>NW_017731443.1:3685231-3705361 GCF_001890085.2 Hipposideros armiger
GGCTGCAGCCTACGCTGTCGCCAGCAACTCATGGCATCCCAGCTCCAGGTTGAGCTGTTGTTCAGCATCTTAGCTGTAGAGGGCAGTGTCACTCGCCCTACTATGTGGGATCCGAACCAGGGCCCTCTGGCGTCCCAAGCCAGCTCTTAACCAATGCGCCACTCAGCCGGCCCTACATCCTAGTTCTTGAAACCTGTGAATATTACCTTATATGGTAAAAGAGTGAATATTACCTTACATGACAAAAGGTGTGATTAAATTAAGGATTTTGAGAGGAAGGATTATCCAAGCAGGTCCCAAATTCAATGACAAGTGTCCTTATAAGAGTGACACAAAGGGAAATTCTTCTGACAGAAGAGAAGGGGGAAATGTGACCATAGAGGCAGAGATTGGAGTCATGTGGCCACAAGTCAAAGAATGCCAGCAGCCACCAGAAGCTGAGAGAGGCAAAGAACAGATTCTCCCCTAGACGCCCCGGAAGCAGTGCGGCCCTGCTGATACCTTGACTTCCGTGATGTCAGCCTCACGAAATTCATACACCACTCTATTTCCATGCAGAGATATCCTCTTTGGTTCCTGTATGTTATGGGCTGAACATTTGTGTCCTCTCAAAATTCTCATGTGGAAGCCTTGATCCCCACCATGATGGTATCTGGAGGTGGGTCCTTTGGGAGATGGTTAGGTCTAAATGAGGTCCTGAGGGTAGGACCCTCGTGATGGGTTTTAGTGCTCTTATAAGAAGAGAAAGACAGAGAGATGTCCCTCTACATGCACACACAGAGGAAAGGCCATGTGCGTTCACAGCAAGATGACAGCAGTCTACAAGCCAGGAAAGAGGGTTTTACCAGACCCTGAATCTGCAGCACCTTGGTCTTGGACTCCCAGCCTCCAGGACTGTGAGAAATAAACATCTATTGTTTAAACCACCCAATCCTTGCTGTTATGTTGCAACACTCCAAGCCGACTAAGACACTGTGGTAGGCTGTGAAAATGACCACAAATCTATGCCCCGCCCCTTACATCTATACCCTTGTAACGTGACATGATCTTTCCATGAAGACATGGAGTGGAGTCTCTCGCTCCATCCCTTGTCTCTGTAACTTGCTTTGGTCAAGTAGACATTACCAATCGTGATGCAGGCAGAAGCTTGAAAATCACTTGTTCCTGGAGCTTTCCTCTCTTGCGGAAGCTTGTAGCTTGATTCCTATGAGAATGAGAGACAGAAATGAGCCAAACCAGCCGAGGGACCTCCCTGGCCAGACCGACCAGCCTGCCAGCTGATCCCACCAGCTGACCACATGCACATGAGCAAGCCTGGCAGAGAGCAGCTGAGCTGGCCCAGACAGAAGGACCCACAAATCCATGAGCCAAATAAATGATTGTTGTTTTAAACCACGACATTTTGGAGTAGTTTTTTACACAGCAGTAAGAATAACTGATGTAAGTCCGCAAGGTCACCTCGATTGGATAACAAATGCTGACGTCCACTCTCTGCTTAGCTTCTGCTTTTGGGACCATGTTCCTTTCCAGGTTAACCTTCCCACTTGAGCCAACTTAACTCAACCAATGTTAGGGCTGTGTCTGGCTGGTTCTGCAGGCGTGGGGGGAGCAGGGGGGAGGCTGAGCCTGGGGCAGGACCAGGGATCTGGGATCTGGGCTTACCTGGCAGCTCTGTCATGAGCTCTTGATTCCTGTGTCTAGGCCCTGCCCTGCCGGAGCCCTGGCCACTGTCTGGCTTCACCCTCAACCAGTAGACCATACTAGTTATAGTCTCCTGGTCTGTGCTGGCCTTTTGCAGACACTGCGACAAGTACAGTAAATACAGGAGACTAGCCCTGGGGTAGGACCTTCCCTGCCCTCAGGACTCTCTGCTGAGGCCCCAGGGCCAGAGGCACAGTGGCTTCTGCTGAACTTAACTGCAAGGTGACAAAACCAAGCCCTTTACCCTTTAGCCTGTCACCACCCTCAGTCTAGGTAAAGGGGCTGAGAAATTCAAGAGAGACTATTCCAAGTGAGAATTTCTTCCTAGAGAGTTGTCAATCCCGGAGGAAAAAAAGTGTGGCGTTTACACACAGTCCCCCAAAAAACACTCCTTAAGCCAGGTGAGGGGGACTTAGGAGCACCACTTAGAAGGCAGGGGTTGCCAGAGGGGTCCCTGGCACCTCGTCCCCACCCTCTCTGCCCTGCCCTGTGTGCCGGCTGAGCTGCTGACGCTCAGGGGACCTGAGTGTGTCAGGAATGGTACAGGCAGAGTACACCCACCAGTACACCCCGCATGCGTGACAGCAGCGAAGCCCAGGAGCCCTCGCTGTTTCCTCTCATCCCTCCTCCCCTCTGGACCCTGAAGGAGCCGGCGAGCAGCTGCTAGCAGTGGGAGAGGAGGTGAATCAAAGGGAGCGAGGACACCCACCGGGACCACACACCCACCGCCCCTCCCCCCACTGCAGAAAACCAGGTCAGCTTGAATAGAAGAAGCTTATATTGGATGGGAGATAAATGTTTTTATTTCGATAGGACCAGACTTATTTTTCATCTTGGAAAAAACAGTTTTGTTTTGGGTTTTTTTGCCCATATTTTTATAAGAATTTTCAAACACACAGACAAGTTGAAAGAATCGCGTAATAAACACCCATATACTCACCATGTAGATTCAACATTTATTGACATTGTGGGGTGTGTGGGGGGTGTGGGGGGGGTGTGTGTGTACATGTTTGATGGGCTGAACCATTTGAAAGCAGCTTCAGACATCACAACACTTCACTCCTAAGTCTCAGTGTACATATCCTTAAAGGATCAGACTTCTTAATGCCTGAAGTTGAATTTGATCTAATACCTGAATGAAGTCGGTGAGGCTCTACTTCACTGACATTTTCAAGAAGGGAGAAGAGAGAAGCAACAGAGCAAGTGTTAGGATGGTGGCGGGAGAAAAATAAAACTATTTCCTCTGTTTCCTCCCTGTATCCTACAAAGTCCGGCCAGTTGAACAAACCAGTTACATAAAGAAGATAAAGGCCATTTCAGAGAATGAAGGATCCTTTGAAGAAAGAAAACAGGATAGAGGTGAACAAAGTCAGACTAGGAGGCGAGGCAACACTGGAGTAGGTGGTAAGGAGTGAAGTCCTTGGGGAGAAAAGGTGACATGTGAGTTAAGACCTGAACGAAAAGAACTCAGCAATACAAGACAAGCGAGGATACAGTGTTCAAGGAAGGGTAACCAGCAAGGTCAAAGGCCTGGACACAGAAAGGAGCATGGAGTGATAGCTTGGGGACAAGAGGGAACAGACAGTACCAATGAGGAGAAGTGGTCATGGGTCAGATCTTGTCAGCCAAGGGGAGAAGTTTGGGGAGAATTTTAAGCAGGAGGGTAACTTGATCTGACTTATGGTTTTAGATTCCGTGGCTGCTTAGTTGAAAAATACTTGGGCGGGAGGGGTGACAGTGAAGCCCAGAAACCATGGAGGAGGCTGTGTGCAGTCCCCCAGGCAAGGAAGGATGGTGGCTTGGACGAGGGTGGTGGCGATGAGATATGCATTATTGCCTCCCCCATTTTACAGGTGAGGAAACTGAGGCTCAGAGAAGTTAAGTACCTAAGGTCATGCAGCCTTTAAGTTGCAGGTCCAGGATTTGGGGGGGAGGGGCGCGGAGGTACATTTTTTATTGTGGTAAAATATACATAACATAAAATTTACCCTTTTAACCATTTTAAGTGTACAATTCAGTTGTATTAAGTACATTCCCAATGATGTGTGACCATCTGCACTATTTCCAGAACATTTTCATCATCTCACAGCAAAACTCTGTACCCATTAAACAGTAGCTCCCCGTTCCCCTCCCCACCCAGTCCCCAGTAGCCTCTAATTCTACTTTTTGTACGTATGGATTTTCCTATTCTAGATACTTCCTGTAAATGCAATCATACAATATTTTTGTTTTGTATCTGGCTCATTTCACTTAGCGTAATGTTTTCAAGGCTCATCCATGTTGTAGCATGTATCGGAATTTCATTTCTTTTTAAGGCTCAATCATATTTCATTGGGTGTGTATATCACACTGTTGATCCAGTTAGTCTTCCATCGATGGAGGTCTAGGATTTTTACCAAGCTGTCTGATTCCGACCCTATCCTGGCAGGCTCTCCTCCAAGACCTCCCACGGAACCCGGTGCAGTGCCCCCTATGGCCACCAGAGGGCACACAGCAACCCCAGGCCAGCGCTGCTGGCACAGGATGGTTTGTAGGAGGAAGAGGAACCTGGAGCCCAGTCTTTTGCACACGCAATTGTACGCTCAAAATATGCAGATGAGAGGAAAGCTGCTGTGGGGAAAGTGACCTGATTATAGGGTCAGCCTCAAATGGAAGAAAGAGGGGAGGTCAGGGTGGGAGGAGCCGCCCATGTAATCCTGGTCCAACCCCCACAAAGGAGACAGAAGCCTGCCACCCACAGCTTCCCCTCCAGCTGTCCCCAGCTTGAACAACCCTGGTGCTGAGGCTCAGCGGAGTAGGCAGGGGGACTGAGTCCAGCGAGGCTGGGGCTCCCATTCATGCCCTTCTCCAGCAGCTGAACGACGTCAGGCTGTGGCCATTTTATAAAGGAGGAAACTGAGGCTCGAAACCATTTATTGATTGTCCAGAGCAAATGGAAGAGACAAGGTCTGACATCCACCCCATGGTCCTTGTGAACGTCTCTTTCCAAGCTCAGTGCCTGGGTTTCTTCAAACACCCTTCAGAACGTATGCTCGTTAGGCCTCACTCCCCACTTCATCTTGCTGGCTATACAGAACGGTGCGTAGTTCTTGAGGCTGGTCTGACCCCCACGGCCTCCCTCCTTCTGCGCACTGGGCCTCTCGTGATGCCACCCGAATTTGTCCTGGCTGGTTTGGGCAGTCACCTCATGTTGACCAAAATTTCCACCAGCTTAAATCCAACTTGTTTCGCCTGTGCTATTTGTTGCTAAGCCATCTCTCCCTCCACCGCGTCCATGTGCATCTGGGTCTTTGGATCCAAGTCCAAGAGCTGACATTTATCCCCGTCAAATTTCATCTTGTTCATTCATCTGGCAAACATTTGCTTGGTGCCCACGCCGTACAAGGCACTGGGGATACAGCACCAAAAGGCAAGTCCCCCGTCCTTAAGGAGCCCCCCCTGTCATTAATCACAGCAGCGGCCACCAGTTAGTGAGGGCCTGCTAGGTGCCAGGCCCTGTGCTGGGTGCTGCCTTGTAGGTTGTCTCATTAACCCTCATGGCATTGCAGTGTACGTGGCATTGCCCCCAGTTCACAGATAGGGAAAGAAACCAAGGTTCAAAAAGTTCATGTAACTTGTCTGAAGTGGCATACCTAGCAAGTGGCAGGTTCAGCATTCAACTCTCCGATCACTTTGGATTCTGAGTCTGTCCTACAGGGACACCCTGTATCCCAGCTCTGGGTTCTCTGCAAACCTGATCAACTTTCATCAACAGCACTGATGAAACGAAGGTGAGGTCAGAGCCCTGCAGTGGGCCACCAATGTCCCCTACCCCAGATGGACAGCCATCTACGGTTCTGTGCCCTGTGGGTTCAGCAGATACAAATGCACCTGACTGTAAACCACCTGGCCTTTCTCCCACCCCCACCCCCCAGCCCCAGGCTCACTCCCCTGTCTAAGCAGCTGTGTATCTGGTTGCTGGCACCTTTGTCATCAAACTGGTCCCCACGGCCAAGTTCTCTACTTGCCTGCATTACGGTAAAGCTTCATCTACCAATGTCCCTCCCCAGAGGGAGACTTAAAGCCCAAGGACCAGGAGAGGGCAACTGAGTTGGGATTTCTCAGTCTCTGAGCAATCCCTCCCTCCCCTGCATCTGTGGCTTCTCTCCTGTGCCGTCAGCACTTGGAGGCTCAGCCCATCTTTTTCACTCAGCTCTTCTGCCAAGCTGAGGGGGACCAACTGCACAGCAGGCCTGTGTGAGGGCTGTGGGCAGGAAACAAGGCAAGCAGAATAAATGCACTGCTCGGGGGGGGGGGAGTGGTGGGGGAGAAGGAGACGAGCTCCAAGTTCCCCGCCAGGACCCAGGGACACCATCTGTGACAGGGTCTGGGCTCACCACCTCACAGGACCACATGAACCCACCCTCCTCACAACTTACAAGGTTGTACCCATTTTGCAAGTGAGAAAACCAAGGTTCAGCAAGTGGGGTCCAAGGCTGAGCAGCCCGTCTGCTAATACTGCTTCCAAAAAAGAGATGGGAGGCTTGTGGGCAAAGGGCATCTGCTGAACATGAACTCAGTGAGGCTGGGCTGTAAGCCCAGTCAGCAGCAAATATGACGGAGCACGCCTGCCCTCATGGCCTCACAGTCAGGGCAGGAGAGATAGATAAGCCCCTAGCTTCAGGCAGTGACAAATGGTATGAAGAGAACAAAGCCAGCAGAGAAGGTATTCCTAGGGTTGAAGGGGGTGGGGGTTGATCTAGTTAGCCTGTTCCTGGAAGGCCTCTCTGGGGAGGTGGCAATTGAGGATCTGAGAAGAAGCTGGCCTTGGGAATAGCGAGTGTAAAGATGCTACAAGAGGAGGCTCCAAATCCATCCACCCCACCAGGATGATTACAGGAAACCGCGTGGCTCTGATATGAGGAATCAGCGGGGAAGCGTGCGAGACAGTGTCCTCAGAGTGCCTGACACCTGGAACTGGCTCCATCGATGACTGTGCCCTCTGTTCTCCCTCCAAGGGTCTATGAACCCCCGCAAAGCAATGCTCTGTGTCTTCTTCATTTTCTCCCATCTTCAACACCTTACTGCACAAGACCCAGTCCCAAGCAGGTGCTGGATGAAGGTTTGCCAGATGAACAAACCATGGAAGGCCCTGCCCACCAAATCCTAAGGTCCAGCAAGGAGGTAGCACGAGGCCAAATTTGAGGAAGTCCCACTTTATTCTACGAGGAATCACTTGATGGAGTTTGTGTCTCCTATAGGTGGTAGAAGCAGAAAAGACAAAGGGATCCCAGAAGGTGGGAGGAGGGGTCGCCTACACAATTGGAAAATTTCACACAGAGTCCAGATTTCAAGCTATTTTTAAAATATCTGAAGATCTGGCAACCCAGAGCCTGCATATCCCCATGGCAACACCAGCCGATGCAGAGCGGCCGCTGCCCCCTTCAAACTGGACATGCGCTCTGCGCTTCTCCCTGGACCCAGCCACTCGTTGCCCACCCCACTCGTTCACATCACCAAGCCTGGTGGGCATTTAAGTCAGCCAACCCTAGTCTAAGACATTTGATGTGCAGAAAGCCATGCCGGGGACTTGATGACGGTGGCATCCTGTCCCATCAGCCTGCAGCTAGGGCAGTGAGACTAAGGTCCCGTCCCTCAAGTTCTCATGGCAGTTGTCCAGGATGTGAGGGTTCCCTGATCCATATAAATCTGTTCGCTGTGCTGGGGCTCAAGTGGTGGTGGGGGCTCCAAAACTCTGCCACTCCATCAAGGCAAGAGACACAGCTCCTGATGAGCATAGGTAGGGGGCGACTCTCCCGCCGGGGCTGCAGGGAGAGCGCCATTCCCGAGGCTGCCAAGCTCCATTTGCCAGAGCACAGTCCCTCGGTCATCCTGGGTCCCGGGAGGGTCCTCGTGTCCCTTTCCCACTTGGGGACACCTGAGAACCAGCCTGCCTGGCAACAGGATAGGTTCAGCTGGGATTGGCTGGGCCCCAACATACTCCAGGTGCCTAAGGACAGCCTCAAGAACCCACACATCCACCTCAAAGCCCTTCTAACCTGAGACCCAGGAGCCAAAGGGTGCCCCGCGTGCCCTCCCAGCAACCTTCTCTTCCTTCTCTTCTGAGACAACTCAGCCTTCCTGAGGCCTACTCCTGCAGGGCTGACCCTCAAATGAAGTACTATATGCTTGGCACTGTGTTTGTTCAGTGCTTTATATGTTTTATTTAAAATCTCAACAGTCCTATTGGATAGGTATTAATCCTCATTTTACAAGATGGGAAACTAAGGTCTAAACAGGTAACATCACCTGCCCAAGGCCACACAACTAACAAGTTGGTGGAGCCAAGATTCAACCCAGGCTTGCAGGAACCCTCTTCCCTGGACTGCCTTGATCCTGGGAGGGGATTTTAGGGTCAGCCCATGGAGGAGAAGGGGTTGGGTTGGGTTTGAGGGCAGAGGACAACCCTCTACCCAGGTCCAGCCTATAACCACCCCACCTATAGACCACCGATTCTGTTGGAGCTGCCCAAGGACAGGGGCTGAATCTGGGGCTCCTAAATCAGTGATGAGGGCCGAGGACTTCCGCATGGCCACCAGGGAGGAATAGCTCCTGGTCCTTGGGAGTTTACTGACCGCCTTGCCTTCCCCACCTGGGGCCATAGTCTGAGCAGCAGGACAGGTCCCCACACATGCTACGGCCTCTGCCTTGAACCCATGAGATGGTGGAGAGCAGGCAAGCAGGCAGCAGAGACACCCAGGAGGTTCAAATGACCCACTCAGCTGGATAGGACGGAACGAGAGCAGCTCGCTCAACAGAAGGCCCCAGGCTCGTCAGCCAGGAGCTCGCCAAACGGGTCCCTGAGAGGGTTGGGTGGGAGACGAGAAGTAAAGAAAAGAGAAACAAAAGCCAGGAGCAGGAAGGACTCAGGCTGTGGGTAACAGACTGAGACATAGTTTATTGAAAAAAGTCCAATTATATAGGCAGTAAGTTCCTCTTAGTAAAGGGGGTTTTGGTAGGGGGTAGCAGAAGTGGTGAGCAGATGTGGTGAGCAGATGTGGTGGGCTAGTAAGCAGATGCGGTGGGCTCTGTGGTGGGCTCTGCTGTGGGAATGGGTACCTTTGGGGGTGTCTTAAGCCTTGCATATGCAGTTACTAAGCAGACTCTCTTATCCAGTCGCTCCTCTAAGTATAGGGTCCTGCATAGAGGCACGTAGCAGTTTGCCACAGCCTCAGTATCCCCAATTGTCCTCAGCAGGCTCCCAACATCGGACCTTTATGAGGGACAAGGGACCCAGCCTCTGCACAAAGTGAATTTAGACGCTTCCCTACTCCCAACTACAGGGGGACAGAGAAGCCCAGGGAATCATTAGCTCCTCTGAGACTATCACAGCAATGTTCCAGCCCCTGAGACCAAGAGGTGGGAAGAGAGGGTCCACCCATGCTATATCATCCAATTTACCTCCCATTTTCCCAACATGCCCTGCACTCAGACCCCTGGGTCTGTAGGTCCCTCCCCCTGTTGATTCCACCTGTTGATCCCCCCACCTAGTCACCAATGCCCATTGTAAACGCCACCTTCTCTGGGCAACCTACCCTGATCTGATCTCTCACACCTGGTCATTCTCTCCCTCTCCTGAGGCCACTGGAGCTGTGAGGACCTCTCCTGCAACATTGAGGTCAATCTCCTTCACACTATAATTGTTTCTGGACTGCTGTCTCCTCTGACAAGCAGACCAAAGATAGGGTGGGCACTACAGCTCTGAGCATGGGTCCTCACACATACAAGGCATGAGACTCCTTAGATGTATGGAAGGATGAGTAGAAAGAAGGAAGAAGGGGAGGGAGGAAAGAAGGGAGGGAGAGAGGGAGGTGGGGAGGATGGGGAGATAAACATATGAACAGATGAGTGGGTAGGAGGGTGAATGGCCCACAGTTCAGTGTGGTCCCTGTAATTGGCCAAAATACCCAGACTCCCCCACTGCTCCAAGGAAATAAGGTTCCCCTGTTTCACTCGTCATAGCCCCTCCCCTGCCTCGATGAGTTTGAGATTTAGAAAGACTGCCCTGTGCGGAGGTGCAGAGGAAGCTGGGAGTCAGATCTGTGCTCCTTCCTTCCTTGGACCCCAGTCCCCCGTATATAACATGAGGACATTGGACAAGATGATTCCTTGGGTCCTTCCAGCTCAAAATACATTGTGCTGGGACCCAGCGGGGAATACAAAAGAACTGACAACCCAGTTCAGCTTAAAGGGAACTCTGGAAGAGTTTAGACAACAGAGGAAAGGAAGAAAACGGAAAGAAGGGAAGGAAGGGGACTGAAGGAAGGCAGGGAGGGAAGGAAGGAGAAAGAAAATTGATTTCCACATCCAAAATTAAAAATGTACTTAGCGGGCCAGCTGAGTGGTGCGATGGTTAAGAACTGGCTTGGGATGCCAGAGGGCCCCAGTTCGGATCCCACATATGAGGGCCAGTGATGCTGCCCTCTACAAAATAATAATAATAATAATAAAAATTAAAAATAAATAAAAATAAATAAAGTAAATAATAAACATTTTTTTAAATGCACTTAGCACATAAGATTTCCCAAATGCATCATTTCTTAAAAAAAAAAAGGTAATTTCAACATATTGAATTTAGGATCACAGCATGTAAGACGTGATGGGTCCTCTAACATAGATAGTGGACATGCCACAGGCAGGGATGGCCTGGGGAGGATGGATGCGCTGGGAGTGAGGGGGGGGTCTGTGGGTTGTGGGGGGACAGCTTTCTCTCCACCCTCTCCCGCACTTTAGCCAGTCCACCTCCTCTAGTATTTGTTTTATATGTTGATCTTATGAATCCAATATATTGTTTGAATAAAAGATTTTTGGTGTTTTCTTTAAAGCTGCTTAACTAACAAAGAGAAACAAGAGACCTAGAGGGAGGTGATTTGCCCAAGGTCATACAGCAAGATCATGGACACAACCCCCATGGGCCTGGCTAACAGAATGCCCGCAGTTCAGATGTAATGAATCCAAGCACCTCCACTGGGGGCTGGGAGGGGGCTGCCCCTGACTGGGCAGCTCGCACATCTGTTACCTGGCTCACCTCCAGCAGCCTCAGTGGGAAATCGCCAGGCTCCTTTAAACAACATTCCACCAGGACAGGAACAGAGGGATAGCCCAGGCCCAATTAGGAACCAGAAAATCTTGCAAGAGGGCAAGTGCCCAGAACAGGGGGGCTCGGGGCAGTGGCCCCGCTCTCCACAAGCCTCACAGTTGAAAACCTTCCTGAAGCAACACTTGGCTTCCATAACCCCTTGGCTGCTTCGGAGCATAATTTAATCTTTCTTTGATGACTCCAGATCTCACCCTGCCTGGGGCCACTCTGAGAACATCAAATACTGCAGGACCCAGGTGGCGAGCCAAGAGGGGCTGAACCTGGTTATCAGCTGACCCTGTCCTGGGGTGGGGGGGTGGGGGTTGCTGGAGGAGACTTCAGGGGGAGCTGGATGCTGCCTGGGGGCGGGGAGGAAAATGGGAAGCCCCTTTCCAACCAGGAACAGGAACCCTAGGTGAACCCCTCCCTTGCCCCAAAGCTGGCAGGTGGGATAGGGCAGCTCCGAAGTAGAAGCAGGTGAGCTCGCTGCAGGCAGGGGTGCTGTCAAAGGCCAGGCTGGTGACCTTGCTAAGGGAGAGGCAGTACAGTGCCCCTAGACTTGGTAGAAAATGTTGGCTTCAAGGGACAGAAGTGAGCTTAGGGCCACACTGCCCCTGCCCTGCCACTTCCTGGCTAGGGGACAGTGGGAAAGTTACTTAACCTCTCTGTGACTCATTCCCTAATTTATAATGCTAGTAACAGGGTTGCTGTGAGAGTAAAATGGGCCTCAAGTTTGTTGTTAGAGAACGGGGTCTTAAACCACAGCCTCTGGTGAGGAAAGGGCTAGAAGAACATACATCAGGACACTCCCAGGGTTGGCTCTTCAGTGAGACTGGATGTTGCTTTTCTTTGACTTGTTCGTATTTCCTATATTTTATGCATGAAACACATTATTATATAGTTAAAATAGTATTCAGGGGGAAAAAAATAAAACAATTGGGACTACGATCTGTCCCCAAAGGGCAGCAGCCAGTCAGAAGAGGGGCCTGTCTACTGGCAGTGGGCTAGAAGGGGGATGTTCCCTTGGGTCCAAAACTCAGACAGGAAAGCCCTGGCTGCCCCAGGGGTTTAGGGGGTGCCCGTCCTGAGCCCCCAGGGACAGGTGCAAGTGACATTTTCTGCCTTGGCGTGCCCTCTCTTTTCCTGGGGGGCAAGTCTCCAGGTTCCTTCTCAGGAGGCACAAGGCAGGAGAAGTTGGTGCCCTGGAGAACGTTGTCTGTTCATGGGCAGGAGCACCCCTCCTAGCTATCCTCAGAACATCAGCTCAGAGATGATTCTGGGCCCTCCGACGCAGTCAGACCCCCTCCCGGATTCCTTCTTCTGTGAGCCTGTGGGAACCACCCATCCCTCTGTCCAGCCAGCAGCTGTGCCAGGCTCAGCCACAGCACCACCCAGCCTTTGCTGAGGCAGCCCTTTGAGGAAAGCTAGGCTTGATGGGTCCACAGCACACTCCCTGCTGGCCGTTAATCCTCAGAAGAAAGTTAAACATTAGCCTGGGAAACAGCTTACGCCTTATGTAAGCCCCCCTGGGGAAGGCAAAAACACAACTTGTTGGAGCCGAGCTGCCCAACTATAGCAGCTGCTAGACCCTGGACAGAGCAAGGGCTTCAGCCACCTCGACCACCAGCCCCACCGGAGGGAGCCAGGCCCAGCCATCAGGTGAGAGGGATGGAGGCCCCCCGCCCCTGAGCCACGATCCCCAGGAGCCCCTGGGAAGCCTCCAAAGCCAGGGCCTGCTTCCTCACTGCAACGCTCCAAGTCCCTAATGCCCTCTGAGACCTGCCTGGGCCCTTTCTGCTACCCCCGTATAGTGGACCTAACCCCAGGGGACAGCCAAAAGCCAGGAGGCTCTGGGCTTGGGGAGGTCTTTCCCAGCAGGCAACCTGAGCCAATGCTGTATGCCTGCTCAGGACAACCAGGGACCTCCCAAACCCATCCCCACCATCCATCCTGTGTGGCCAGTGTCCAAGACTGGGCCCCTTGGTCCCAGCTGTGTGGCCTGCACTGCCCCATGCATGCAACACGTGTGACCGGCCTGGCTGGAGCACACACGTACTCACGCCCACAAATACACACACACACACACACACACAGCAATGCCCTCGTGCTCCAGCCTAAATATACACATCCCTGTAGACCCCCTGTGGGACACACCTGTGACCCCACATCGATACCTGCAGTTGGGTGCCTCCTCACGCAGCCACACATAAATCTGTGCACACACACAGCTGAGCCCCTACATCCTTACGCATCTATACATACAATACTCCACACACTTGCATTCCCACACACACCTGGCACCCCCTCTCATTTGTGCTTGCACACCCATCCACATGCCCACACGTCACACACGCGCGCGCGCGCGCACACACACACACACATACCTCTCCCCGGCCTGGTGCCTTGCCTGCAGCTCTGGACCATCTTGCCCGGCGCCATGACCTTCTCCAAGCTCATAGACAACGTGAACAGCAAGGGCCCCTTCCAGTTCCTCGTCACGGCCCTGCTAGCCATCCCCATCCTGGGCATGGCCAACCACTACCTGCTGCAGATCTTCACGGCAGCGACCCCCGCCCACCACTGCCGCCCACCCCCCAACGCCTCCGCAGGGCCCTGGCTACTCCCCACGGGCCTGAACGGGAAGCCTGAACCGTGCCTTCGCTTCATATACCCACCCAACGCCAGCCTGCCCAACGACACCCAGGGGGCCACCGAGCCATGCCTGGATGGCTGGGTCTACAACATCAGCACCAGGGATTCCATTGTGACTGAGGTACGCCCAGAGGCAACCCCGCTCCCTCCGCTTCCTGCAGGCCCCCCTACACCCTACAGCACTCATGGACAGGAGAGCAGGCTGGGGCCCAGTCTCCTAGGACCGGGGAGGGGGGGGGCGGACAGGGCACTGGGCAGGCAGAGAGCAAGGACCGGGGTGCAGATGCACCCCAGCCACCCGGAGTACAAGCAGCCAGTTGTGTGATGGGCATACTGCTCAGCTCTGAGGATACAAAAACGCACGTCCCTGATCCACAGCCGAGTGGGGGCCACATCAACTAGTGTAAGTACCGCACAAAGATGTGAAATGACAACTTCAAAGTACTTTGGTCTGTAACCTTAGCCTATGGCCTACCCCTGGGCTGAGTGCGGGGCGCGGGGGGCGGCATTGGAGGAAGCTTCCATAAAGAAGTGATCCTAAAGCTGAAATGAGAATGTCTGGTGTCTGGCAAGAGTTAGCCAGGCTAGGAGGGAAAGGAGGAGAAGTCCATCTTGTCTGTGCAAAGGCCCCAGGGTGGGAGGTGAGTGGAGGAGGGAGTGGACAGAGTGGAGGGTTGAAACATGCCTGATCAGACCCAGAAAACATCTCATCCACTCCCCCAGTCACTCTTGGATTCACCCCCATTCATTCATGCCTTCATCATTCCCTGATTCCTTCGCCTGCCATTTCTGGGAGTTACAGAGTTAAATCAGACTCTCGAATGAACTGACAGGCCAGTCAGGAGACCACTATAGGATGAGGAGGAGGAAATGGAAACTGGCATTTATTGAGGGTCTACAAACTGCCAGGCACATTTTGGTGCTTTCCAGACATTGTCTCCCAATTTGATTCTCACAGTGATAGTCTGTTGAAGGTGATGTTATCGCCTTTTACAAAGCAAAAAAAAACTAAGACTCAGAGCAGGGAAATGAAGGTCCAGTGAAACTGACAGCTGGTCAGTTTCAAAACTGGAATTTCAAGCTAAAGCCCATAAGAGGCGCCGCGGGACAAGTGTTTATGGCAGTTCAACGAGGGAGGAGACATAAGATGCTAGGGCGGCTTCCTAGAAGAGGTGGCATCTGAGCAGCGAGCAGCGGCCAACGTTTTCATTCTCCCCTAGCGGACCATAAACTCCTCAAAGGCAGGATCTTGCCTTTGCCTCATTAGAAGAGCTGTGTTTCAAAGCCTTTACCGATGCCAGTCCTGCACTGGGCACATTGTGTCTGTGGGCTCCTGGAATCTCAGGAGATGGCACCTCAGCGAGGGAAGGATTATTAATATCACAGGCAAGGAAACTCAGGTTCAGCCTGGCTCCACAACTTTCCCAGGATTATACACAGGTAGTACCTGGCAGAGGTGGGTGGGATCTGAACCCAGGACTCCCTATGTTCAGAGTCTATATGATTGTTTTTCATTTGTTTAAGGCATAGCAATTGATATATAAAGCACTTGCTATATGCCAGGCACTGTTCTAAGTGTTTTATAAATACTAACACTTTCAACTTTCCTGACAACACTATAAGTAGTTAGTATTATAAGCCCATTTTGCGGGGGGAGGGAGGGACTGAAGCACAGAGAAGTTAAGGAGCTTGTACAAGGTCGTGCCACTAGCAAGTGGCAGATTCAGGATCCGAATGCAGGCACCTGGCCCCAGAGCCATGCTCCTAACTATGACAGTCGCTGACTCTCATGTCCCCTAGATTATATTCCCTCCTTGTCATATGCATTTTTTCTTCCCAGCACCAAGCATAATGCCTGAAAAGCATCTAGTAGCCAACAAATATTTATGGACAGCTACATGCACATGATTTTGAGGACGCAGAGTCACAGAACACCTGAGCCCTGCCTGCCCTCCAGCTCACCTCTAAGGAGGAGATGGGCCCAGCCCTCAAGGATTACCACCACTGGAGTGGGACTCCCAAGCTTCCCGAGGCAGGGATTTCTAGCTGCTTTGCTATATCCCCAACAGCTAGAGCTATGCCTGGCACAGAGGAGGCGCTCTGTGAAATAAAGATTCGTGGAGTGAATCGATAGGAGCTTTATAAACTCAGAGTGCTCTTGGAGCCCAGAGGAGGGGCAGCTAACCAGCTTGGAGGGGGCAGCCAAGAGGGTCTCCTGGAGGCAGCAACACCTGCACTGAGTGTGAAGGAGGGGTGAGAGTTAGCCAGCAGACTGAAGTGGGCAAGAGGAACTGTGTGTGGAGTCAAATGCACAGTCACAGAGGCATGAAGAAAGCAAAACAGTCAGGGCTGTGAGAGACCAATGAAGGTTGGAGGGGCGAGCAGTGGAGTATGAAGGCTTCTGGACAGCGGTCTGGAGGCTAACTCAAAGGGGTGGCCTCTGTCCCGAGGTGACAGGGACCATTGAATGGTGTTAAGCAGGAGAGTAGTGCCCTCAGCTCGCCTCCTAAGGATGGTCACTCTGACTTCAGGGTGGAGAGTGGCTTGTGGCGAGTTTGGGTCCAGTTGCAAAAGGACCTGTTAGCAGGGTGCCACAGGGCTCCCGGAGAAGGATGATGGATGGAAAGGGCAGTAGATACAGGAGAGACTGGGGAGTTAGAATCAATGAGACTTGGGAATTGAATGGATTTCAGGGGTTGAAGGAACAGGGAGGAGTCGAAGATGCCTCACTGCCTGTAAATAAGTTTCCAAACGCTTGGGCGACTTGCTATACACCTGGTCCCTGGGAAGACAGGAGGAGTAAAAGCCACCATCCATGTCCTCCAAAAACACAGAACCTAGCCAAAGGAACAAACAATTTTAAGCAACTGTTTGATTGCTTAAAAATTAAATAATTATCATTGCCACCACTTCCCGAGTGCTTACCCTATGCCAAATAGTCTTAAGAACTTTGCACGTGTTAACTCATTTAATCCTCACAACAACCCTCTGAGGTGAGCACCTTTATTATCCTAGTTTTACAGGTGAGGGAACCAAGGGACAGGTCCCTGGCTCAAGGCACCACATTTCATACATGAGAGTCAAACCCAGGCAGTCAGGCTCCACAGCCCCACCCCTCGCCCCTGCTCTTAAGACTGCGTAACCGGACCCACCATCAATGGGATTTCAGCTGTCATACCTCTTCCCACCTCTCCCCACGGCTTTACCTCACTCTGCGGCCCCCGCCTTGCCCTCCTCTCTTAGAAACAGCACAAGTCTGAGTGCAGGTCCCAGCTCCAACTCCATAGCCGCCAGTGACCTGGTGAGTCACCTCCCCTCTCCACTTTAGTCCCCTCATTTGTAAAATGGAATAATAAGGAACTCCCGCAGGAGAGAAGGGACAAAGGTGAGAGTGAGCACTGCACCAGGGGGTTCTCCTTCCCCCTCTAGCCCCTAAGCTCTCCTCACAGAGGTGATCACGCATTCCTTTCTCTGGGTTCACCAGAGACAAGGTTGGAATTTTTCAGAAGGAGCTTTACTAAGACCTTAAGAGGAAACAAAGGCCTTTCGTGTAAGTCTGGAGAGAGTGGGGCGCACGGATTGTGAATTAAGGCCATGCCCCCTCAGGACCAGGCAGGAGACACGTGGCCATTGCTGACTGCTCAGAAGCAGGGCACAGGGAGCCTCGCCAGGAACAGAGGCTGCAGAACTTGTACCTGGTCTTGCATTAATTCACATCCTTGCCAACCAAGTTCCCAGTCTTAGCTGGCTTCCCTGTGGGCTCTGGATTCCCTGGACAGAAGCCATAGCCATAGCTCCCACCCATTGAACCTCAGCCTGGGCCTGACCTTGCATGAACAGGCCCTTCCCTCTAAGTTCCCTGCGATTCCTCTCTGGGTCTTGAGCCTTCCTGTTCTGTCTCCAGGGCCACAAGAATCCTGTCCCCCTACATGGGTCCCCGGAGGCTCCAAGTCAGCTGCTGGAGAAGCCGAGAGCCTTCCCAGCGGACCCTCTGGAAGCAGGTCTCCACTCTGGGGAGGTTCCCCTGATGAGTGTCTGGCCTTCCTCCATCCCTACCCCCAGGTCCCCAGGCTGCCTGACTCCCAACCCACCTGCCCGCCTCGTCTCCAGCTCTAGTCCTGGGCACATCCCCACTGCTCACCGTCAACCCCGCCCTGGGGACTCCTATCATCTCCCCTTTCCTCGTCTCCCATCTGACTCCTGGGTGAGGACCAAGGAGCTCCACCCCAGCCATGTTTCTGGCCCAGCCTAACCCCCAGTGACAGCCCTCACTTAGAAAGCCATAGTCATGTGCAAGAGGGGCCTGGGGCCATCCTCGGGGCCCTCCATGGTCAGGAACTTACTCGGTGAGCACCTACTGTGTGCATGGCCCTGGGCTAGTGCTTTGCACTTCGTTCATGAGCCTGTAAATATTGTCCCTATTCTACAGAGGAATACACTTGGGCTCAGATCCAAAAGGGGACCCTCTCAGCCATGATGGTGAAGTCAAGCTTTTATAGGAGGAGGGACGGGAGTCCTAACTCCAGAATCCATGCCCTTTCTACTGTGTCACATGTCCCTGTGAGCACAGGCCTCACAATGCATGTGACAATAAAACAGCTATCGTGTGTTGAATGCGGATTATTTGCGAAGGTACTAGTATTATCCCCATAGTACAGATGAGGAGACTGAGTCACAGAGACATTAAGTAACTGGCCCAGGAACACACAGCCATTAAGTAGCAGAGCTAGAGACTCATTCCCAGGTCCCTGGTTCATCCTCTCTGGCCCGTGTGCCCAGCACAGGTTCCTTCGGGGCTCCGAGAGTTGGCGGGGGCTGCAGGAATTCTCCCCAAGGTCTGACCTGATTCTAAAAGCCCCAAAGCTAGAGAAGGTTGTTGCCTTTGTCCTTGTTCTGGGAGGTATGGACCATGGGTGGGGCCCTAGCAGAGTGAGTCCCCCGCCCCCACAACACACCGCATAGCAGGGCCCCATCCTGCTGACCATGGTCTTGATCATGAATGGCTCACCCTGGTCTTGGATGGCCGGCTTTCCGCTTTCCCTCTGAGGGGCCTCCTGGCCTCTGATCTTGCTGTTGCTCCAGCTCCTAAGCCTGTCCCTCCCGCTCTGGGCCTGATTTCAGACCAGCCCACCTGGCTCTGGTCCTGGCTGCCTCTTCAGCCACGATTCCTGTTTTATAAGGGCTCACAGCAACAGCTCCTACATGCTGAGTCTTCCCTCCTGCAGCCCAGAGCTCAGAGCTAAGCACAAGTGAGGCACCGGCGAGCCATGGTCAAGGGCATTAGTTGGGGCTCCAGCAGACCTGAGTTTGAGCCTCTGCCTTGAGACGAACCAAGCTTTGCTTAGGCCAGTTATTTACCTTCTCTGCCTCAGTTTCTTTGTCTGTAAAATGGAGGCAATAATAGTACCTACTTCATAAAGTTATTACAGCATCATTTGCAAAGCTTGCTTCTGAGCATTGCAGACCCCGTTTTTCTCCCCTACCACATTCCTGGGGTATCAGCTCACTGGGGAGACATGGCAGTGGGCTTCCTCTCCTTCCCTTCCAGAACCCAGCTCCCTAGGGGCTCAGTAAACAGTGCAAGAGAGTAAAAGGAGGCTAATAACTTTGGACTAGGATGTTGTGAGCAAGAACTCTGTGTGGAGTTGCCAAAACTTGATGGGGAAGAGGTCAGCCCAGGCCATACCAAGGCCTAGATGGAAGCACCAGGAAGCTCCCTCCGACCAGCAAGATATTTTTCCTGGGCCTCATCAGTAAAATATGGATAGTCACCCCAACCCTGTTCACTCATTAATAATCCATTGAGCAAACATTAACATTGACCATGTACAAACTATTCTGTTAGCTGCTAGGGAGAAAGAGTCAAAGGAGATGTCTCTGCCTTCAGCAAAGTTACAGGATACCAGACAGACAAGTAAATAAGCAGCTAGAATGCTATGTAATATGTATCCTCTTGGACGTAAGAGGATGCTGAGTGTGGAGGGAGAAATGAAGAACGACAGTGGGCATCTGGACGTGCTTCTCAGCCACTTATCCATTCCACAAATATTTACTGACCACCTGCTTGTGCCAAACACCCAGAAACGATGTTCCTGGCACTCAGAAAAGATAACCTTGACATGAGTTTAGAAGGACTGGCAACGTTACTAGAATAAGGAAATGATGACAAGTACAAAAGCAAAGAGAAGCATAGTGGCATGAAGCTTTTATAGAATCACTAGTGTAACCCGATTAAAACCACAGACCCCACGTGGCCCAGCCTACGCGCAGAGTCAAAGGAGACATTAACCACCCTATCAACACCTTGAAGAATAACTGAGCCTTCAGCTAGAGGTTTTCTTACTAAGGCCTTCTCAAGGGTTTTGCACAGCTGACCACACAGAATGCCACCAAAAATCTCCCTGAATATCTTTCCTTCCCCACCCTCTCCGCCCAAATTCCAGGACGCCTTTAAAATTCTCTCTGTATGGGATTCTCTCATGGCCATGCTCTCTATTTCCAATCCCTTCCCATCACCACCCACCAAGCCAGCAGGTACTTTAAACACACATACAGGAAACACAGGATATGCGTTTCCTAGGGCTTCTATGGCAAAGCTCCACACGCTGGGGGGCTTATAACAACAGAAATATATTGTCTCACAGGCCTGGAGGCTAGAA
>NW_017731443.1:3708961-3710913 GCF_001890085.2 Hipposideros armiger
AGGCTGGGGACCTGCCAGGAGATGGTCACAGTGTTCCTCTCTGGTCTCAGTCTCTTCATCTGCAAAATGGGGATGAGAGCGCCACATCAGAAGGTTGTTGTGAGGATTGAAGAAGGGGAGGCATGGAACGTGCTCAGTGCATAGCAAACCCTCAGTAATTATTGGCTGTTGTTCTTAATCCAGGTGCAAGATGATGAGGCCTGCACTAAGATAGTAGTAGTGGAAATAGAAAAATCCAGATTCAAGAAATAGTAAAAAGTTACAAACTGAAGGATTGAGTGATTTTGAAGTAGAAGAGAAAGGAGTTAAAAGAGGGTTACTAGTCACTGAGATTGAGACCTTACAGGGGGTGGGATGTCCCACAGGACATCATCCAGGTGGAGACTTCAAGTTGGCAGCTGAATCTACTGGTGTCAAGGCCAAAAGGAAGCTTGGGCTGAAGATACGGTTTTGGAGTCTTTATCATAAAATAGTAATTGAAGCCATAGGAGCCAATGGCATTTCCTAGGGAGAGTGGATAAACAAAGAGAGAAGAACTTAGGGAAACTTAAGGGATAGAGAGAAAAGAGCCCACGGAGGGGAAGTAGAAAAACCAGATGAAGGGAGAGGTCAGCAGTGTCAACGGGCTGCCAAAGGCCAAGTCAGGTCAGGACACAGAATGTTCCAGTGATTTGGTGAAAAAGATAGCGTCGGTGGCTTTGATGAGCGCAGCTTCAGGNCTGGCCTCTTCCAGTTTCTGGGGGTTGCCCTCGATCCCTGGCACTCCTTGGCTTATAGATGCATCACTCCAACCTCTGCCTCCATTGTCCCATGGTATCCACACGTGTGTGCATCTCTTCTTACAAGAACACCAGTCATATCGGATTAAGACCCATCCCTACCCCAGTATGACCTCATCTTAACTAATTACTTCTTTATTAACCCCGTTTTCAAATAAGGTCGCTTTCTGAGGTACTGGAGGTTAGGACTTCAACCTCTCTTATGGGGGGGACACAATCCCACCCATAACAGTTGCACATCCCAGATCCAAGCCCCCATGGGTTTGTGTTGATCTTCAGAGTAACCACGGCCACATTTTTATCCTCGGCTCTAATGGGCTTCATCAACCATGAAATCTCTAGGAGCAACTTAGAGTGCAATTGAGGCCCAAGACATGGTCAATATGTAACCAAAAAGTACTCTTCCCTCTGAGCTTCAAAACCTCACTTTACCATCCCCTCTGTAGACCATTTTCCGTAGAAGTTTTCCCAGTCTGATTGTGAAATTTTTCCAGTTCTTCTTACTAACATGTGGTTACAGATTTGATATATATAGTCTAGACACTCTCCATCCTGACCTATACTCATTCTGTTGAAGCGAGGCAGTCCTCCACATGGCATGTGGAGTGTGGACCCCGTGACCTCTCACTGAGACATCAGCATACCTCTAACCTCTAAGGCTCTCCATCTTCCTGTTTTGTCTGTGGAATGTTCACTCATTCAATTCCACAAGTATTTACTGAATGACTACTGGGTGCCAGGCACGGTCCTAGGCAATGGAAGTACTCGTATAGTAATGAACAAAACAGGCTAAAAGACTTGCCTTCGTCGAGTTGACATACTTGGGGAGAAACAAAAAAAACAAAACAGAAAATATGCAAAATATCTGATGGTATAAGTGCTACAGAGAAAATAAAATACAGTAGAGGGATATAGGCTGCTGGGGCTTACAATTTTAAATATGGTGGTCAAGAATGTTCTCTTTGAGGGCTGGCCGAGTGGCTCAGTTGGTTAAGAGTTAGCTTAAGAGTACAAGCCTCTGAGCAACAGGGCCGCTGGTTCGATTCCCACATGAGCCAGTGACTCTGCGCCTGAGCTGAGCTGCCGCTGAGCTGCCAACAGGTGGCAGGATGGCTCAGCTGGTGAGAGTGCGTGCTCCTAACAACAGGACTGCCTGTTCAATGGTGGGCTACG
>NW_017731443.1:3712826-3714262 GCF_001890085.2 Hipposideros armiger
CACAACTAAGACTGAAGAACAATAACTTGGCTGGTCCCCTTCCCCAATCCCCCAACACTGTTCCCCTCCCCCAATTCCCCAATTTTAAAAAGGAAAAAAAAAAAGAACGTTCTCTTTGAGATGATAACATTTGAGCAAAGATCTGAAGGAGGTGAAGAGCAAGCCAAGTGGTATCTGGGGGAAGAATACTCCAGACCAAGGGAATACTACACACCAAGACTCTGTGGTGTCTGACATGTTTAAGGAACAGCAAGGACACCAATGCAGCTGGAGGAGAGTATGTGGGGAGATAGTAGCAGGAAGTGAGAGTAGAGAGGTGATGAAGATAAAAATGGGGGCAGATTCTGCAGGGATGTGTCAAGACTGCGACATGCTTTAAATGTGATCCAAAGTCCATCCAGGAATGGTATTTCCTGCAAATTGCTCCATTTTCTGGAAGAAACTGGCTTATGACAGTTATTCTAAAGCCTACATCGTCACCAGTACCATGGTAGAAACCAAAACCCAGCAGATTGGTCTCAGACAGTGGAGCAGGGCAACAGACTTAAACTAATCCAAGTATGTCTGACACTGACCTTCTCATGATCCAAATAGACTGATTTCTTAAGGCACTAAATAGCATGAAGGAACGGAGGGGTGGGGGGGGGAATCAAAATTTCCACTTGCAACTTCTTGTGGGATGTATCAGGATAGGCTATGTTGCCAGAACAAAGGAGTCAATAATAATCCAATGCCTTAAAGGATATACAAGTGTTTCCCTTTCTCATGCAATAGTTCTAAAGTGAGCATTTCAGGCCAATGGGTAACTTGATTCCATAGGGACCCAGATTGATGGCAGCTCTGCCATCTTTACCACATGGCTTTCAAGGTTGCTCTAGTTGTCACTATTCCCACCAACAGGAAGGGAGAAAGCATGCGAGTCCAGGCCAGGCATTCCCTCTTAATCAAATGAGGTGGCAGCGCATGTTTCTTCCACTCACATTCCATTGTCAAGAACAACATGGTCCCACCCAGCGACAGGACACCTACAGCTTCACACAGCATGCCACAGGGTACCGGAAGTCTCTCTAGACACCAACTGGCGAACTTCTCTCACACCCTCTCACTTCCTCTTTTACACTTTTCCCTCCCCCGCTCCCACACACAACCATGCGGGCTCCCTTTCCAGCCAGAAGAGCCTACTGGGTTTGCTGGCCACACGGGGCCACTAGGAGACAGCTGGAGAACCTGGAGTTTTATCCACCCCTATCCTTCCTCACTTCCAGCAGAGGAAAGTGGAAAGAGATCCCTGGAATGTATGGTTCTTTCCCTACACTGCTTTACTTCCAAACATTCTTGTGAGGCATTTCTAGTGAATTCCATTCTCCACTTCATTACACAAGTAATTCAGGTTAGCTGGACAAAGGGTGCACTTTGGGGATTAGCAGGAGATTAGG
>NW_017731443.1:3716452-3742080 GCF_001890085.2 Hipposideros armiger
CCTCTCTGCTCCACCCATGAACCCCCAAAGAGGCAAAGTGCTGGAGGAAGAGAGAAGGATGGCTCTTGCTGCATAGCCTTGGGCAAGTCCCAATCTCTTTCCCAGCCACAGCCTTCTCTCTGCCCCAAACAAAGCCCTTGCGACTTTCCCCAAACCCAGCAGGGAAAGCCTCAAGGATTTAGGGCACAGCACAGTGGCTGTGTGGCAGTGGAGGTGGGGTGAATGGACTGCTTAGAGATGGGTAGCCCTTTGACCCCTGCTCAAGCAGCTAAGCTATGTGTAGAGATCACTCATTAACTCAAACTTCTAATTGTAAACTTCTCCAAAAAAAATAGCAATTACAAGCAAGGTTCTGTCTGGGGAGGAAGTTACATGCTCTTCCTGGGAGGTGGGAGGTGGAAGGTGGAAGGTCCAGCCCTTTACGGCGAGCCTGCAGTCACTCGCGTGGCTGGCTCACAGTGGCTAACCCAGCCCCTCCTCTCCTTTGAGCTGCAGGTTTGGCCGAAAGCCCATCCTGTCCTGCAGCTACCTGATGCTGGCGGCCAGTGGCTCGGGTGCAGCCTTCAGCCCCACCTTGCCTGTCTACATGGTCTTGCGCTTCATGTGTGGCTTCAGCATCTCAGGTGTTAGCCTGAGCACCGTGATCTTGAGTGAGCCCAGGGGACGGGAGCGGGGACAAGGGGTTTAGGGAGCACCAGCCCGAAGCCGAGAGAGTAGGGTCTGGGCCTAGTTCAACCATGGGCCCCCTATGACCTTGGTAAAGCAAGGTGTCGCCTCTCTCAGGACCTCAGAGGCCCCCTCTGAACATAACAACGGCAAACATAATAGCAGCAGCTGTCAATTCTGAGGACTTACCCTGGGTCTGGCACTCCGCTAGGTACCTGATCTCATTCTGTCTCCATACACAAATAGGTGACACTATTATCCCCATTATACAGATAAGGAAATTGAGGCAAAACAAGGAAAGTCACTTGGCACTGGAGAAGCAGTCAAGAGAGTGGGTGTGGCAGCCAGACAGATCTAAGTTTGAGTCCCACGCTCTTGAGCCTCAGTTAACAGCATCTGCAAAATGGGGGAGATGGACCCTTAGGATCAGAGTCAGATCAAGTAGCCAGTGGGGGTGGGGGGTAGGAGCTAGTGCCCCTTCACAGGGAGGTGCCCAGGGCCCAGCAGGGCCCTAATCTGGTCCTTGGGCAACTTCTGCAGATGTCGAGTGGGTGTCCACCCGGATGCGGGCCATCACATCGACTACAATCGGCTACTTCTACACCTTTGGCCAGTTCATTCTGCCCGGCCTGGCCTATGCCATCCCCCAGTGGCGCTGGCTACAGTTCACCGTGTCCATGCCCTTCTTTGCCTTCTTCCTGCTGTCCTGGTATGTGGCCCTCTCCCCATCACCGCCTGCTTTAGGCCCACCAGAGCCAAACAGGGGTACCCCATGCTTGACCAGGCTGGCTAACCCTGCCTGTCCTGGGACACCCCTGTCCCAGAGTCAGGAAGAGCTTTCCAGGGAGGAGGAATTACCGACACAGAGGCACGCTGCAGGGGGGCAGCAGGTGTCTGGGGGGCACTCAGGGGCCGCCTACAGCCGAAGAAGGGGTAAGTTGAGACGGACGGGATGATGGGGCCAGGCTGTGGAGAGCTCAGAAAGCCAGGGAGAGACTGAGTCCGCCTCTGGTGTCGGTGGTGCTGAAAGGCCTGACCGAGCTTCTGGTTGTGAAATAACAGCACACAAGGACAGACCCAAGCGGGTGGGGGTGAGAGAGAAGAGAGGTGACTGTATGGGCAGGAGGAGCAAGGGGACAACTCTGAGAGGCATGTTGAAGGAAAAATCACAGTTTGGGGACTTCTGGATTTGAGATATAAAGGAAAGGAAAGCTCAAAGCCTGAGAACCTGGGACAATTGAGGCACCTAGGTCAGAGACCCACCCCCCCAGTAAGTCAAGAGCTCATTCGACACATTGACCATGAGGACACACTGAAGACAAGAGATGAATCTCTAGCAGGTAAATAGTTGGAGCCAAAGAACAGGAAATAATGAACTCAGAAAAAGAAATGACGTGGAGCGACCCTTTACTGAGTACTGACTATGTGCAAAACCCTGTTCCAGGCATTAACCCATATAGTCTCCAACCTTCACAGCATCTCTGTGTGAAGGAGGCATTATTCTTCCCATTTCACTGATGAGGAAACCGAGGCTCAGAGAAGTGAAGCAATCAATCCCCCAAGGTTACACAAAAAGATACAGAACTGAGATGGGACCTCCATTTGGAAATGAGAAACAGAAGCTTCTAGAAGGGATGGGCAATCTTGGGGTGAGGGATGGTCAGAGGGTCCAGGGTAGAGCCAAACAATGTCCGCAGCCTTAAGGTGGGAGCAGAGAAGGAGCAGAAAGTCAAGAGACAAAATAAGGGCAGGGGTCAACGTAGTACAAGAGCTCGGGACTCGTTCGTTGTGGGACTTGGGACAAGCCTCACCCACTCCAAGCCTCAAGGTTTTTCTAAGCAAAATGAAGATAATAATGCCTGTCACCCAGAGTTACATGTGCCTGGTCCACAGGAAGTCTCACTAAATGGAAGCCACGGTTGTCATTATTCTCAGAGAGGAGGATGGAGTCCAGGTCCTGACTGTGGTGACTGGGCAGAAGTCACTGATAATCTTGGTGAGAGCAGGCTGAGAAAGCTGTCAGGGCAGAAATGGAAACCAAAAG
Organism: Hipposideros armiger; assembly: GCF_001890085.2. NCBI lineage: Eukaryota > Metazoa > Chordata > Mammalia > Chiroptera > Hipposideridae > Hipposideros > Hipposideros armiger. The sequence continues at coordinate 3,719,163 of NW_017731443.1, forward strand.
GCCAGGAGGGCCGGCTGAGTGGCTCAGTTGGTTAAGAGCTCGCTCAAGAGTGCGAGCTCCGAGCAACAGGGTTGCTGGTTTGATTCCTGGCCCGAGCTGAGCTGCCGTCGAGCTGCCAACAGGTGGCAGGGTGGCTCAGCTAAAAAAAACAAAAACAAAAAAAAGGCCAGAAGGGTGGGTAGCAATGGACCCTGGAAGCCACCACTATCAGTTGGGCCCAGTGGTTTGAGGCCACGTGACCAATGTCCACTCCTCCAAGGGCCTTGCTGGAGCCGGGTCCTGAGGGCCTGTGGGGGCTGATTTCACCTCAGACCCGCTTTTTCCAATCACTCCTTTCTCTCTACATTTCTGTCTCCCCATTCCCCTTCAGCTAATGACCCTCAGTGATGGCTCAGGGCAAACCAACCCCAAAAGCACAGCCTAGAGGTGGGGGAGAAAGAGGCTGGCAGCTCACTTGCTAATCCCAAGACCCCATGCTGCGCTTGTGCCCACCCCCCTCCACCCCACCCCCAACCAGAGCAGAGTCCGTCCTTTGCAGGGAGAATCCAAGGGTCCTCTAACCCATTCCCTAGGCCACAGCCCTAACCTTAGCCCCCTTTCCAAGCTGCCCTGGGACTGTAGCCCTGCCCCTTATTCTCCCAAGACCTGGAATACAGCCCAAGGAAGGCTGAAGAGGCAGGCATGCAGGACCCTCCAGCTGTCCAGCCTCCCACGTGCCACCCCTTTCCCAGGCCCCACCTGCCTTGGCCTAGGGCCCAAGGCTCCTAGCTAAGGAAGATGCCCAACGATAACAAGCAGCCCAGGTAGGGGGCAGAGGAAAGGCTCTCGTGGGAGGGGGAGAAGACAACATTGGAATTTGTGCTGGCTGCAGGCAGCCCAGGCGCAAAGCTTGGCCAAGTTTAAATTCCATGAAATCTGCAGTAAGGCAGCTCGGGTTTCTGGGCCTCCAACCCCTTGGCCCCGGCTGTTGATGTCCTTCCAACTTCTCAAAAGGGCTTCTGGCATGGGGTGAGCCATTGTGATGATTCTGGCCCCCAGGTGGGTACCAGAGTCCATACGCTGGATGGTCCTGTCTGGGAAGTCTTCAAAGGCCCTGAAGATTCTCCAGTGGGTGGCTATCTTCAATGGCAAGAAGGAAGAAGGAGAAAAACTCAGCCTCGAGGTAGGGGCCATGAGGAATTGCAATCCGGAGCAGGAAACTGGGCTCTGACCTCGGGCTGTACCCTCCTTCTTGCCTCTGTTCCCCTGCTCACAAGCCAACCTCACACTTGACGCTCTAAGCAAGCTCCTCCCAAGGCAGCAGGCCTGTACCTTCCTTTCTTCTTACTCCTGCCCACCAGCTGCTTACTAATGGCACCCCTTCCTCCTCTGCCCCAAGGAGCTCAGACTCAACCTGCAGAAGGATATCTCCTTGGCCAAAGCCAAATACAGCATAGCAGACCTCTTCCGGATACCCATCCTACGCCGTGTGACCTTCTGTCTTTCCCTGGCCTGGTAACCCCCCACCCCTCCCTGTCCATACCCTAGCACCTCTGTCAAGGCTAGGGTGATGAACAAGGCTTCCAGCAGGCTCACCTCTCAGGTGAGCAAAGCCTAGGGCACCTCCAAGGGGAGTCAAGAGATGCCCTCCCCTGGGCTGCCCTAGCCCGGCCCCGACCTCAGAAATCTGCTGTGTCCTTGCCCCAGACCTTAGAGTCTGCTTTCCTCTGGGGCCACACTCACCCCACCCACAGGGACAATGTTCCAAACTCCTTTACCAGCTCACATCCCCATGCTGTGCCTCTCTGCCACTGCTTCCCACCAAACCTGCCCTGCCCTCTGAGACCCCACAGAGCAAGACTGGTCCTCAGGCCTTGAGATAGAAACTGTTCCTCCTGAGCCTTCTGTTCTGTTTGACATTCCACAGCGCCTTCAGAGCCCTTTCTGTGGCCTGGTTCTGAGACCCTTCTCCATCCTGGCCACCTCCAGATAGGAGCCAATTTGTCCAGGAATTCTTCTTCCAAAGTGATCCCACACTTCTAAGGAGCAAAGGGAGAGGCATTGGACCCATGTCCACAGCTCAGCTCCCACCTCCTCCATTCTAGATGTTAAACTATTACCCAACCAAGAGAGATCATTTACTGCCTCCTTTGGTCTCTGAGAGTCCCTCCAGCCCTGATATTCTCTGGAGTTACTAACGTGGCATCTTTGCCACCACACTCTTGACCATGCCCATGTCCAACATAACCAATCAATCCCAGCACTTTCTCACTGAGTCCAGCCAGACACAATCTCAGAGACCTCAAAACGGCACTCAAACAGTCCCTACTAAGCAGTTGCAGTTGGGACCAAAAAAAAAATGAAACTATTCATCATCCTGGTGACCCACTGACCAGTACAGGGAAAGGCCCAGCCTGGCAGCAGGTGCTAACCAATCCCTGCCCGCCCCTCAGGTTTTCCACCGGTTTTGCCTACTACAGTTTGGCTATGGGTGTAGAAGAATTTGGATCCAACCTCTACCTCCTCCAGCTTATCTTTGGTGGGGTCGACATCCCAGCCAAGTTCATCACCCTAATCTCCATGAGCTATCTGGGCCGGCACATCACTGAGGCCACTACCCTACTCCTGGCAGGAGGGTCCATCCTGGCTCTCATCTTTGTGCCCTCAGGTGAGAAGTTGGAACTACCCCGGATCCTTCTGAAAGAGGCTGACCCACGCAGGCCAGTGCGTCTGGGCATCACAGGCTGCCAGAGGCGGGGAAGTGGGGGTGCCCGGGATTCTGATTCTGCTGTCTCTAACTCATTGTGTTACCTTGAGCAGGTCCCTGTGTCCTCTGGGGCTCAGATCTCCCATCTAGGAAATAACTCAATTGAGCTAGATGCTATCAAAGCTCCTTTTCCAGATCTGATTTGCGCTAGGCAAAGTATGGTGATGTCTGGATGGTGTGCATAATTTATCGAGGTTGGGCATGGCCTGTGTGACATTGCTGCAGAAAACGAGCTGGGATGGGGATTCAACAGAGCCCAGTGCTCACGGAAGACCCCACAGCCTACTGCACCACCATTTTGGAAAAGCCACTTTCATTTTATATAGATGTTTATATGCTGACACACCTAAATCCTTCTAAAGGACCTTGGGATATTTTAGGACAAGAACATATACAACGAAATATAAATGGAATAGGAAATCAGAGCCAGGAAAAATCACAAATGCAGCAGGATGCAAACCTGCAAAGCCCTAGGAATAGCAGAGTGTCTATTACGCAGCTTTCAGTTTGGATCTGAGCTTCCCAGCAGCCAAAGCAAAAAAGGGAGCCCCAAGGCCCCACATGTTCTTCCCTCCACAGACTTGCAGACCCTGAGAGCAGTACTGGCTGTGTTTGGGAAGGGATGCCTGTCCAGTTCCTTCACCTGCCTCTTCCTCTACACAACCGAGCTATACCCCACAGTCATCCGGTAGGTGCTGGGCCGAGGGCTGGCCCTGCCAAAGGATACAGGGTCAGGTGGGGTTGTGGCATCCTCCTGACCCCTGCCCAGGAGTTCCAGAGCTGTCCTTTCAGGATCCCACACACAGGCTGCCAATCCCTGCTCTGAACTCTCCTAGGCAAACAGGTATGGGTATAAACAACGTGCTGACCCGCGTGGGAAGCATGACAGCCCCACTGGTGAGAATCACAGGAGAGTTGCATCCCCTTGCCCCCAATATCATTTTTGGGACCGCCGCCGTCCTGGGAGGCAGTGCTGCCTTCTTCCTGCCTGAGACCCTCAATCAACCCTTGCCAGAGACTATCCAAGACATAGAAAACTGGTCAGTTCCCTGCTTCTGGCCCTGTCGGTGTTCCTCCTTGGGGAAGCACGTCTAGGCCCAAGACTTTTCCTGAGCTCTCTTTCCCTACCTAGGTTCCCACGGGGAAAGGAGCCAAAGCAGGAGTCAGAAGCAGAAAAGGCTTCCCAGAGGATCCCTCTGCAGCCCTGTGGACTGGACCTGGGCCCCAGCTGAGGGCAGCAGAGCCCCCTTTCCCTGCCTCCAGAGACTAATCCCAGCCAGGTCCCTGCCTGCCTCTGGGCTCCACGGGCATTTGGAGAGGCCCTGGGCGGGTCCATGCTCTTAAGACAAAGTCTTCTGAGAGCTTGGTGAAGGCATTTCCACCACCACAAGCACAGCCCCAGCCCAGACCTGACCAGTTCAAAGATTCGACCATCAGCCTTCCCTTCCCCCTTTGTCCTCGTCCTCCCTGCAGTCCAGGCCGTGCCATTCTTCTGCCCAGCCCTTCCCCACCGTCACCTCTCCCATTGTTCCAACTCCCTTTTCCTGAGGTTCCCCAGATTCCCTGGCTCAATCCTAACAAAGACAGCCTCCCCTTCTGGCCCTCCACCCCCTTCTTCAATGGGAGGTTTCAATAAACGGCAACGAAGAACTCATGCTGCTCAGGAAGAGGGAAGAGGACGGGGGCAGGCCACTGTGTGCCCATGTGAGCTGCACATCTACGCATCTGCACTTGCTTACATGCAAGCGTGGGCACACAGGTTAACGCAAGCTGGGCTGATGTGAACGTGTGTGTGCATGTGTGAGTACACTGAGCTATATATACACCTTACACATTAGTCTGCTCTAGCTACGATAACAACGTGCCACAGACTGGGTCACTTAAACCACAAACATTCTTTCTCACAGTTCTGGAGGCTTTCTCACAGCACCAAGATCAAGGTGCTGGCAAACTCAGTTCCTGGTGAGGGCTCCCTTCCTGGCTTGCAGCTGGCCGCCTTCTAGCTGTATCCTCACATGGAGGATAGAGAGAGAGAGAAAGAGGAAGCAAGTTTTCTGGTGTCTCTTCCATAAAGACACTAATCCCATCATGAGGGCCCCACCTTCATGACCTCATTTAACCCTAATTATCTCCCAAAAGCCCCACCTCCAATTACCATCTCACTGGGGGTTAGGGCTTCTACATAGGAATTTGGGCAGGGACACAATGCAGTCCATAGCAAGTCCTGTGCTTGGGAATGTCACGGGTGTGTCTACATGTCCCAGCAAGCATGTGAGCAGATGATTGGACAAACCCAAAGTGGCTGCAGACAGAAGCCGGGGCGCCTCCAATCCTGATCTTCCTGCCTTGCTTGCCCCAAGTCTCTGATCCATGTCCAGCCCCACACCCATCAGACAGCTTTATTTCCTATTTAACTGAGAAAACTGCAGCCAAAGCTGACCACCTCTGATGTTTGCTGCCATATTTCCCGCATTCCCTCCAATCGCAGCATAAAGACCGGTCCTCCCCTGGAGGCCGGCATCCAGCATCTCCCACCAGCCACTGTCTGCTTTCCTCCTTGGGTCTCTGCCCATTTCCTTTCTCCTGGCTCCTTTCATCACCAGTTAAATAAGCTCTCGTATCTTAACAAACACAAAACAAGCAAACAAATGCTCCTTGGCTATCACATCTCCCTCCAGAGACCACGCTGTCTCTTTCTCCCATTCACAGCCAAACTTCACCAAGGAGCCGTCTGCCTCCCCGCCTCCATTTTCTAACCTCATACGTCTCCATACCACACTCTGGCTCCACCCTTCCCCTGAAACTGCTTTCACCAAGGACACTCATCACCCCTGTGCTGAATCCATAGGTCACTTTTTGTCACTCCTCTTATGTGGCCTCTCAGCAGATTTGGTTCTATTGGCCACACCCTCCTCCCCTGGTTTCTGAGATGCCACGAGCTTGCAGCTCCCTCCCACACTCAGGCTGCTCCTTCTGAGTCTCCACTGGCGTTTCTTCAAGGGTCTACATCCCCAGAGCCTACTAACTGAACAGTTACATGACCCTACACCTCTGGTCATGCCTGAGTGGACCAGATGGCACTGCTGATCCAAATCTCGTTAATCACGTGTTGTGTTCTAGGCGGGGTTTTGAGTCATGGAGGTTCTAGTCCATCTCTTGATTCTTGGGAAGGCAAGTTAGCAGGAGGATGGCTGGCCCAGGTGCAAGTAGAGAACAGAAAGCCAGCAGCAGAGAATGAATGAAGCAGGTGCACAAAAAAACAGAACCAGTGACAACAGGGGCCCAGATAAACGGAGCTGGTGAGGCTATTCACACTGATTCTTAATGGACTTCAAGTCCCAGATTCTTATCAGCACTGGATGCACTTTCTGACCTGGGTTCTAGTAAATATCCCTGAATTCTCCAAATAAATTTCCCTTTTAGTTTAAGCTAAACTCAAGGATTTCCATTCCTTGTAACCAAACCATTCCAAAAGCAGCTCCTCTTCCTCTATCATCCCTTAAATGCCGACACGCCTCAGAACTCCTTCCTAGGACCTCGTCCCTTAATAATCTTTCCAGCACTGTCCAATGGAAATATGATGCAAGCTACCTATGTAATTTTTAAATGCCTAGTAGCTGTTTTTAAAGGTAAAAAGGTGAAATTATTTTAATAATACATTATATATTATACTAATAATACTTTTTGTCTAACCCCATATATCCATATGTTGCCATTTCCACATGTAGTCAATATAAAAGGTATCGATGAGATATTTTATAGCCCTTAATTCATACTAAGTCTTCAAAATCGGGTGTGTATTTTATCCTAACAGCATGTTTCATTTCAGACGAGCTTGATTCAAGCACTCAGTAGTCACTAGTGGCTGCCATACGGAACAACTCAGACACACCCAGGGCTTTGATTATCAGCCACAGAGCTAACTACTCTCAAATCCATATTTATATAATTAAGAGAAAGCTTAATAAACATAAAAGAGATCATATTTCACCCCTGCTTCAACCTTTCAGTGACTTCCCATTGGGAGGAGGTATAAACTCTGTTACGAGGCCTGTCAGGATCAGGCCCCAGTCTGCTTCAATGGCTTCAGTTTTTAGCACTCTCTACCTTGCACCCTGAAATCCAGCCTCATTCCACTTCTTTCAGTTCTTAGACTGCACCAACCTTCTCTTGCCCCTGCCCTTCTCACATCCCAGCATTTGTCTTGTCCCCATCCCATTCCCACTGTACTTGGCTTAGAGTCAGCTGACCACTTTGGGGCCACCAAGGCCTCCCTTGGCCTGACTGGGTCTCAACCTGGAGGGAGAAGAATTGGGCTCAGTGAGGAACACTAGCCACCTCACTCTACCTCCACCTTTCCGCTGTCCAGTATTCAGGGTAGCTCCCAGGATGTCCTCGTCATGGCCATTCCTATGCTGTTCCAGAATATGTATTGCAAAGACACACAGGAAGGGAAGGGAAGATGCCCAGGAAAGCACTTCCCAGTCACGTGATAAGGGCTCCTGGTGAACTGGGATGCCAGTCAGGATGCACTGACCCTTCACATGGCTCACTCTTCTTGTCATTCCCAAACCCTATGCTGGATCCCACCATCTCTTCAGCTCACCTTATTCCTCTCCAACTCCAGCTCTTACCTGCTTCTCCCACTCCCTTCACTCTGTGCCTGGGCAGGGCCTCCAAATGGCTCAGTGAATTGCCAGAGTCCTCGCTTGGACAGAGTCCTCATGCTGAGCCACCTCATTACTTACTGGCCTTATGTCCAGCCTTTAAATGGCATTCTTTGGATGAGCTTCTATTTTTTTTTTTAATTTTTTTTTAAAGATTTTTATTGGGAAATTGGGGGAAGGGAAACAGACAAGTTGCTGTCCTTTTGTTCTTCAGTCTAGTTGTGGAGGACGTTGCTTCACTAGCTCAAGTTGGCACCATCATTGCGCTCTTCCCGGGTGAGGCAGATCAGTCACCGGCTTCTGGACGGCCGCTCACAGTGGCTGCTGGCCGCTCATGCTGGCTGCTGGCTACACACGGTAGCCCATAGCAACCCACTGCAGCAGGGGCTGCAGCCTACGCAGTCGCCAGCCACTCACGGCAGCCCAGCTCCAGATTGAGCTGTTGTTCAGCATCTTAGCTGTAGAGGGAAGTGTCACGGGCCCTCATATGTGGGATCCAAACCGGGGCCCTCTGGCGTCCCAAGCCAGCTCTTAACCAATGCGCCACTCGGCCGACCCGAGCTTCTAGTTTTTGCACCATCCATCAGCCAGGGTAGCCAGGCCATAAGCATAAAGCTCACAGTTTGGGTCCTTGCTCAGAATCTTGCTATGGGCCTGGCAGGCACTCGGAGCCTGTCCGACTTCTCTCCAGGTCAATCATTTCAAATTCACATTTAGGGCATGTGATCTGAGCAAGACTGTTTTATTTGGTCTGTTACTTATTTATTTGAAAGGTGTCAAAATAATAAAAATAAAAATCACATGTAGTCACACCCCTTAAATCCCATTTATTTAACAGAATAAAATTATACAAAACCCAGGTGTCTCAGAAAATCTGGGATATGTGATAGCTGCTAGCATGGTAGAAGGAGAGATGGAATCAAGAGGGCTGAGCTCTAGAATTGTTTACTGTGTGACCATGGACAAATCCCTTGCCTACTCTGAGCCTCATCTCTTTACCTTCACAATAAGACATTTTTACCTGTGTGATGGCATTCATCTCTGATGGCATGTGTTTCTGTGGCTCTTGGCCAATCAGAAGTCCCTAGATTTGACCTATTTGTCCCTAGAGGATAGCTCTTGGCTCTGCAAATCATTTGTCATGTGACCATTTTCATCCAGAAACTCTCCATGAGCTGGGAGGCTGGTGAGGAATCCCCATGCTAATAAGATGATTCCAAGAACCAACCACAATTCAGTCTCTGGAGTTTCCAACTGAGCCTTTTCCAGACTCAACCTGGCTGAAAGCTGGTCAGGCACTAGGGAGGGCGTTCTTCTCCAAAGCAGGGTTGGGCACAGGCTCAGAGAAGGAGTGTGCTTGGAGAGACCCACCACCTCCACCGATGCCCCAGCATTGCCCCCACTCCCCCATGAGGGCACCAAGTCCTGCCAGGAAACTGGCCTCAGAGCCCCAAGCTGTTTGTCCAGCTGTCCTCATATCCCCAGGCCGCAAGGCTCTTATATACCTTGGCGTAGAGCATGTTTTCAGGCATCTGGACGCCCACTGGGTCCCAGCCCAGAACCAACAATGGGTGGGAGAAGGGGGACTAGGCTGAGCCACATCCCTCTCTGGGCCTCCCTTCTTCTCTTCTGGACATATAAGACCAGATGATCCCTAAGACCTCTTTAGCTGGGCAGTCCACACCTCTAGAGCAGCAGTTAAGAGGCTGGCTTTGAAGTTAGACAGAACAGGTCTGAACCAGTCTAAGACCTCATGCATCCCAGGGCCTTGATAGACAATAAACACCCTCCCAACTTAACACACAAAAGTGTAGTTTGTGTAAACTGCATGACAACAGGGCATCTTGACTCCTTCGAAGAGAAGTCAGAAATCAAATTGCTTCTCCTCCACAACAAGATGGAAATTGAGCCCAGAAAAATTGAGAAGTTCTCCTTGCCTTCATGGCCCTTTGCATCAGATAATTTGTACAGGGCCTGGGGTATCTCCTGTAAAACTATCTGCCACATTCAAACATATTCCAATACATCTGATGAAGAGGGGTGGAGAGTCAGTCAGTAGGAACCAGACTGCAGAGAGAGACAGCCAGAGGCCCCAAGTAGAAACACATCAAAAAGGGCAAGTGATCAGCCCAGCAGTGGAGAAGAACATTGGACTGGGCACAAGAAGACAGGATCCCAGTTGGGCCATTCTGGGGTAGGCCTGGGCAAGGAAAGAGCTGTAGCACTTTGGAGCCCAGGCTATTCTGTGTACTGAAGCAGAATGTGGAGGAGAAGCTCTCTTCCTCGCCTTGCAAAGAGTTTGCCCACTCGAACAAGAATCTTAGAAATATTTTGGTAGGAGTCATCTGCATGACTGGAATATCCTTTGCCAAGCAAGTATGGGATTGGTCACTACACGAAATAAGTCTGAGATATCTTTTAGAGTAAGGTTTCTCAACCTTAGCACTATTGACATTTTGGGTCCAGAAAATTCTTGGTTGTGGGGGGCTGTCCTGTGTATTGTAGGATGTTCAGCAGCACCCCTGGACTCTACCCACCAGAAGCCCGTAGAACCACCACCCACAGTGGTAACAACCAAAATGTCTTCAGACACTGCCAAATGTCCCCTGCAGGGCAAAATCACCCTCAGTGGAGAATGTTCTTATGATAAGACATGCTTGCACATATTTTCTCTCTAAAGTCAATGTGATATTCTTACCATTTGACCAAAATCCAATGATAGAAACAGCTTGTAATCACTGAGCTATGGGGCAGGGGCTACTTTAAGATCATTACGCTCATTTAACCCTCCAACAACACAATGAGGCCAACATTACTATTCCTCCCCCCATACTGCAAACAAAGCACTGAGATACAGAGTTCAGCAACCTGCCCCTGGTACACAGCCAGTAAATGTGGGATGAAGATTGGGATCCAAGTAGGCTGACTCCAGAGTCCATGTTTTATATAATATGCAAGTGAAAAGCAGAAGCTGTGACCTGCTCTCTCTCGGTATACACCCATCCCATGATTCAACCAATCGGATCCCGTAGAAACCCACCCAATCACAGCTCAGCACTGCCTTGATCATGAGTGACTAGAGCACAGGAGCTGACTGTTGGAGGAAGTCAAGTGATTGTCTTAGAGTTGTGGCTAAAAGTAACATAAGTTCATGTTCATTGCAAAAAGGGGAAGGTGGAGAATTTGAATCAGGATAAGTTAGATGGTGAAAGCTGAGACACTGAAAGAATCCATCTGCATCATGTATGATGCTGGTCTTGGTTCCCACTCCTTCAAAAGAAGCCTCTGACCTCTATTGTTTCTTCCAGTTGTACAAAGCCATGGTCTTATAAGATGTGAGCTGGGCTGGCCGAGTGGCTCATTGGTTAAGAGAAGGCTTGGGAACGTGAGCTCTGAGCAGCAGGGCTGCCAGTTCCTATCTCACATGGGCCAGTGATGCTGCACCCACTACAGCTAAGATGGTGAACAACAGCTCGACCTGGAGCTGGGCTGCTGTGAGTCACTGGCGGTGACATAGGCTGCAGCACGGCTGCAGTGGGCTGCCGTAAGCTACCGTGAGTGGCCGGCAGCCAGCATAAGCGGCCAGCGGCATGAGCTGCCAAGAGCTGCCGTGAGCGGCTGTCCAATGGCCGGCGACTGATCTGCCTCACCCGGGAAGAGCGCAATAATAATACCAACATGGGCCAGTGAAGTGATGTCCTCCACAACTAGACTGAAGAACAAAGGACAGCAACTTGTCTGTTCTCCTTCTCCCATTCCCCAATGCTGTTCCCTCCCCCAATTCCCCAATAAAGTCTTTAAAAATAAAAATAAAATAAATAAATGAGATGTGAGCTGTCCTCAGAAGACCAAAGAGGGTTGCCAATTTTAGCAAATAAGAATACAGAATGCCCAGTTAAATTTGAATTTCAGATCAATAAATATTTTTTTAGTATAAGTATATCCCATGTAATTTTAAGGACATACTTACACTAAAAAAAAAAAATTTTTTTTTTGTTGGTCTGATAGTCAAATTAACTGGATGGACTGTATTTTCTCTGGCAACCCTTCCCAAAGACAAACTTTTAGGATCCTGTCTGCTAAAAAGGACAGAAGCCCCTCAAGAGGCCAACACACTTCCCACACCCAGTCTTCTCGCTAAAAGGAAGACAAGGTCTCCCCTTGTCCTCTCCTCACCCAAGATGCCCAGATGGGTCCTCCCAGTCCATCCCCTCCCACTACCCCCACCTCGGTCACCCTCTCCTGCCCTTTATACCCACTTGGAGAAAATCCACTGACACATGTATACTTGGAGGGTTAATCCTTCTGATACCAAGTTACACTTTAACTCATTCCCTCCAGACAAGGATTAAATATTGCCCATGTAGGGGTCAGGACTACAGCAGGCCCTGAAAGCTGAGACCCCATCAAGTGAGAAGAGGCTGCAAAGGAAAGGGAGGGATAGAACAAGGAGAGAGAGAAGGAAGGAGGGGCAGCCCGGCCAGGCTGTTCTCCCCCCTACAGGGCCAGCTCGGATTCAGCTCGAGGAGCAACTCAGCTGCAGAAGCAACAGCAGCCCCTCTCCTCCAGAGAAGGACAGCAGCAGACACACACACACAGACGGAGGCCCCGGGACTGGAAGTCCTCAGCCCCCAGCCGCTCAGCCAGGCCTGGCCCCATGGCCTTCAATGACCTCCTACAGCAGTTGGGGGGCGTCGGCCGCTTCCAGCAGATCCAGGTCACTCTGGTGGTCCTCCCCCTGCTCCTGATGGCCTCCCACAACACCCTACAGAACTTCACAGCCGCCATCCCCACCCACCACTGCCGCCCGCCTGCAGACACCAACCTCAGCAAGGATGGGGAGCTGGAGGCCTGGCTGCCTCGGGACAGACAAGGTCAGCCTGAGTCCTGCCTCCAATTCACCTCCCCTCAGCGGGGACCGCCCTTTCCCAATGGCACAGAGACCAATGGCGGGGGGGCCACAGAGCCCTGTACCAATGGCTGGATCTACGACAACAGCACCTTCCCTTCCACCATCGTGACTGAGGTGAGGATACCTGGGGCCCCCTCCATGTGCCACCCAGACTGTGCCTTCCCCTTTGAAACAGACAGACAGAAACACACACATACACACACACACACACACACAGAGAGTCTCAAATGCTCCAGAGGCCATATGAGAAGACAAAAAAAGGAGTTCAAAATGGGATCCTTTGTAGGAAAGGAGGGTGTGGAAGTTGTAGAGTCAAGAACAGTCTCTCAGCTCCTGGTCTCGGAGAGAAAAAGAGCAAAGAGAAGTGTCAGGGAAGAGTGTGACAGACCTCAGAGGGCCGCCTGGGGGCGGGTAAGGGGCTGCCCCACTGCTCAGGCTTATCTCTGCCTGACCCTTGCCTCCTCTCCCCACAGTGGGACCTCGTGTGCTCTCACAGGGCCTTACGCCAACTGGCTCAGTCCTTGTACATGGTAGGGGTGCTTCTCGGAGCCATGGTGTTCGGGTACCTGGCAGACAGGTCAGTTCTGGGTAGGGCCAAGGGGCCAGGCTGTGATTGGGGGCTCCTTGGCTGGTCTCAGGGGGCCTAGGTGGGAGGTTGGCATTCCTCACTGAGGCTGCTTTGAGGACCTACAGCACCAGCCTCATGATACTTCACAGGTCCTCAAAAGGACCCCACCCCAGGACCTCACCCAGGGCAAGCAGTGCTCTTCCTGTCCAGCCCCGCCCCCTCGGTCCTCAGGACTCCTGCTGCAGGTCTCCCCTCCCCCACAGGCTGGGCCGCCGGAAGGTGCTGATATTGAACTACCTGCAGACAGCTGTGACAGGAATCTGTGCAGCCTTCGCGCCCAACCTTCCCATCTACTGTGCCTTCCGTCTCCTGTCGGGCATGTCGATAGCTGGCATCATCCTCAACTGCATGACCCTGAGTGAGGGATACTGGGAGGGCAGGGCGGGTCCCTACCCACCTTCCTCTCCCCACTCAGCCCAACCGCCCCTTTTCAGCCCACCCCTCCTGAAATCTGACTGCCCTGGGCCTGTCCTTTGGGTCTGCCCTTCCAGCCAACATAACAGCTTTTTTCTTAGACTCATACCATCCTGACCCCTCATTTAGATATAGGCTTGCAAACGCCACTGCTAGGGACAGGCAGTTTCTGTAAATGACTAGAGCATACTGGGTACGAGATGCATTAGGAAGTGGGGAGGACTGTGTCTAAAGGAGCGTCACACACATCCAGAGGGGCCATAGCCACTTACCGGCTCCAGCCAGGAGGTCTCAGGGCTGGCACATCCTCCCCTCTCCTTTTTATTATTGTAAAATATCCCAATTTTGTAATGTTGGGAATGAATTCTGATATTTTTAACATAGGGCAAGCCCAGCATCATGGAGACCAAACACATTTATGGACTGCATATGGCCTGTCCATGAGCCATCATTGCGCTCCCTCCCGATAGGTTGCCCCCTTCCCCGTGTTTCTCAGATGAAACACCTGAGGCTGGGGAGAAGGCAAAGGACATACCCAAGGTCATCCTTCAAGCCCTGAAGGGAATCAAGGATTTAAGATTCTCTGAACTAAAGGAATTAACCAAGATTACGCTAGGGCCATGGCCAGACACCTAGAGAGCCCAGCCCCAAAGCCCAATCTGTTTCCAGGCCGCTGCCCCAGGAGCCCACCAAGAATGGAGCTGGGCCTCTTCAGACCGCAGCAGAGAGGTGCTCTCACTCCCACCTTGACTCTCCAGGATGGAGGAAAGCTGTGGCCTTCTCCAGGCTGCTCTGGCCACTGAGGCTGGAGTGGGCCCAGGCTAAGGAAGGCCCGAGGAATGGCCGCTGTTGAGGATGGACTGAGTGGTCAGAGACACTCTGGAGGGAAAGGGCGCCCTAGCCAGGACTGCAGTTCAGAAGAGCAAAGCACAGCCGGGGAGTAGAGGGGACAATTCCTGGGGACTCTGAACCCACCTCCCCACCCCTACCTCCACTGAGTCTTCCACTTCCCCTGCCATGGCACCCAACCTCATTTGATGTATCGTCCACTGAGTCTTGGGACAGACCAAGGTTTGGATGGAGACCTGGCAGCCCAGGAAGTTGCACCACTCTGTTCTAACCCTCTTTCCAGATGTGGAGTGGATGCCCATCCACACGCGGGCCTTTGTAGGCACCCTGACTGGCTATGCCTACAGCCTGGGCCAGTTCCTCCTGGCCGGCATGGCCTATGCTGTGCCCCACTGGCGCCACCTGCAGTTGCTGGTCTCCGTGCCTTTTTTCGCCTTCTTCATCTACTCCTGGTGCGTGGGGCCCAGGGTGGGCGGAGGTGCCACAGAAGCCCAGAGGGCTGTGAGGGACAAGACATCCTTCAGATCTCACTGGACACCCCACCCCACAGAATCAGAGAAGGTCAAAGTCTGAAGGGCAAACCCAAGCCAGTGCCTGAGTGATAGATGGGGAAAATGAGGCTGTAAGGGGAAGGATTTGCTTCAGGGTGTCCAGTTCTCTGGCCTCCCCTGCCTTCCCCCAGGTCTTCAGCCTACCTGTACTGCTGCTCCCTTTACCCAGTAGTAGTACCCAAAAGCTGAATTCCTAGGAGAATGAGTCGTTACCAACCTGGGCACTGCTTTGTGGTCCTAGAGAGATGGAGTTGACGAAGCCCCTGTGCAGGGACCTTAAATAAAATCCCACTGCAGGACCCTGGCAAGCCCACCCCCTGCCCCCAACCCAGCAGACTGGAACTGAAGCCATACCGACACTCACCGTCACCCCCACTCCCAGGTTCTTCATCGAATCAGCACGCTGGTACTCCTCCTCTGGGAGGTTAGACCTCACCCTGAGAGCCCTGCAGAAAGTGGCACGGATCAATGGGAAGCAGGAAGAGGGGGACAAGCTAAGTATGGAGGTGAGACACCCCCCAATATCTCCCATGACACCCCCCAGGGCTCCACCTCCAAACCCTGAACTCAGGTCCCAGGACCCAGAGGACTTCCCTAAGTAAGGGGCTAGGCTGAGAGGAGCTCCTGGGGGAGTCCAGGCCCTGAACCCTGCCCATCCTGGCAGGTGCTCCAGGCCAGTCTGCAGAAGGAGCTGACTATGGGCAAAGTCCAGGCCTCAGCCAAGGAGCTTCTCTGCTGCCCCACCCTTCGCCGCCTCTTCCTCTGCCTCTCCATGCTGTGGTAGGCCCGGTCAGACGGACCAAAAGACAAACAGCTGGTTGGGGAGAGAGTGAATGTAATGGGTGGAAAAAGCCTGGTGAGAGGGAGGAAAAGTCAGCTGGCCTGCTCTAAGGGGCAGAAATCCTCCAGCAGGGGGAGTCTTGAAGAGCCAGATGACCTCCAGCCTCAATTCAGTTTTAGTCCTCAAACTGGGCATCAATCTGCCCATTTTCTTTACCTTTTAGCAGCTGTATTCCAGTATGGAAACTTCATCATGATTGGCGGCCCCCAGAGTCAACAGAGTTACATCATGAAGGCAGAGACCAATCTGGCTTGCAAACCATTCAGAGACATTTTTTTACTGGCCTTGTGGTGCCTGCCGGAAGCACAGGCACAGGCAATAGCATGCCTAAAGTTCATCTCCGAACATACATTTTGGCTAAGGCTGATTTCAGTCAATAGTCTTTCTTTCCCATGGCAAAATTCTCCATTACCCTTCGTATGTGCTACCCTCCCGATCCCGTCACATAGCAATCCCATGAAAGTTAAGAAAAGCATGACCAAAAGGAACAATCCCACCAATAAATTTTTTGCTTCCAACTTGGGATTTACTCGAGGTTGTAGGTTCTATCCAATAACCTGAATTTCATTTTGTGGGTTTTTGACAACTTAAGAAGCACAGCGCCTATCCCAGCACCATGGACAGGTCCTGGGAGGCTATTGCCACTCCCAATACCTTGGCCCTAAAGATATGGCTTGGATATCCACCTGTCCTCCCTCAGTCTAGTTTCAGTAGATAAGATTAAGACTAAAATGATGTAAACCCTACACAGCAACCAAGTGAAAAGTTCCTAAAACACTAGGGACACTTGTTATCAGAAGACTGAGAAATTTAGGATGCTGCAAGACAACCTCAACATTTAAACTGGATACTAAATATTGGAAGAAGGATTAGCTGGGGCAGATTCCAGTTCCTTAAGCAGGGTGATCAGTGCAGCTCAGTCTATTTTGAATGAGCAGCCCACGTGTAAGCCTTTCTAACAAACTCCATACCCCTCAACCGTCCCCACTAGGTTTGCCACTAGTTTTGCCTACTACGGGCTGGTCATGGACCTGCAGGGCTTTGGGGTCAGCATCTACCTAATCCAGGTGATCTTCGGAGCTGTGGACCTGCCTGCCAAGTTCGTGTGCCTCCTTGTCATCAACTCCCTGGGTCGCCGGCCTGCCCAGATGGCCTCACTGCTTCTGGCGGGCATCTGTATCCTGGTCAATGGGGTGGTACCCCAGGGTGAGCACCCACAAGCCCATTGGTCCTTCATCCATGGCCTCATCCCCAGACATGACTCAACTTCTCAGAAGGGAGGGGAGCCAAGTCCTCCCAGCCCCCACTCCCAAGATCCTGGTGACAGCCCTCCTTTCTCTCTAGACCATTCCATTTTCCGAACCACCCTTGCTGTGCTGGGGAAGGGCTGCCTGGCTTCCTCCTTCAACTGCATCTTCCTGTACACTGGGGAGCTATACCCCACAATGATCCGGTGAGTGGGAGCCTAATGGGGAGTCTTGGGGCAAAGCATTCCTCTCACACAGGTCAGACCCCAGAGCATGGTCCAGTATGACCAGCCCAAAGCCTCCTCCCAGTACCCATCAGTGCAAAGCGTATAGCAACCACTCAATACACACCTGGTGGCCTGGCTAACATAGGTGTGACTGCCCACTAAGACCTTACCTGACCCTAGAAGAGGAGCTCAGAAGGAACCATCAACTGGGACAGGGTAGGGAGCCAAGAAGACATATCTCAGAGGCAATGAACGGAAGACCCCCCCCACCTTGATCCTCAAAGTGCAAGTTAGAATCTGACACCAAACCTAAGTTCCATCTATTAACCAAATGGTACATCTGAAACCAAAGACCCCAAACGTGAAAGTGCTTTCCTATGAAAGAAGCCATACTTGATGGTATGCCAGGTATGGATAAACATAGCACTGTTTTTCCAAGGGCCAAGATTGGGTGGAGGGAGTATTTTTGAATTTAGAAACAAGAAACTCATGTCTATTTTAAGAATGGGATGCAAAATTCACCCACGATGTCAAAGAAATGTCAGGCTTCCCTAAGCTACTTGGAATGAGAACCCTGAGAGATCATGGTTACTGTGTCATGCTCTCATAGGGTTCCAGGGGAGAGAACAATTGCATAAGGCACTCACTATGTGCCAGGCGCTGTCTTAAACTTTTTACAATTATCAACTCATTTAATCCTCATAACAAGCCTAGCAGGTAGGTGTTATGATTATTCCCATTTTACACTCGAAGAAACCAAGTGCGAGAGGTTAAGTGACACACCCAAGGTCACACAGCTTGTAAGTGAAAAAGCCTGGATTCGAATCCAAGCAGTTTGTCTCTTGAGTCAATGTTTTTAACCTCTGCTCTCATAGAGAATGTTCTTAACCTATTCTTACTTAACTTGCAATTTCCAGGTCCGTTCCCCTGGGGATTCTAATCCAATAGGTCTGTGTGGGGTTGGGTCAACTGTAACTCAAAAATCCCCCAGGTGATCTGAGAACAGTTGGCCTACCTCACTGTCTGATTTGACTGCTAAGGAAACTGAGGCCCAGAATGAAAAAGGGACTTGCCCAAGGTTGCACAGCAAGTTAAGAGCAGCAGAAAAATCAGTCTCCTGATTCAATGGCCAGGGCCCTTCCCAACCTATTTTTTTTTTATTTTCTTTTAATCTCTAAAACAAATGCTACATTGGGTTCACTAATCAAATGGGGAACAGAGGAGGCACCAATGGGTGCCTGAGCACTTCAGCATTCACACCAGGACACTAACCAACATCTACTCCCTGTGGGCCCCGCAGGCAGACAGGCCTGGGAATGGGCAGCACAATGGCCCGACTGGGCAGCATTGTGAGCCCACTGGTGAGCATGACCTCCGAGCTCTACCCCACCATGCCTCTCTTTATCTACGGCACCATCCCTGTGGCTGCCAGCGCTGTCGTTGTCCTCCTGCCGGAGACCCTGGGCCAACCCCTGCCGGACACAGTACAGGACATAGAAAACAGGTGGGCCTCCACCCAGGGAGGAGCAAGGACTTACCCCAGGTCACACATCCAGACTGGGGTGGCATTGAGACCCAAACCCAGGCCTCCTTTTCCAGGCCAGGGCTCTTTCACCCTGTTTCCCCAGTTGGCTGAGTCTCCTAGCATCCTTCCTGGACCCCCAGCTCCAAGGAGGGGTAGATGTTGGTGGCAGAGAGCTGGTAGCTGGGCACAGCTAAGTGGAGAGCTCCTGGGAGGCCCTAGTTTTCAGCTCTGGCCTGGAGGCTGCATACCTAGGGCACCAATCTTTTGCCCCTCCCCCCCAGGAGAAGACGGAAACCAAAGCGACAGCAGCAAGAGCAGCAGAAGCAGATGGTCCCGCTCCGGGCCTCAGCACAAGAGAAGAATGGACTCTGAGCAGGGGCTTTACAGAGCCCTAAAGGGAATGAAGGCCCTACAGGTCCTGGGCCACCCGCACCAGGTGGGAAAAGGGAGAATGACAGCCCAAGTGTCAGGGGCTGTGGTCCAGGGAAGTACCGCCCCAGGGGCCCCCTCTCTGAATAGATTTCACCAAGACCACATCATTAAAAGGTTTGTCTGCGTGCAGCATCTCCCTTTGTCTGTCTTGTCTTAAAGGTAACAACCACTACATATCAGCCAGTTTCTGTCCCAAGAGGTAATACAGCCTAGTCCCTACCCTCAACCCCCAGGACTTTACAAACCATCCCAGACCCTGATACCCTCCCCTGTCCCCCCTTTCCTTCTTCTTCCCTCCCTCCTTCTCTAACATATTTGAATATTTCTGTGAGTTTTAAATACCTTGCATCCCTCCCCTTCCCCATCAGACTGGAAATTTAAAAGGGACTAAAATGGGGGCCAGGGGACCAGCCAAGTGGCTCATTGGTTAAGCGTTGGCTTGGGAGCGCAAGCTCTGAGCAGCAGGGCCACTGGTTCGGAACCCACATGGGCCAGTGATGCTGAGCCCTCTATAGCTAAGATGGTGAACAACAGCTCGACCTGGAGTTGGGCTGCCATGAGTCACCGGCAGCCTGCGTGAGCTGCCAGCAGCCGGTGTGAGCTGCCATGAGCCACCATGAGAGGCCATCCAATGGCTGGCGACTGATCTGCCTCAGCCGGAAGAGCGCAATGATCACAATACAAACATGGGCCAGTGAAGCGACGTCCTCCACAACTAGACTGAAAAACAAAAGTACAGCAACTTTTCTGTTTCCCTCGCCGATTCCCCAAAGCTGTTCCCTCCCCCAATTTCCCAATAAAATCTTTAAAAAAATAAAAAATAAAATAAAATAAAATGGGGACCAGCCGAGTGGCTCAGTTGGTAAGAGCACAAGCTCTCAACAACAGGGCTGCCAGTTTGATTCCCACATGCACCAGTAAGCAGTGCTCTGTACAGCTAAGATTGTGAACAACAGCTCGACCTGGAGCTGGGCTGCCGTGAGTGGCCAGCAGCCACCATGAGCAGCCGTCCAATGGCCGGGGACCGACTGCCTCAGCCGGGAAGAGCGCAATGATCATAATGCCAATATGGGCCAGTGAAGCAGCGTCCTCCACAGCTAGACTGAAGAACAAAAGGACAGCAACTTGTCTGTTCCCCTTCCCCAATTCCCCAACACTGTTCCCCTCTCTCAATTCCCCAATAAAATCTTTTTTTAAAAAGGTGGGGGAACTAAAATGAAAGCAACCAATTAGAGGCTTTGTTTCAGGCTCCTCCCCCTTTGTGAGAGCAAATGGGAACCTCTAGTAGCAAAGGAGGACAAAAAGGATTACCACAGCTGTGACATCAGGATCCTTGCTCCTGCTTCTTTAGATTCCAGCAGGGTCCAGACTCAAAACCAGTTCTTCCAGTTCTTATCACTTCCAGATCTGCTGCTGGAGGTTTGGCCTTGCCTCCTGGCCTTTCTTTGCTGCTCTGTCTCCTGCAGCCCTGGGCTGGTGGAGAGGAGAGCGCAGAGAAAATGGTGAGGGGGTAGAACTCAGCCAGATAGAGCCAGCACTGAGTGCTAACTTGGTGCCAGGCACTGTCCTAAGCTCTTTGTGTATATTAACTCATTTAATCCTCCCAGTAACTTTCTAGACATAGGTGCTATTATTATCCCCCATCTTACAGATAAGTAAATCAAGGCACAGGGTGGTTAAGTAACCTGCCCAAGCTCATACAGCTAGTAAATTGTGGAGGCAGAATTAGGGTGCAGACAGTCTGGCCACTGTGTGTGCCTGACTCCTCCACTGCCCCAGGCTGTGAGGCACTGAGACTTTGGCCACTTCCACCCCCAAGGCCTGGCTTCTTCTCCTCCCTCCTGGGGCTGAAAAGAGAGGGAGAAGGCTGAGGAAGTAGAGAAGGGATTATGGTAGGAACCATGAAAGGAGGGGTGGAAGGCAGACTAGGGGTCACAGTCAGGAAAAGACAGGGATACCCAATCACCCGTGTCAGCAAAGGTGCTCACTTCAGGAACACCTGGGAACATGGAAAAAGCAGTCCTATTAGCACCCAGAGGCAGCAGGAGGGAGAGGAGCTGCTGTGCTGAACCATAAATGTGTTTGCTGGTACACTGCCCTTCACCGTTTCCCCTGCAGCCCCTCATCCCTCAGGGAACGTCCATACCTCCCAAGCTATACACACTGTCTTTCAAGTGGGACCCTAGGGCTTGAGCTGAGTCAGGGCAATCTGGAAAGGAGAAGTGGCCTGCAGCTCCCCTGAAAAGGCCACAAAGCCCTGGGACAGCTCACGGCAGCTCAGACAGCAAGACTTCCAGGACACACTGGGCAGCCCTAATATCATAGTCCACCCATGCCTGAGATATCTGGAGCTTTGGTGTTTCCCCATGGTGCTGACATTCCCCATGCTTCCCCAAGAATTTCTTGGCCATTGTGGGACCCAGTAGATAGCCAAGAGCCATCAGCCCTACCACTGCTGCTATTTCTCAGGCAGCACTGTCCTCGTAACTAACAAGAGGCACCTAGGATGGCATCTTCACCAGCCTGGAGCAGGAAGACTGGGAGGCAGGGGACCACCTGGTCTAGCCCTGCTTCTGCAGACCTGGGGGTCTTGGGACTGGTAACTTGTCCTACCCATGCCTCCAAAACCTGCCAGCAACTTTGACATGCTCAGACTTTTGTGGGTCTCTCATCACTGTACTTAGATCACCTAGTACCTGTATCTGCCTCAAACAGAGCCAGCCCCTGGCCTGCCTGAGCTGCACACACACCCCAACTAGTACCAGTCCTGGAGCTGACAGGCAGCTCACACCATCTGCACAGAATTTTTTTCCCCAGCTACTGGCCTAGGACTTCGTACACTCACCTCATGCCCTTGACCAAATGGAGCCTTTTCAATTTGAAGAAGTTTCCTTTTGTTCTTAATTTGCTGAGAAATTTTATGATGGACATTGTAGATGCTAACACTTGTCAAATGCTTTTTCTGCATCTATTGAGATGATCATATAGTTTTTATTTTTTTAAGTCTATTACTACAGTGAATTACATTAATTGATTTTTTTAATGTTAAATCAATCTTGCATTCCTGGGATAAACCCCACTTTATCAAGATGCATTATCATTTTATATATTCTTGGCTTAAATTTGATAAGATTGTATTAAGAATTTTGCATTTATGTTCATAAGGGATATCGGTCTCTAGTTTTCTTTCAATATCATGTTTTTGTCTGGTTTTTGTATCAGAATGTTATAGACTGTGTCTGTGTCCTTCCAAAAGTCATATGTTGAAATCTAACCCCCATTGTGGTGATATTTGGAAGTGGGGCCTTTGGGGGTGATTAGGTCACAAGGTGGAGCCCTTATGATGGGATCAGTGTCCTTATAAAGAAGAGACCAGAGAACTAACTCTCTCTTTCTGCCATGTGAGGATACAAAGAGTCAGCAGTCTGCAAACAGAAGAGGGTCTCCCAGAACCCAACAACACTGCCACCACGATCTCTGACTTCCAGCCCCCAGAACTGTGAGAAATTAATTTCTGTTGTTGATAAGTTACTCCATTTATGGTACTTTGTTATAGCAGCCCGAGCTGACTAAGACACAAGGTAATGTTGCAAAAAAAGAGGATTTATGGGCTTCTATGACTCAGGCACCCAACATCATCATGGATCTAGATTACTTTCAACCGTCTCCCCTGCCATCCTCAGCAGGTCAGCCACTCCCCCGGTGATGGAAAAGGGCTATAGGTATCACCTCCTCACACAGAAGCATCCAAAGGCAGAAAAGGGTAGTTACTCTTCATGCATCTCTTTTTTTTTTAAGATTTTTATTGGGGAATTGGGGGATGGGAACAGCGCTGGGGAATTGAGGGAAGGGGAACAGACAAGTTGCTGTCCTTTTGTT
>NW_017731443.1:3749080-3750045 GCF_001890085.2 Hipposideros armiger
AGATGTCTACATTTCCAAATTCGTACTAAAAATATTCATTTAGCTCAGTCCAGCTCGAGCCAGGTTTCTTCAGCTGTGCCCAAGGAGGGACAGGCTCAGAAGCCCCGAAGGAGGATGAGGGGGTTCGTGCTCAGAGAAAGGAGCCGAGTCTAAGCAGGCACCATGAAAGGCCTCTCTTACACGTGTTGAAATAACTTGAATAATTGTCACCAGGAGAAAATTATGAGAAAGTTTTCCTCACAGAGAGAGAGAGGCACTCCTTATATGTTGGTCTCATAGTAAGACCCCCAACCCCACCGGGAGAGGGAGAGTGGGGCTTCCTTGTGACCAGCTGAGCTCTCCTTGACCCCATCGCTTCCTTGCTCACGGTGGGACCTCGTGCACACACGCAAGAACTTGTTCCAGCTGAGTCAGTTCATTTTCATGGCAGGAATGCTGGTCGGGAGCTTGATGTTTGGGACCTTGACAGATAGGTCAGTGGTAGACAAGGCTGGATCAAGAAGCAAAGGCATAGGCCAAGCCCTCTAGGCTGGACACGGAGGGGAGTCGTATCCCTGAGAATCCAGGGAGGGTCACATGACTAATCCATCCAAACCTGATCACATCTGTAAAGTCTATAGGAATCGTACAACAGTCCATCAGCACATTCCATGCCTCACTTCATGTCAGTTACTTCTCACAATACCCTTGTGAAACCAGCGTGAGTGGTACTGTTATCTGCATTTTACCAATGAGGAAACTGAGGTTCAAGGGTGTTAAATAACTTGTCCAAACTGTCTAGAAGGAACCAAAAAAAGTTAGCAGTTGTTAATTTTGAAGAGTGGGATTGGAAAAAAGAAGAGAACTCTTCACTTTTCATTGCTACATTGTTTGAACTTTTATAACAATTTGTTACTTTTATAATTTTAAAAAGTAAATATTTAGGTCCGGCAGAGTGGCTTGTTGGATAAGAGTTGGCTTGAGAG
>NW_017731443.1:3750096-3754010 GCF_001890085.2 Hipposideros armiger
TTATAATTAAAACCTTGCCTGAGTGAGCTCTTCTCATTTTCTTCTGAATTAAAATATCCTGAGCAACAAATAACAGCTTCCATCTGCACTGTATTTGTCAGGACTCTTGTTTGCAAGTGGCTGTAATTCAACTCAAGCTAATTTGAGCACAAAAAGAGTATGTAAAGGCTCCCCTAACCAAACCACATGATGGGCAGTGGTGGAGCTGACTCTAGGGACAATGGGAACCAGGGCCATAGATATCATCAGGACCCTTGCTGGCCCTCATCTCTGCTTTTCTTTGTGCACCGGGCATGTCTACTGTGCACAGGAGCCTTCACAAATTGGCCATTGACCATTCTGGGCTCCCTCCTAACATCTCCCTCACCAGAGAGAAAAAAAGATTCCTGTCTCTCAGCTCCAAATTTAAAAAATTCTAGGAAAGACTGATTGGCTGGCTTGAGTCATGTGATTACCCCTTGGTCCAATGACTGTAGGGCAGGAAGGATGTGGGTTATTGTGAATGACCCCGCCTGAATCACCTCTTCTTTCCTGTTCTGTAGATGAACAATAGCTACCATTTCACCTCTCTACTTTCTTGTCCTGCTGTCATTTGTTTTCTCTTTTTCTCCTTTTCTTTTTTCCTGAGGCCAGTCTCATAACATCTGTCATTTATCATGGCCTTTATCAAGTTAGCAGTGCAGGGCCAGCTGAGTGGCGCNAATGGGTTTTCTGTCATATTTCTTAGCTGGAACTGTGTTACATGATGGATATAAGTAGCACCCTTAGGGGCTATCTTAGTATGCTTTGACTGCCATTACAAAATACTACAATCTGGGTGGCTTATACAACAGAAATTTCTGGAGTCTGAAAGTCCACGATCAAGATGTTGGCAGGTTTGATTTCTCCTGAGGCCTCTCCTTTTCTTGCAGATGGCTGCCTTCCGGCTGTGTCCTCACGTGCCATTTCCTCTGAGCACACACATCCCTGTAGTCCCTCTGTGTGTCTAAATGTCCTCTTCTGCTAAGAACACCAGACATATTGGGGTAAGACCCTGACCTTCAGCCCTCACTTAACATTAATTAACCTCCTTAAAGACCCTATCTCCAAATACAGTCACACTGGGGACTGAGGCTTCAACATATGAATTTGGGGGAACACAGTTCAGTTCATAACAGGGCCAAGATATCAGAATACCTGGATTTACCTGGGCTCTGTTGATGGTGTAAACCCCAACACACTCAGACTCCTGAAGAAGACCACTAAAGCACCTGATAGCGGCTTATTATGTCCTCTGTGCTGTCACAGTTCTGGAAAGGAGGAAAACTGGGAGTAAATTGTAGAGGATATCATAATGAGAAAAGAGAATCTGCTGATATAAACCTCTGATGAGGGTTTACTCCTTGGAGTAAAGGTGAAACTGGCATGGCCCTGGACTAAGCGGTCCAGGCTCTGGGAGTCACGCGGAGGCAGTGCTCACAGGACCGTGGCATTTCGATGTGGGCTCTTCAGAGTCTTTCCCCAACTCTATCGGGCTCAGAGCTGCATTGAGCTCAGTGCAGGCTTCATGCTGACACCAGCTGGGGCCTCCCTTCCTGACCTCAGCACTTTCCCTTCTTTTCCAAGGAGGAGGTTACCTGTTCTGTCCTGGTGGGGAGACTCAGGCTACCAAATATGGGGCAATGTATGTGTCCCTCCTTCATAGGAAAGTAGTTTCTTCTACCCGATCCAACTTGACCTGCCCTTTAGATCCCCTTGGACAAATCATTAACCCAGTGAGTGTTATAATAATAATTGAATGTCTTACTCTTAACTCACAGTTTAACTTGGTTCCTTAGAAGAAGTTATAAAAACTACTAGTGGCCATCAGGAGGCCTAGGGCTACAACAAACACAGGAACTTATGACTTAAGAAGACAAAGGGCAGTCCGTCTCCTCCCCCTGCGCCAAAAGACAGGAACCAGTTTGTGGGTGTGGGAGGCCTCAGCTCCGGTGCTCCTGCTAGGTCCTGCCCAATGGCCCTCAATGACCCCTGCAGCAGCTGGGGGTGTCGGCCGCTTCCAGCAGATCCAGGTCACTCTGGTGGTCCTCCCCCTGCTCCTGATGGCCTCCCACAACACCCTACAGAACTTCTGACCACCATCCCCCTACCCACCACTGCTGCCCGCCTGCAGACACCAACCTCAGCAAGGATGGGGAGCTGGAGGCCTGGCTGCCTCGGGACAGACAAGGTCAGCCTGAGTTCTGCCTCCACTTCACCTCCCCCCAACGGGGACCGCCCTTTCCCTAGGGCACAGAGACCAACAGCTTGGGGGGTACCAATGGCTGGATCTACGACAACAGCACCTTCCCTTCCACCATCGTGACTGAGGTGAGGATACCTGGGCCTTCTGCCCCACCCCTTTCAACCTCAGCATCCCCATCTTACTATCCCCACACACAGACGCAGACCCTGTGACCCTGACCTGAGTTTGTCTGAATGTGGGAAGACCCTGGAGCTATGAAGAGCTTTGTCCAAAATGTAAGAGAACATTGGTTGGAGTTGGGGGCTTCCTTGTAGAAAAGACATGGAAGTCCTTGCAGGAAGCTGCTGTCTACCCTTCCACTCCCACCAGAGAGAGACACTGTTATGGGAGTTTAATTTTCTCCTTTGTTTTCCCTGGGAGGGGGATGGACAATTCCACACAGCAGGGAGGTCGGGGGGGTGGCACAGAGGAGGGAAGAAAGGAGGCATGCCAGTGGCTGGGGGCTACAGGGGCATTCCCAAGCAGGAGATTCTGGACTCAGAGTCCTAGAGACAAAAACAGTTTCCCGACTTCATCTAGAAATAGCTCTCAGCAGCTGGGTCCAGGAGATGGAGAGCAGCCAAGGAAAAAAGATGGGAAAGAGAACAGGGCTATGGGAGTCCTTTCATCTCTAGTGATTGAAGGCCCCTCCCTCCCCCCAAACACACACATACCCATTTGTAGAGTCGCCCTGGCCTGCTGAGTGGCTCAGCCAGCTGAATCCTGCACTTTGTAGCTACCACATTAATCGTGCTCTTAACATCTGTTCTAGTCCATGGTTCTTTTGGTTGCAAGGAAGAGAAGCTCTCTCAAATCAGCTCACGGGAAAAGGGGGTATTACTGTGAGGATATAGAGATTTCAGGGAATCCAAGAACAGGAAACAAAGTGTGTCCAGGGCTCATGGAAACTGGAACCAGAAACTGGAGCACAAGAGGCATCTCTATACACTTACTCCGTTCCTGTCTCCTTCTCAAGCCATTTCATCTGTGTGCTCACCTTGCCAGGTGACCACAAGTCCTGGCTCTGACCCATTACCTCTCAGATTCAGGGCTCACCACCAACCAAAGTGCTTCTGTGTCTCCTAATACAAATTCTTAGAAGAGTCTCTGATTGGCTCAATGCTACACATTGATGAGTCGGGCCCCCTCTTGCAGCTGGCTCAGGTGTTCACACTTCACCTAATGATGCCAAGGAGCAATAGAGTGAGATCACGTGGCCCCTTGCCCATTAGTCAGGGCTGTGCAGGTAAGAGGCTCTGAGTAGGGGCTGTGGTCAGGCATAGTCCCGAAACTTGCCTGAGGAAGCATCTGTCTGAAACTGATAAATGTTAAGCCATACTCCCACCAGTGAGACCCAAGACACAGACACAGGAGACTAAGTATGGTTAGTCCTCCCTCCAAGGCATGCAGGTTTCATATGCCATCCCCTCCTTGCATAGCTGAGTGGACTTTCTTCATTACTTTCCAGCCTCGACCCAAGTTCTGAGACAGCCATATCTACCCACCTTAGCTTGTATGTTATCAGTCCTTCCAATTCTGCTTTCCCGTTTCCCTTCTTAAAACTTTACACTCTGGGGCCGGCCGAGTGGCGCGATGGTTAAGAACTCGCTTGGGACGCCAGAAGGCCCCAGTTCGGATCCCACATATGAGG
>NW_017731443.1:3756401-3757617 GCF_001890085.2 Hipposideros armiger
GGGATAAACCCCACACAATTGTTGCTTTTGCAAATGACAAGCACCTTAGAGCAGACCAGAGGCAAGAGTTCTTTCTAAGTATCTGTATTTGTGGATCAGTTTCTAATCTGAATTATATGTAGATTTCATCACTAGGCTGCATACAGATTGTGTTCTCTGTGCAACCCTCTGACTTCTCACCTCTTTTCTGCATCCTCTTGCTTCTTATTCTTCCATTGCTCAGTTCCTGTCTATAATATCCTTAACCCACTCACAACTGTTTCCCACGTCTCCACAGTCATATTCCATTCACATATTTCCGTTAGAGTACTGCTAACATTAATTCCTAGTTTGACACAGCCCCAGAATCTTTTTCAAATAAAAGCTGTATCAGACAACACATTCAATTACAGAAGAGAAGTTATTTGAATAAAGCAGCAATAAAGTCCATCACTCTTTGGAAAAACGTGTTCAAATGCAAACATCCCAAATTTTACATCATGTGGTATGTGCATCCACAGGGTATTAAAAGTCTTATAGTAACATTTATATTCACAAGTAAGGATTTCTCTCCAACCAAATCAAGATTATCAAGTAACAACACTTGAAAGATGAATTTGTTTGGATATATATTAACACATCTTAGGAGGCATTCCCTAATCATTCTGGTCATTCCAGCCCATTTTCCTTTTTTCAGTTAACAAAATGAATGACAGTTTTCAAATCCACTCAAAAGTACACAGATATTAGCTCTTAATTGTAAAGGAAATGTCACACCTACTTACCATTTCAACTTAATCTTAATGGCACACCCATCTTCAGTATGACTTTCCTGCAGGCTATAGAACTATTTTACTCCACCTAGAGAAAAAGGGCTTTCAAAATAAGAGGTGTTTTTCTTATGTTAATTAAAAAGAGCAACAAAATATAAACCATAAGTTGTACTACCCAACTGCTGTTTATTTCAAGGCTGCAAATAACCACAACTCTCTCAAGTTTGCTTATGGAAAGTTAATGGAAGGGTACAGGGGTATTTCACAGACCCAAGGTTAGGGACTTGAGTCCAGCCTTATGAGGGACTGGGATCAAATAGCTGAAGGGAACTGGAGCAGCTGCATTCTCCATCTCTACTTCTCTGGCGCTGACTGAGCTCTCACCCTGACTTCTCTCTGCCTGGATTATTTCATTCTTTTCCTTTCTCCTCTCTCTTTCTCTCATGTCTCTCTCTCTCTCTCTC
>NW_017731443.1:3759322-3767505 GCF_001890085.2 Hipposideros armiger
TAATAAGTGGCAAAAGCAGGACAGGAATCCAGATTTCCTGACATCCAAAAGAAGTCACTGTCCACCACTTCTGCCTTGAATGTGACATGTGAGTGTCACAAAAACAAACAGACCTAAGAGTCAGGAAGAGTTATAAAATAGTTACAAGTCGCAGATCTATCACTAACTGTGTGTTCATGAGAAAGCTACACAACCTCTCTTATACTGGTTTTTCCTTCTGTAAAATGGGGGGCATGGTCCTAAGCCCATAGGATTATGGTGAAGACTAAATTAGTAGCTGGAACTCAGTGTTGGTTACCCTGACCTTGACTATCTTGCAGGCCAAAGTCCATAAACAGATCAGGGGGCAATTTTCTACAGAATAAAATCTGCAAATATTAGAAATGTCAAAGCAGATCAAAGGTATAAAAAATCTGCTTTATTCTTCGTAAAATATTATTCAGTCAAATCCATTTTGCAAAAGCATACACTTTGCAGAGATTCCTCAAAACAAATCACATAAACCAAACTCATAAAGAGAACAGATAGGTGGTTGCCAGAGGCAGGGGGGTGGGAATGGGCAAGATGAGTGAAGGGGGTCGAAAGATACAAACATCCAGTTATAAAACAAATAAGTCATGGGATGTAATGTATAGCATGGTGACTACCGTTATTAATACTGTATCATATATTTGAAAGTTGCAAACAGAGTAGACCTTGAAAAGTCTCACCACAAGAAAAAAAAATTGTAATTATGTATGGTGACAGATGTCAAGTAGACTTATTGTAGTCATTTCACAATGTATACAATTACTGAATCACTATGGTGTACACCTGAAACTATTATAATGTTACATGCCAATTATGCAGCAATAAAAAGGTCTGACAGGAGTCACCATCAACCAAAAGTCAAAGACTCAACTGCAACCCAGAGCAGCAGTTCCCAAACCTTCGGAGCTTGTTAAAAATCATGTTGCTAGCTTACCTTTCAGATAGTCAATAGGCCTTAAGTGGGACTCAGGCATCTCATTTGTTTCAACACACCCCTGTGATTCTGATGAGAGGATTTGAACCCGTCCACCGAAGTGTGCTGATGTGTCAGGACCCTGGACAGTGGCAACCCAGGGATCCGCCTAATACCAGGAACCTCAGATGTCAGCCCTCACCTTATTATTCCCTGCCTCCCATCTCAGCACCTACCTCATGGTCACATGTGGGCAGCCTTGCAAACATCTGTTAGATCGCCCAGGACACCAAAGGCGAGACAGCCAGGGACACAGGGCAAGGAGGAAGCAATGTGCTCTTTGGACCCAGGTTTCCCGTTTCCCTCACAGGCTGGGCCGGCGGAAGGTAATGATCTGGACCCACCTGCAGTTAGCAGTATCAGGGACCTGTACTGCCTTCACACCCAACTTCCCATCCTCCTGCGCTCCCCACTTCCTCTCAAGCATGGCTATCAGTGGCATCAACAACGTCCTGATGTTGAGTGAGAGGGGTCCTGAGAGGGTCAGGCTCATGGGGACTCCTGAATCACTGGGATTCAGTGGACCAAGGGACCTAACAAATTCATACCTCAACTCCTTCCCTGAGTACAAAGCTGAGTCCACCTGTCCCAGCAACCACGCCTATCAAGACCTCTCCTGAGATAGGCAGTGCCCAGGGCAAAAAGAAATTAAGATCATGGCCTCTTTGGTGGCTCTGATCATTTGGAGATGGTATATATCCCATATATTTAGGGGTCACTAAAAGGATGAACTGGGTAAAGATTTGATAGAGATTGGGTGTGGGTGCATAGAGAGGCCAATCAAACTGTGAGCCTTTAATTCAACATTCATTTATTCAACACAATTGTAAAAGGCACCTAGTTTGTGTCAGACCCTGCACTGGGGATACAGAAGTGAACACGTGGAAACTACCCATGAACTCAAAGAATTAACAGTCTATGGGGGGGGGGAGAGCCAAAGAGTTACAAATTGATGTGTTAAAGGCTGGGATGAGGGCCATCCTGGTTGATGTGTGAGCTCAGAAGTGAGGTGTTCAATTAGGACTTGGGGAGCCAGGAAATCTCCCCAGAAGTGACATCTAAGCTCAGAACTGAATGCTAAAGGAGGCAGAAAGAAAGAGGGATTAAGGTTCTGGAGTAGAGTTCTAGACAAAAAAGAATAGAATAAACAAGGCCCAGAGTCCAGAAAGTATAACTCACTGGAGGAAACAAAAGTGGTACAAAATGGCCTGAGGGCAGAGCTCATTCATCTCTACTCCCCAGGACAAGCAAAGGCATGCATGGCCCAGAGTTGCTCACCTTAAATGCTGGTGAGTTATAATGAATTGAAGGAAGTGCAGGTGGAATGGCTGTAGGAAAGTCAAAGGAGGTTTGAGGGAAGCCAGGAAATATGGATGTTGGGGCTGGGGACTCTGAAATAAGAGCATGCCTAGGCATTCAGAGCCTTCCAGCCTATTCCTTGCTCCACACATACACTGAACCTAGCTGGTGATCAAACCACCCTTGCCTTATCCTCTGAGGGTTCCAGAGGTGCAGAGCCAGGCTTAGCTCAAGAAAGGAGCCCCTCTGCTCTGAAGTGAGGATCTTCATCCACCTGGGAGTGACTCCAACCCCCAAATACACACATACTCACATACCCCTGACTTTCACCTGAGATCTTCTCTCCTCAGGCCCATCCATGCCCAACCATGTCTAAGCTTCTCAGTTGGATTAGTCTCCAACATAGGCCAGTTCTTCCTGGCTGGCAGGGCTTATGCTGTGCCCCACTGGTGCCACCTGCAGCTGTTGTTTTCTCTGCCCTTCTTTGTCTTCTTCATCTACTCCAGATGTGTGGGGCCTGAGGGTAGGGTAGAGGCTTCACAATAAATCACAGGTGGGCAGTGCATTTCCTAAAACATCCCCTTTCTCCTAGTATCAAATCAGGTCAAGGCAAAAAGAATCTACACCCAATTTGATAGATGGGGAACACCGCGGCCCAGAAAGAGGCAGGACTTGTCCCAGGTCTCCCAAGAAGACAATGGCAATCCTTGGAGTAGAACACAGGGCAGTTATTTTTGAAATATAGGATTAGAAATTATAAAAAAAATTTTTGTTTGCTTATCCTTACTTACTGCCTCATTACTTTATAAACATGGATTACCTGTAAGTTTTCCTTCAGAGGTATTATGAAAATATGCAAATCAAGTGAGATCATGGCTGTACCTTTGTCAGATGCAAATGATCACATTGCCAGGGACCCATTACACAGTATTTAGGAAGACATTGTGGCCAACTGACTCTAGCAGACCCACTCTGGACATTCTCTGTGCTGGTATGATGAAGTAAGCAGCCATGTTGGGAGAAGAGCCCATGTGAGGAGCTGAGGGCAGTCTCTAGAAGCTGAAGGCAACCTCTAGCTGACAGCCAGCAAGAAGATGGGGCCCTCGGTCGTATATCTGCAAGGAAATGAGTTCAGGCAACAACGTGGGTAAGCTTAGGAGTGGATTCTTCTCAAGTCAAGCCTTTAAATGTCGCCCATCTGACACTTTGGTTTCAGCCTTGTGATGCCCTAAGTTGAGGATTCAGGCAAGCTCTGCCCAGACTTCTGACCAACAGAAACTGTGAGATAATAAATGTGTGCTATTCTAAGCTTCTAACTATGTGGCAATTTGTTACATCGCAATATAAGAATAGAGATATCTTCAGCAGAATGTGAGTGCCTGTGACACAGAGTTCTTAGTGCAAGAAGCTCAGGGCTCCTGGGGTAGCTGCTTCTTCCTTCCCCCCCCCCTCTTCCCCAGGGTCAGTTGGGCCACGTGGCTGAGCTCAGAGCCCTTAGAAGGGAGGAAAGAACTTGGCAGTTTGAGGGACAGATGGGCTTTCCCCAGAAAGGTGGGGAACCCCATGAGCCTCCAGAGCACCCACGTTCTTTCTTGCTTGCTGTGGGGCCTCTCTCAGCCATCACCTTTCCAGCTTGTCTTGTTTTCTCAGTCTGCTTATCTGTCCGTTAGTTTGTCTGTCTCCTACCTGAGTGAGGGTGGACGTGACACAGTGCCAAGAGGCAGAAGAGGAGGTGGTGAACAGCAGGGGAGCATAGCAGCTGTAACATTGAGGGCTGGGCTAGGTCCATGGTCAGGTTCTTCTGTAGACTCATCTGGAGCAGCTGCTTAGAGAGATGGGGCTCAGGGCCTGGGTTCTGGGAAGCATAGGTTTTAGGGTGAGGTTGGAGGCAGGCAGAACCCAGTTGGGTGTTACACAAGGTCCCCAGTGTTCTCACTTCCATACTCAGCTTGGCTCCCTCTTCCTGCTTTCCATTGATCCAGGCCACTCTCTGTAGGGTTCAACAAAATAAAAAGTTGCTCTTTGAAAATATCAATGAAATAGACAAATCCCTGGTAACAATAATCAATCAATCAATCAATAAAGGACCAAAGACATGAACAAATATTTGGAATAAAAAAGAAACTGAACTACAGACCTAGAGGAATTACAAACATGTTAAGAAAAAAAATCTATGAACAAGTCTATGCTGATAAATTTAAATTTTAAATGAAATTGACAAATTCCTTAAAAAGATAATATAGAAAACCTAATTCTATAATAAATTAAAAGTCTAAACAGTGAATTTTAAAATCTTGCCTCGAAAAAAAATACCAGGCCCAGATAATAATACAAATGAGTTCCGCCACATTTTTAAGGAACAAATCTTTCCAATATTATACAAATGCTTCCCCACAAAAAGAGACAAAGAGGGAATTATGTCAAATTCAATCTATGAGGACAGTTGATACTGAAACCAAAAGAGGATAGCTGTGAATTAAAATTTAAGCCAATATCACTCATAAACAGATACAAAAATCTGAAACACAATATTAGAAAAATGCATCCAGTGATGTATAAAAAAGATAATACATTATGACCAAGGAGAGTTAATCTCAGGAAAGCAAAGGTGGTTTAACATTAAAAAATATATTAATATCACCACAGTAATAGATTATCATCCCAATAAAAGCAGAAAATCTTTAATAAAAATTAACATCCATTAAAAATAGCCTTGGGGGCTGGCTGAGTGGCCGTTGGTTAAGAGTTGGTTCGGGAGCACGAGCTCTGAGCAGCAGGGCCACTGATTCGGATCCCACATGGACCAGTGACACTGCGCCCTCTACAGCTAAGATGGTGAACAACAGCTCGACCTGGAGCTGGGCTGCCGTGAGTCGCTGGTGATGGCATAGACTGCAGCGGGGCTGCAGTGGGCTGCCGTAAGCTACCCGTGAGTGGCCGGCAGCCAGAGTGAGTGGCCGGCAGCTGCCATGAGCCAGAGTGAGCGGCCGGCAGTTGCCATGAGCCGGCAGCTGCCGTCCAATGGCCGGCGACCCATCTGCCTCAGCTAGGAAGAGCATAATGATCAAATTACCAACATGGACCACTGAAGCAACATCCTCCACAACTAGACTGAAGAACAAAAGGACAGCAACTTGTCTGTTCCCCTTTCCCGATTCTCCAATGCTGTTCCCTCCCCCAATTTTCCAATAAAATCTTTTAAATAAATAAATAAAAATAAAAATAGCCTTAGTAAAACAATAATACAAGGAATTTTAACTTGATATGAAAGATCTACCAGAAATTCAAAGCAAATATATTCTTTTTTTTTTTTTTAGCTGGGCCATCCTGCCACCTGTTGGCAGCTCAGCAGCAGCTCAGCTCGGGCCAGGAATCGAACCAGCGAGCCTCTTGCTCAGTGCTCACACTCTTGAGCGAGCTCTTAACCAACTGAACCACTCAGCCGGCCCATTATTTTTAATGATGAAACATTAGAAGCATTCCCTTTAAACTTGAGAACCAGACGAGCATGCCTGCTGTCTCCTCCTTTATTCAACATTATACAAGAGAATGTGGTCAGTGCCTGGAATAAGAATAACAAATAACAGAAATAGGACCAGAAAGGCAAATCAAAACTGTCGCTATTTACAGAGCATATGATTGTCTATATAAAAATCTAAAATCACCAAAAATAATAAAATTTGCAAGGTGACTACATACAAAGCCAATAAATGAAAAATAACTTGCATTTTCTACTCTGGTAAACATTAGCTAGGAAGTTCAACTTTTTTGTTTTTAAAGATTTTATTGGGGAATTAGGGAAGGGAACAGTGTTGGGGAATCGGGAAAGGGGATCAAACAAATTGCTGTCCTTTTGTTCTTCAGTCTAGTTGTGGAGGATGTCGCTTCACTGGCCCATGTTGGTATTGTGATCATTACGCTTTTCCCAGGTGAGGCAGATCGGTCGCTGGCCATTGGACGGCTGCTCATGGCGGCTCACGGCAGCTCATGCCAGCTGCCAGCCGCTCACAGTAGCTTAGGGCAGCCCACTGCAGCCCCACTGCAGCGTTCGCCCCGTTGCCGGCAACTCACTGCAGCCCAGCTCCAGGTTGACCTGTTGGTTCACCATCTTAGCTATAGAGGGCACAGCATCACTGGCCCATGTGGGATTCAAACAGGAGGCCTTGCTGCTCAGAGCTCAGCTCACGCTCCCAAGCCAACTCTTAACCAATGAGCCATTCAGCTGGCCCAAAAATTTAACTTTTTAAATATTCCTACATCAAGAAAATAAAATTAATCGTATGGAAAGGTATTAAAGAAAACTAAAAGGTACTATGTATATGGATAGGAAATCTCAGATGTCAACTTATAATTGACATAAGATGATATAAAAATATTAATGATTCCAATATTCATTTATAAATTCAATGCAAGGGCCAGCTGAGTGGCTCAGTTGGTTAAGAGCTTGCTCAAGAGTGCAAGCTCTGAGCAACAAGGTCACTGGTTTGAATACCACATGGGCCAGTGAGCTGCTCCTGAGCTGAGCTGCCACTGAGCTGCCAACAGGTGGCAAGACGGCTCAGCTGCTGAGAGCACATGCTCCGAACAACAAGGTTGCCTGTTTGAGATGGTGGGCTACACCTGCACTCAACTAAAGACTGAACTCGGCACCTTGAGCTGAGCTGCCGCCCGGGTGGCTCAGGGGATAGAGCGCATGGTCTTAACAACAAGCCTGCCAGTTCAACTCCCACATGGGATGGTGGCTACACCCACCCACAACTAATTAAACACAGCACCTCAAGCTGAGTGGCGTGACTGGACTTGGAGCTGAGCTTGCTGCGCCCTTCACAACTAAGATTGAAGGACAACAACTTGGCTGTTTCCCTTCCCCAATTTCCCAACACTGTTCCCCTCTTCTAATTCCCCAATAAAATATTTTTTTTAATAATAAGTAAATAAAAAATAAATTCAATGCAATTCTGATCAAAATCTTAATGGATATTTTCAAGAAACTGGAAAGAAAATTCTTAAATGTATATAAAAATGCTATGGGCAAGAATACTAAAGTACTTTTTAAAAAGAACAAGATGCAAGGATTTGTACTACCAGAATTCAAGACATAAACTCGTATTATAAAATTGTAGTAATTAAGACAGTGGATGATGGAGCAGGAAAAAAACAAATTGGCCAGTGGAAAAGAATAGCAAGCCCCAAAACAGACCCACACATAGGGAAAACCTGCAGAGGAAGCAGGTGACGAGAAAACATGGACTAGTCAATAAATAGTCCAGGACTAGTCAATAAATAGTCCCAGGACTCATATGGAAATAGAGTAAATGCAATCCATGTTTCAACTTTAAACAGAAATTAATTTCTGCTGCAGAGGGGAGGATTTCTTAAGGCATAAAAAGGGTAAGCCAGAAAAGAACATTGATACATTTTTCTATTTTGAATTTTTTAGAATCCTGGCCATCTGTTTCACTATAAATAAGGTGAAAGGAGTCAAAGAAAGCATTTTCAAGGATTTGTATCCATTCTTTATAAAGAACTTCTGGAAATCAATTAGAAAAAGGACTTCTAGTTTCTATTAAATAACAAAATAACACTGAACATAACCCCCCAAAAGTAGTAAGTATTTTTAAATATCCTTAAAAACACCAAAGAGCTGGAATGAAAGTGAGGGAAAACTAAGCCAACCATCTAAGAGAAATCAGGAGCCCACAGAGGTAAGCAGAGCACCTGAGCATCAAAGCAAACACTGTACCTCATGGGGAAAGTTATGTGCATTCTCTTTGACCTCAGAATCAAATGTTTCACACAGTACTGAGGGTCCTGGCCAATAGCGCTCTACAGGGGAAGAAAAAGAAATGAGAATTTTAGGAGCTCTTTTTTTTTTTTTTTT
>NW_017731443.1:3769770-3770961 GCF_001890085.2 Hipposideros armiger
CAGTGTCACTGGCTCTCATATGTGGGATCTGAACCGGGGCCCTCTGGCGTCCCAAGCCAGCTCTTAAACAACGCGCCACTCGGCCAGCCCTGAAAATATCTTTAAAACAGAGTGCTGAATGAAATAATAAATAGAATGAGATCCATTATTTATACCACTTAGGTAAATTAAAATATTTGCTCACAAAACAATACAGATTTTACAAGAACATACACAAATAAAAAAGTACACATCAAACACAATAGATTGACTTTGGGGGGAGGGGTCTAGGAAGGGGTAATGGTGATAAAGAGGAATAAACAATTAAGGGTGGAAGAAGGGGACATTGCAAAGACAAATAAGACAGAGTCATTAACTGAGGATTATAATTTACTCAACCATCTGCACCTGGGGTAAAAAAAAAAAGTAGCAAAAGGGAGAGTGAGTGACTAGCTACTACTTCACATAAGATGATCAGAGTCGGGCCGGCTGAGTGGCTCAGTTGGTTAACAGTGCGAGCTCTGAGCAACAGAGTCACGGGTTCAATTCCGGGCCAGTGAGCTGTGCCCCACTGAGCTGCTGCTGAGCTGCCAACAGGTGGCAGGATGACTCAGCTGGTGAGAGCACATGCTCCTAACAACAAGGTTGCCGGTTGGACTCCCACAAGGGATGGTGAGCTACGCTCACCCACAACTAAGATTGAGCATGACACCTTGAGCTGAGTGGCCGTGAGCTGCCGTTGGGTCTCCAGATGGCAACTGGACTTGGAGCTGAACTAGCTGCACTCTCCACAACTAAGACTGAAGGACAACAACTTGGCTGTTCCCCTTCCCCAGTTCCCTAACACTTCTCCCCTTCCCCAATTCCAAAAAACAATCTAAAAAAATAAGATGATCAGAGTCATCAGGTATGTCTCCTTCATAAAGATCAAAGGTAAACAGTAACTCTGGAGGTCTTAATGAAAAAACAAAGGGACAGGGAACAAGATAAGAGCTGAGGTAGGCAGGGACAAATCATGTAGGGATTTATAAGGAGTTCAGAGGGCTGGTAGAGTGGTGTGTTGGTTAAGAGTTGGCTTGGGATGCCAGCTCTGAGCAGCAGGGCCGCTGGTTCGGATCCCACATGAGGGCCAGTAACACTGCGCCCTCTATAGCTAAGATGGTGAACAACAGCTCGACCTGGAGCTGGGCTGCCGTTAGTCTCCGGCGACAG
>NW_017731443.1:3771435-3773653 GCF_001890085.2 Hipposideros armiger
ATTTATTTATTTATTTTTATTTTATTTTTTTTTTAGCTGAGCCATCCTGCCACCTGTTGGCAGCTCACAGCTGCTCAGCTCGGGCTGACTCGAACCGCTGTTGCTCAGAGCTCAAACTCTTGAGCGAGCTCTTAACCAACTGAGCCACTCAGCCGGCCCTTTAAGAAATGAGAATTTTAAAAGAAAAGTGTTTAAAATATCTTTATTTGAAGAGAATATGATCATCTACCTAGATAATCCAATAAAATCAATAAACAATTAAAACTAATAAGAGTTCATCAAGATATCTGGATACAAAAATCAAATTACCAAAATACCAACAGCAAGGGCCGGCCGAGTGGCTCAGTTGGTTAAGAGCATGAGCTCTGAGCAACAGGGTCACCGGTTCGATTCCCACATGGGCCCATGACGCTGCTCTCGAGCTGAGCTGCCGCTGAGCTGCCAACAGGTGGCAGGATGGCTCAGCTGGTGAGAGAGCATGTGCTCCTAACAACAAGGGTGCAGTTCGACTCCCACATGGGATGGTGGGCTATGCCCACCCGCAACTAAGATTGAACACAGCACCTTGAGCTGAGCAGCTGCAGAAATGACGACTAGACTTGGAGCTGAGCTAGCTGCGCCCTCCACAACTAAGATTGAAAGACAACAACTTGGCTGTTCCCCTTCCCCAGTTTCCCAACACTGTTCCCCTTTCCCAATTCCCCAATAAAATCTTTAAAAGTGTATATATATATCAATAGCAATAACCTAGAAGTTATAACCTCTAAGTGATAATAGAGAAATAACCTAGGAAATAATCTAGAAAATCTTTGAAAATTAAGATACCATTAAAAATAACACCAAAAGCTAGATCCTAGATCCTATTAGGGATTTAATGTAAGACACGCAAGACTTCCATGGAGAAAAATTTTGATCATAAAGATTATCTTTGTAAATGGAGAGACATTCCACACGCTTGTTTAGAATGACATGTTATAAAGATGTCCATCCTCCACAACTTAATTAATGGAAATTTATAGAAATTCAATGGGATTTAATCAGAATTTCATTTAGATTATGTTTTAAGAACTCCAAAAACTTACCCTAAAGTTTATATGGAAGAATAAAGACCACAATTACTAGGTGAATTTTGAAACAGAGAAGCAAACAGGAGAGGTTCACTCTACCATCTGTTAAGACAT
Organism: Hipposideros armiger; assembly: GCF_001890085.2. Lineage (NCBI taxonomy): Eukaryota > Metazoa > Chordata > Mammalia > Chiroptera > Hipposideridae > Hipposideros > Hipposideros armiger. Next base: position 3,772,617 of record NW_017731443.1, read on the forward strand.
ACAAGGAAGCCATCATATGTCTATGGCTTTCTTGGTGCAAGAAGAGACAAATAGAATTGAAGAGAGGGCTTGGAGTCAGATGGAGATGGAAATGGAGATGGAGATGATGAAGATGATGGAGATGATGGGGATGGAGGTGGAGGTGGAGATAGAGATAGATGGCAACTATATCAATTTGATTATATCAAAAAGGACTTCTGGGGCCGGCCGAGTGGCTCAGTTGGTTAAAAGCGTGAGCTCTGAGCAACAGGGTCGCCTGTTCCATTCCCACATGGGCCAGTGACCTGTGCCAGAGCTGAGCTCTCTCTGAGCTGCCAACAGATGGCAGGATGGCTCAGCTAAATAAATAAATACATAAATACAAAAAAAAAAAGATTGATAATGCCAAGTATTGATGGCCATGGAAGAATACATGGGAGGACCCCTACATCCACGTACATGGGCCATATGCACCACGGGCGGGAGTGAAAGTTAGTGCCACCATTTTGGAGAGCAACTGGCAGGCGGTATGTGTGGGCACATGTATACACACACACACACACACACACACACACACACACAGAGTGACCCTGCCATTTCCTTCCGGGGCCTGACCCCTAAGGATCTATATACAAGGACAGTTACTGCAGTGTTGCTTGAGGTCATATGTGGCAGGAATCTAGGCATTTAGGTAAACCATGAGGAGAAGCACACTGTCGAGTACTATGCAGCAACAGGTACACACACATCAGCATGAAAATATCTTTTTTTTTTTTTTAAGATTTTTTATTGGGGAATTGGGGGATGGGAACAGACAAGTTGCTGTCCTTTTGTTCTTCAGTCTAGTTGTGGAGGACGTTCACTGGCCAATGTTGGTATTATCATTGCGCTCTTCCAGGCTTAGGCAGATCAGTCGCCGGCTTCTGGACGGCCGCTCATTGCGGCTGCTGGCCGCTCACGATGGCTGTTGGCTACACACGGTAGCCCATGGCAACCCACTGCAGCAGAGGCTGCAGCCTACACCATAGCCAGCGACTCACGGCAGCCCAGCTCCAGGT
>NW_017731443.1:3775008-3799572 GCF_001890085.2 Hipposideros armiger
GCAATGATCACAATACCAACATGGGCCAGTGAAGCGACGTCCTCCACAACTAGACTGAAGAACAAAAGGACAGCAACTTGTCTGTTCCCTTTCCCCAATTCCCCAATAAAATCTTAAAAAAAAAAAAAAAAGGTCAGATTTTACTCTAGTACAATGAGACATCACTGGATGGTTCTAAGCAGAGTGTGAAATGGTCTGAGTTGCAGTTTTAAAAGATCACTTTGGCTTCATCACACAGAATAGGCTGAGGAGAGAGGGCCAGGGCAAACGGTAAGAAGTGGGAAGATCCGTCAGGAGGCTTGTGAAATAGCACTGCAACACTGCAGTGTTAGTACCACAGTACAGCAATAGCCAGAAATGAAAAGGGCTTGGAGTGAACTGGTGGACAGTGGTTGCAGAGATGGAGAGAAGGGTACTAACTCTGAATGTGGTTTGGGAGGAAGAGCCATCCAAATTCCTGTTTCGGACGTGAAGAAATAAGAGAACAGGAGGCTTTAAGGATAATTAGATACTTGAGTTTGAGCAACTGGTGGTTAGAAGTGCCCTGTGCAGGGATGGGGAAATCTAGGGGAGGAGCAGACTTGGAGGGAGAAGTAAAGTACTCCTCGACAGCGTAAAATTTAACCTTGTAGATATCCAAATGAAGATGTCAAGTGGGAAGTTGGAGATAGATAGACAGATATATTCTGGAGATTAGGGGAGAGGTTGGTAGGGGACTTGTTCACAGTCACATAGCCGGTTCAAATTGGGACTGGAACCCAGGCTTCCTGGTTCCAAAACTATTTGCTTCCCACTTTCCTTTTAGCTAAGGCAAGCGCAAGCATTTGGCACTACAGGGAATGTGAAAAGAGGAAGCCCCGATGGCAGGCAGAGTTAGGGCCCCTGCAAGCCCCACTGGACTCACCAGAGTTCTCCTCCTCCCCACAGGCAGAGGGGTCTGAGCATGGTATCAACCTTGGCCAACACAGGCAGCGTCCTGAGCCCGCTGGTGGGCAAGAGAGCCCTGCCTCTCTTCATCTATGGAGCGGTCCCTGTGGCTGCCTGCACCACCCCCATCTTCCCGCCAGAGACCCTGGGCCAGCCACTATCCAACACAATTCAGGACCTGGAGAGAAGGTTGGCTGCACCCTCCCTGACCCACCCCACCCGCAGAGCTATAATACAAGGAACTCATAGCTCCTTGACCCAGCCCCATTTGACAAAAAAGGCCAGACCCAGGGGAGAGCAGGGACTTACCCAAGGTCATTCAGCTGGACTCTGGTGGAGTCAAGGCCTGAATCCAGGCCTCTCGTCTCCCGGGCCTCCTGGCTCCTATTCTCACAGATAGGCTGAGTCCCCTGGAATCCTTCCTGGGACGCTCAGCTCTTGAAAACAGTGGGAAGTTTGGACATAGAATGGGACAGCTGAGCACAGATGCCTAAAAAGTGTCCCCAACTCTATTCCCAAACCCTGTTTCTCCTTCCCCCATAGGTAGAAAGAGAAATTGGGGCAGAAGCAGCAGGAGCAGCAGATGGTCCCGCTCCAGGCCTCTTGAGGACAGAGAAGGGGCAGAGAGCGGAGGAAGGAACCCTTGTATCCCCTGGATATCCACAATAGAGCAGGGACAGAAATGGCAACCAGGGGAGGACAGGAGGCACCTCTACTGGACATGTGGCTTCAGAAACACTTCCCCTGGGCCCTCCCACTCCTAGCAAGAGTCACTCATTAAAAGTAATTTTGCACAACTTCTCCCACTGTTCCTCTCTGGCCCACACACAGTGGGCATTCCACGTCAGCCAACCCACGGTTCAAAAAACCATGCAGAGATCACCTATGCAGAAAATGCAGTGAAATCTACAAATGCAACTACAACTAAAACATGAGCTTAGCAAGGCTGCGAGTTACGAGATCAATGTTTTACAAGAATTGCATTTCTATATACTAGCAATAAACAAGTGGAAATCAAAATTTAAAGGATAATATCATTTACAGTAGCATCAAAAACTTTGAAATATATGGAAACAAGAAAAAGATCAGTGGTTGCCAGAGGTTCAGAAGAGGGATGTATAAACAGAACACAGGAGATTTCTAGGGCAGGAAAACTATTCTGTATGATACTATAATGTCATTATGCATGTCAAAACCCTCAATAAACTATAAGGTATGTATTATTATCCACAGGCTGAGAAAGGTTATGAGACACAGTCAAAAAATAATGGAGCCTACATTTGAACACAGATAGACTTGGCAGAATTCATGCATGTGTAACACACACACACACACACACACACACTGTGTTCCCACCTTCCTTGCCATTTTTCTCTGCTCCCCTCAAGGCTTTCTTAGAGTTACAGTGAAAGACCTTACACATCTTGCTCCCCCACCACCACTTCCAGAAACAAGCACACATAGCCCCAGCCCGAAGGGGGAGGCGAGAGGACTGGCATGACTAGCACCTGGCCCTGCAGGGACTAGGGCACACACGCCACCGCAGACCCAACACACGGGTACCCTCCAGAATCCCATTGGTCCTGGTCTCTGTTTCTAGACCCGCCTTTCTTCCCTGCCCTGGTCCCGCCCCTTAGCCTTGGCCCTGCCCCTGATTCTAGCAGCTCATTTTCAAAGAACATCAGAGCTGGGAGAGTCCTTTAGGACCATCTAGTCCATCTTCACCTCTATCCCCACTCCATTTATAGATGGGTAGACTGAGGCTGGGCATGAAGCCATGGCTTCTTCTCACCCACAAGGTTCTACGCTGGGCCTCCAACTTGGCTCAAACAGTCTGGAGCCCTGACATATTACATCACCTCTGGAACTACATCACCTTCCCCAGCCAGGCCTACACCCTCCCCACTGGAGCCTGTTCTCACTGACCATCCCTCTACTTTTCTTCACCTTTTTCACTACTTCAGAAGTTCATGGACTCTGGTCTGCCCTGGTATCTTTCCCAAAATCATCTCATCTCCTTAACTAGCTCATCAACCCTATGGCTTCCGGGCTCTGGTTTCTCCCGTTGCCTTCCCAGTGTTGAGCACAGTACTGGGCATAGACTCCAGACTGTTCCCTTAGGACGGGGCTGCATTATCAATCTGGAGGAAGTAGGACATATGATAGGCTGCACGTATGGTTTTTAAACAGCGACTATTAGTTGAAAACTCCGGAAGCCTATCCCTGATCGTAGGGCAAGAGAGCAAAGGAGCTTCAGAGGAGGGTTGAGCTGGGGCTGGGCTTTAGTCCCTGTCTTCTCCCACCCCAGGTGGTTTGCAGTGTCACCTCACAGGCCGTTGGTGGCAGGAAAGCTAGAGTGGGCCAGGCATGTGCTCAAGGGAGAGGTCCACAAACCTGGGAGAAAAGCATAGAGATACATGCTCACCCCAGAAGTGAGGCAGCTTAAGGCCCAAGTAGGGCGGCGCCCCGCTGTCCAAAACCCAAACCCAGCCAGGTTTCCTCCCTCCTCCCTGCACTGACACGTTTTCTGTTGAGAGGTTGCCCTTCAGGAAAGGGCTTCCTCCCTCTAATATGCACCCAGTCCCTCGCTTTCTGAGCCGCCCTTCCTCTGTGGAAAGAGGAAGAAAGGCAGGGAAGGCTGGTCCCCAACCCCAAGGGCCACATGCTCCCTATCTCCTCCGGCGGGGCACAACCCCCTCTCCGATTCCTCAGGGTGGCTGGAGCTCCTGGCAAACCCCTGATACCTCCAGGGAGAGGCAGTTATGGCCGGCAGGCCCCTCCCCCTCCCCGGCCTCAGCCTCTGAGCTCGGGCCCTAACTCAATTGTGCAGTTAATCAAGCGAGTGCCTGCGGGCGGAGTAAACAGGCAGCCTCCAAGGTCCGCTCAAATTCATCAGTCCCTGCCCTGGTCAGGCCTCCTTCCGCGCAGGGGCTGGCAGGAGGCGCAAAGGGGACGGGGGAGGGGAGACTCAGACCCTGGCAGAAAGGCTGATTGCCCCCACAGTCCAGGGATCTGGGGGAGGCAGGGGAGACAACGTGGATACATTGATGTTGACATTTGGGGGACCTTTTAGGATAGGGGCAAAAGCAGCGATCAGGAGTCAACTGGCCTAACTCTGGCACCTACTAGAGATGCGACCTTGGACAGATTACTGAACCTCTCAGGGCCTCAGTTTCCTTATCTATAAAATGGGGGTAATAATTCTCCCTACTTCATGGGGTTATTACAAAAATTAAATTCGTTAAAACATATAAAACACTGAGAACAGTGTCAACACATACTTGGGGCTATGTGTTTGTTAAATAAATGGGACAGCCGAATGAAGGGCTGGGGCAGACACTGACTGGCCTAGCAAAGTCCCAGGATACCCCTCCCGTCTCATAAGTGGGCCAGAGGATTATCAGCTGGTTAGGCTCCAAGCTGGAAGCAAAACCTACAAACTGTAAAGGAGCCCAGAGGGCTGACCCTAACCTCTCTGGGCCTCAGTTTTCTATTCATAAAATTGATATCAGAATTGCGCCTGATCCTGGAGCTGTTATGAGAATTAAAAAAGAAAGTGCACGTAAAGCGCTTGTGAATGCGGTAGCCAGGAGTAAGACTCAGTGAAGGGCAGCTAGCTCCTCTTCCTTCTGAGAGTTAGATCTGCACCATCCCTTACTCACCCCGTCAACAAAAGGCCTCCACTCAGGGCATGAAGGAGGAATTTGTATTATTATTATTATTATTATTAATTATTAATTATTAATTCTTATTCTCTCCGCGAAGGAAAATGGGCTCTTGGTACCAGGCACACCCCACCCCAGACACCCAGCCTCTCTCCGTGCCCATCTGGGCACCGAGCTGAGCAGGCCGCTAGGGGGCGCGGCGGGCGGTGCGGAGAGCTGTGGGTACAGCTGCAGCCAACGCAGGCAGGCCGGGACAACCCGGAGCAGTCGGGAAGCATGAGGGACGGACCCTGCCCACCCTTGGACTTGCTGAACCAGGCGGGGGTCAGGGTCTCGCCGAGAGGTGGGTGGGAGAGGGAGTGGGCTTAGTTAGGTGCCACTCGCCCGGCCCGGTCCCACTCTTCGCCATAGTGAGCTAGGAGCTTTGGTCTGCGCCTCGGTGGTGACTCGAGGACAGGGCGTAGACGCCCACGGGAGTCTGGGAGTCGAGGGAGGGCTATTACGAGGAAAGGAAGCAAACTGAACAGAGTCGGGGACAGGGGACCCCGATAGTGGTCTTGCCTAACCGGGTCACTCCGCTATGGAGATGGAGAGTTGGGGAGAGAAGCCTTGGGAATCCGAACCTCAGGTCCGGGCTCCGGCCCGAAGCTCCCCCACCCCATCCCCCGGACTTGTCTCCAGCAGTGTCACGTCGGGCCTAGCCCTGGGCGCCGGCGCGTATACCATGTGGTGGAAAACTTGGGGGCTCGATGTCCACTGACAACGCCGTTCATTAGATTTTTCGGGCTGTTTTTGGCCACAGAGATCTGAATGGGAAGCACCAGCCTCCGGAGCGCCAGGGAACGCGCCTCTTTCCTCGTCGAGGCCTCGCGTCCACGATGCGTCCAACTCCTCGGCGGCAGCAAGCGACCTGGACTTCGAGGTCCGGTCCTCATAGGCGGGACAGAGAACGCTCCGGGACGGCCTGCGGGAACGCAGCTCCTCGCTGCGGCGGGCCCCACCGAGAATCAGACTCGTCCAGGATGTGTTGCCTCGGTTCTCAGCATTCATCACCCCGGTCCCACCCCAGGTGCCCTGAACTCAGCTGCGTCACTCGACCCTCTGTAAGGATTGGGGAGCGCTCCGCTCAGGGCCGCCCCAACCCCCTCTCTTCGGGAGCTGATCTCGAGGCTTTGGAGCAGGAAAGTGGAACTGCTTTCCAGCCCTCCCCCCACCATCCCCAGGCTCCCAGCAGAGCTCCGCGGGGAGGTGAAGCACCCTGTACGTGGAGGGGTATTGTTTTTACGTGGCCTTGATTTCGGAACCAGACCCAGAAAACCCGATTTCCTGTCCCAAGATGATGCCTTTTACTGTGGCCACTTTAGCCCTGGCCCTCCGGCGGTAGGGACTCCCGGGGCCCTTAATAGGCCTACTGTATCCGCAGCCCCAACCTGGATTTTAGCGTCCTTTTAAATCTGGGAATTAGCCTCCCCCGGGGGTCCTCGCCTTCGAGGTGGGGGATAGGGGCGTGGTTGAGGGCCTGAAACAACGGTGAGGGGAAAGGAGGGATGCCCTCAAGATGACCAGCTGCCCTGCTCCCGGGTTCCCAATGGAGGCCCCTCGACGGCAGGTGAGAACACCAACCCTCGCCCCTTCCCGAGGAAATAAGGGCCACCAGCTCGGCTTCAAAGGTCTGGTGAGGGCGAGGAAGATCTCCCATTTCGGCCTCCTCCCAGGACTGAGGAGACATCACCGAGAAGTGGCAACATTATCTGGGTTTGACCTGAATAGGGTTCGAGCCGACGACAAGCGTTTAAACACCCCGGAGTGCGCTCACTTCCTTCCCCCACCCCCTCGAGACATTCGGCCAGGATCCCCGCCTTTTTAAAATGCTGTCCCACGGGTCTCTGCCGTCCTAGAACTGCCCCCTGCATACTCCCACCCCGACCCCAGCCCGAGAACAGCGCCAGGCACATGGACTGCACCCTGGGCGAATCCCCTGGGATGCGCACCCCGTGTACAATGTACTCGTCTGTAAAATGGGAATAATAAGAACATCCCTGAGAGAGTTGTGAAAAACAAACCAGTTCGTGAATGCAGAACGCTTAGCAGCGCCTGGCACATAGGAAGTGCTCAGTGCGAGTTATAAATAACAACAATAACGGCTTTCACTTGCAGGCAAACGCCAGCGCCACGTTTAACCTGCCACTAATCATCAAACAGCGCCGTCAGAGAGATGTTTCTAACTCCCACGACACTGATGAAGAAACTGACCTGGAGACTTAGAGAGGGGCACCAACATGAGGTTCAACTGGGAAGAGACAGAATCGGATTCGCACCCAGGGCCGCTTCTCCCCTCCTCCACGGTGGGGAGGCTGAGAGAGGGGCCCAGCGGCGCAGGGACGATCCCGCGCTCCCTCGGTGGCCTGGAGGAGTGAATCCTCAGCCAAGAGACCGAAAGTAGCAACCGACAGGAGCGAAGATCCAAATGTCCTGCGCCAGCCCGGGTCCCACCCGGCCAGAAAGAAGACAGAACTGGCTGAGGTCAGGCCCCGCCGCTCCAGAGCGGCTGCGGGTCGCGCGACGGGGGTGGGGGTAAGGGGGGGGGCCCCACGTGCGCTGCCTGCCGCTGCTTCGCAAAGCCCTTTGTCGCGAGCAGCAGCGTTCGTGCCGCACTCGGCGGCTTAAAATAAAGACAATGTTCCCAGCCTCCCTGTGGCTAAATCGGGCGCGGGTGCGGGGGCGGTGAGAGAGCCGGGTGGGAGAGCTTCTCCCGGCCTTATCGCCCTTCTCCCTTCCTGCCTCAGTTTCCCCATCTGGTCGTGGGACCTAGCCATGGAGACCTGGGCAGAGCAGAGTCATACAGCCAGGGCAGGGGCGGGGGTGAGGGAGCGGCGTCACCCTCTGCCTCCGCGGCAGCACCGGCTTAAAGAGGAAACCGCTTGGGACTGAGGAGGACACTCTAGAGGAGGGAGGGAGAAGCTGGACACCCTCCTCTCCCGCCTACAAAATAAGTGTTTTTATTTCTAAAGGGACGTGTGCAGAGGCGGTGGGAGAAGAGAAAAGGGAGACCAAGGAGATTGGGGGGAGGGGGCAAGGAGAGAGCCTGATTCAGACTCGGAAATGGATGTTGAGCGTGGAGGCCTAACACCCCCACACTCAGCCACGTGTACGCGCACAAGCGCACGCAGCCCCACCGCGCAAGAGCCTCAGCCGCAAACCAGGACAGCCCAGCAGAGGGCAGCCTGAGTCCAAGTCCATGGGCAGGGACTGGTCAAGTTTTAACGCACCGCTGACCTGCTGGCTGACCCCGGGGTGGGAGGGGGGTGCTCAGATTCCTCTCCAAGCTGCAGTGTCTCCTCGACCTCAGAGGGAAGTGGACTAGGTGCTTGCTCTAGCCTCGGCTGGCTTTAGGAAGCAGAGATGCCCCACGTGGACCTGCCTCCTGTGCCCACCACTGGCATTGGATGGCTGCTGGCCAAGCCCCAGGAACTCGGGTTTCTGCTCCACCTGGCACCACTGGAAACTGAGCTCCAGCATGAGGGAGCCCCAGGTTACCCTCAAGCATCGTAATTGAAAGGGGGTGCTTAGTAGGGAAAGTGATGGAGCAGGTCCCAAGCCCCTGACTGGACACCAGAGCCTTCGAGCTAAGCGACCTGAGTCCAAACACTCACCCACCACGTATTACACCCATCACACCTCTCTGCTCTTTGGTTTTCTCGTCTACAGAATGGGGATGATAGATTATCCTGGTCCTTCCTACCTTCCACCCCAGGGCTTCAGCATGGCCCAGTGCGGCAAAGGACATAGCAGCCCAGCAGTAGCCTCCCCCTCACTCCCCAGTGGTCCGCTCCCCAGGAGGCTTCTAGGGCCAGGTGAGGACGGTGCAGCACCCAGGCTTATGGCAGAAGGCTCCCAGGGGTTCTATCGCTGAGGAAACCCAACACAGAAATCCAAACCAACCTGCGGGGGAGGGGTGCTGGCCAAGCAGTGGGTCTCGGGAAGGTGGAGTGGAAGGGCAAGTTCATCACTTCCCAGGTACACACCTGTGAGCCTTGAGTAGGAGTCAGGGGAGACAGAGTTTGACAAGCTGGGAGGAGAGCTGTCTGTCTGCCTGTCTGTCTGTCTTCCAAGTGGAAACTGGGGGTGGAGCAGGCAGGGAGATAGAGGCTGCCTCGCTTGTCAGAATTAACAAGTTCCACAGTTGGGCAACACTCAGACAGACACACACCAAATACAGACACACGTGTACACAGTCATCCTGGCTCCAGACCAACAGGGTGACACCTGCATTTCCACAGGCTGCATGGTGACATGTGTGCTCAGGGACACACATGTGCGGGGCACTCAGCAGCACCTGGAACAGGCACACAGCCCCCCTGAGTCATCCCCACAAACCAGACACCCGTGTACCCTCACACCAGGCTATGCAGCATGGACAGATGCGCGAGCACACGGCCAGCACCCAGGCTTGTCTGCTCAGCCCCCCGGGCTGGGTACGCCAGCCCTCTGGGTCTGTTCCAAGTTGGAGCCTCTCACGTGAGGCCCAATGTGTCATTTCCAAACAGAAGGAATCTAGCTCCTTCACAGCGGGGAGGAAAAGCAGGGGGTGGGGCTGGGTGGGTGGGTGGGTGCGTGGGCATGTGCAGGGGGCAGGGCGTGTATGAGGAAAGAGGCGCGTGAATACCAGGGGGGGTGTTGGGGGGCACGGTGCATGCGGGTTGGGGGCTCTAAGGTTGGGTGGGGAAAGGAGTCCAAGGAAACAGAGTGTGCCTTTGTGAGGGTGTGTGTGTGCCGCCGAGTCTGTGTGCAGTGGGTGTGGGTGTTTGTCTCCCTGTATCCGCCTTCTCTCCCGTGCTGGACTTTTAGTCTTCCTGGGCTTGTCTTCCTCATGTCCTACCTCCTCCCTCTCGTGGCTAGAATTGGGGACCCTGGTGGAGTAGAGGGTCCCGCTCCAGGACCCAGTCCAGCCCCAGACGCTGCCTGAGGCTTTCCTCCAGCTCCCCTCCCTTCCTTTCCTCCCTCCCTCTCTTTCCCTTCCTCCCTCCACCCCCCAGGCTGGCGTGCCAGGGGGTGGGACATGCCAATCACTGGCTGTGCCTCTCCGGCTGCCAGCACAGGGTGCAGCTCCCCCTGGGAGCCAGGTGTTTGGGTCCCTGGAGACGCCGCCAGCCCCCAGGGAGGCAGTGGGGTTGAGGACCCTACAGACCCCTCTCCAGCCCCATGGTGAGTACATTTGGAAGGCTTTGGGAGGGGCTTCACCGAGGTGGGGGCTGAAGAAGAAGGGTTCTGGGAGCAAGGTGGGGACCAAAACTAGAAGGAAATGCGGATGGACCTCAGAGAGCGGAGAGGCCTGGGGAGGGGTCTAGAGGCTAAGGGGGCTCTGCAGCATTGGATGGGGCTCATGCCCCATCTCCTGGCTTTGAGTGGATACACCTAGGTTTTTCTGGTGTTCAGCTGGCAGAGGAGATGGAGACCCCACTTAGGAAACTGGACCTGTAGCCCAGAAGAGATCATGCTGCCATGTAGCAGGCAGTCCCTAAAACCCCAGGGATAGAATGGGAAGGGTAGGGGGCCAAGGGGCAGCCCTTGCCATCAGCGTCCTGTGGGAGATTGACCCCCCCAGAATCCCTTCCTCTCCGCCCTCAGGGAATCTTGAATCCCACCATCCCCATCCACCTTCAGCCTCCCAAGATGAACTGAACCAGGCAGCTGGCCAGATGGACAAGCCGGATGCCAAGGTGGGTGTCAGGCCAGAAGGCAGCAGTAGACCAGGCCAAGAGCCCCAGAGCTCTCCGGGGACAAATGGGCACATGGATGGCCATGCCGGCCAGAGAACGTGGCGCTAACATGTGCAGGGGCCCAGGGGACCGTCCCTATGTCCACAGTATCTTGGGCTCCCACAAGGCAGGTCCCAGTCCTATGCCCAGGTTATGCATGGACAGTAATGGGCACCCATGCCAGGTACCCATCCCAGTACCCCCAGGCTCCATAATGTGGGGATGGGCTGGGGGCCAGGAGCTCTGATTCTTGCAGTTTTCAGCTCCTGGGCTGGCAGCTGGGGAGGGGCGGTCAGCTGTCATTGGGTCATTCAGACAGTGCTGCTCAGGTGTTATCAGTGCCAGTGGACAGGGGTCCACCTTTTCCCACAAAACATACCTGCAGCTCCACCCAGACTGACCCAGGCCTTGCCTAACTGGCCGGAAGGAGTGCCGCTGTCTCCTGCAGCCGGACAGTCTCCTGTCCCTGGGTAATCAGCTGCTCACTGAGCTGTCAGATGAGAGTTAGTTCTCTGCCCCCTGACCTCAGGCCCTCGGCAAGCTGTGATCGCCACTGTGATATAGAAGGCAGGGGAGGAGGTGGCGAAACGGAGCTGCATAAGATGTGACTCTTGGCTTCCCAGCTGGGTCCTGGAGGTCTGACAGCTGAATCCCAAAGTGCAAAGAGGACTCCAGAATGTCAAGAAAGGGTTAGGCAGAGGTCACATCAGACCTAGAAAGGAACCTCCCCACTGTACAGGTGGAGAGACTGAGGCTGAGAGAGGGGAAGGGATATGCTCGTGGTCACAGAAGGGATACTTAGGGGTCCAGTGGGGGCTTGGACCCTGTTCTCCTCGCCCTCGGCACAGCGCTACACTCCCACCTGCCTGAACAGGATGACGGGTGGGGAGCCGCAAGCTCTATGAGGCAGAAGCTTGGGCTCTGACTGGCGGGGAGAGGTGGGTGAATATCGCACTAGGTTTCTGCTCTGCTGTGATGCCATGGTGATGCCTAGAAGGATGGGGGAGGGAGGGAGGGAGACGAAAGGAAACAGGGAAGGGAGACCAGGAGTGAAGAGCAGGCTGCATGCGGAGAAGAGGATGAGGGGCCCAGCACTTCTGATGCCTCTGGGCAGAATGAGGTCTAGGGCCCAGCCTGCTGACTGCCAGGCTCTGGCACGGTCCAGCTAAAGTCAGGCCATTGGTGAAGGCCCATCAACAGCGAGAGTATTTGGCAGTGGTTCTAGGGCTGACGCTCCTCTTCCGGCTCAATAGTGCCTTTATGAGTATTTAACCGATGGCTGTTGCCCTCCTCAGGGCTAGCTGGCACTCTCAGTGGTCACTGTGGAGCCTGACTATGTGATACACTGTATCTGTTTACCCCCTCATTCCCAAGGCCAGGCATCAGAAGTGGAAGTTTTGTGCACCTTCAATGGGTCAAGAGCAACCTTCAGTGAAAAGTGAACCCAGGGGGAGAGGGCCACCTCTGAGAGGCTGGCTTCTGGGTTACAGCCCCAGCAGAAGGGACAGGTCAAGAGACCTGGCCCAAGGAGCACCCTTCTCACTGCCCAAGTGAGGTCCCAGGTGCCCAGCCCCACAGCCCGCACCTCCTCCTCTCCAATATTACCCATTCTCTCCAGTCAGGGTTCTGCCAGCTTCCCAGCCCAGAATCACAAGATGGTTTCGTTCCTCCTTTCTGGATCTCTTCCCCAGCACCTCCTCATTCTCTTCCTCCCCTTCTCCACTCCTTGGCCAGTGGTAAGATTCTGAAGACACTTGTGTTCAGGAATCCCTCTCCCCAGCAATCCCTCCCAGCCTCCCCCAGTGACTCTCTCCCCTCCCCCTCCTCTCATCAACCAGATCCCCAGCCCCAGGGGATTGGTCCAGGGCTGCTGACGGTCAATAGTCTGGCCTGCCATGCTAGAGGCTCTGACCTCATCCCTTAACTCTTTGAGTCCAGGAGACTTTTTCCTCCCCTAACACTGACAGGCACCACCCCACACCCATGCCTCTCCTGTCACACCTGACTCAGCTGGTGGCAGGTGAGGCTGGGCTTCCTTGGTCCTTTCCTGGTCCACAGATGAGGATGCCCGTGGCTGTTCTTCTCCTGGGCTCTCAAGCCAGGCAGGACCTCACCCAGGGACACTGCAGGGAACAAAGGGACCGTGCTCTGGAGCGGGCCCTGACCCCTGCAGGCTCATCCTCATGCCCCTGGGCCTGAAGCCCAAGCAGGAGGACCCCATGTACACATTCATGTATTTATTCTACAAATATTTATTGAGCAACTATTATGTGCCAAGCACTGGGGTAAAGCAGTGAATGAGGCAGACACAGCTCATACCCTGCCTCTCAGAGAGCTATGGCAGGACCGCCCCCTTCCCCTCACACTGTCATCATACATCGCACAGATAACAACAGACACAGTCACACACATATACACCGACCAGATTCTAAAGAATGACTGGCTCCTCACTATTGACTGATTCAAACTAGGGTTTGGCCAAGCTAGTCAAGGCGGGCAAGGAAGCCGCTGAGTCCCGCATCCCCACAACAACAGTTTAGAGTAGTGGTCCAAGAGGTTAATCTTAGAGGCTGACTGCCTGGGTCCAAATCCTGGTTTCATTGCCAATGAGTTAGCTATAAGGTCCTTAAGGTCTCAAAGCCTCAATTGCTGAACCCTGGCACCCCAACTCTCAGCCCAGGGCTTGTCCCCCCAGGGACGAGGAAGCCTGGTTCTTTCACAACCATCACCATGCTGACCCCCAGTAGCCTTGAACAGGCAGAGAATTGTCCCCAATTAAGAGTTAAGGAGACTTGCCCAAGGTCACACAGCAGGGACCAGAGCAGGGACCTAAAGTCACACAGCAGGGACCAGAGCAGGCCTCTGGGAACCTTCGCCTGAGCAAATCCCTGTCAAGAGAGGTTTGTGGAGGAAAGGTAGGGTCACTGACAGCTCTGCTCTGAGCTGCATCTCAGGGGCTCAGAAGTTCCAGGGGATGGTAAGAATCGGGGTCCAGTTCCCCAGAACCTCTAGCCTTCTTCCCCCAGTTGCCCCAGATGGGAGACCTTAGCCCTCACAACTCATAGATCAGCCAAGTAGAAAGAAAGCAGGCCTTGGAGCCCACAGGTCAGAGGCAAAGTCCCTGTGAGATCATCAGGGAGTCACTTAGTCCCCGAGCCTGTGTCTTCACCTATAATACAGAGATAAGGATCCCCTGTTGGGGTGTCCTGTGGATTGAGGGAAATAATACCGCACATCAAGTGCCTGGCACACAGGAGGTAATTAATTATGGTGGCAGTCAATATGGCTATTCAAATGAGTGAGTTGGAAGGGACTTCCAGCCATTAAGGAGAGGGACAGCCAACCTCCTCACTTCCAAGGACCACTTCTCCCAGATCCCCCATTCTGAAGCCTTTTATAAATTCATCAAAGCCTAGCTAGCTTCAAACCAGAGCTTGTGATGGGCAATGGTTTCCATGTTTCCACTGTGAAGAGATGTCATTCCAGCCCCAGCTGAGAGAACCTAAGTAAGCTGTCAGCCTCTGCAGCCTCGCCTCAGGGACCTGGGTCCTTTCTGTTCAGCGTCTTTACATGTTGACCTTAGGACTCTGTAAAATCTCCACAGATGCCAGGCTGATCCATTCAACTCCTCCACTGTACAAACAAGCAATCTGGGGACCAGAGAGGGTCTGTGCCTGGGATCTGGAGGAGAAGATGCAGGGCCAATGGGGCTGGGTACTGAATCAGAATGAGGAATCGGGAATAATAACAGAGGCCTTTAACTGTCATTTCAGCGTCAGGCACTTTGGATGCTATTGTCCCCCATCAGCTGGGGGATGCAGGCAGCTAGGAAAGGAAGGGTTAAATGATTGCTTATGGTCACACCGCTAGGAAGGGACAGATCTGAGATTTCAGATCCAGTGCTGTGTGTGGTCCGGAATGCAGGAATCAAGGTCAGAGTAAAATTTAAGGGGACACAAAAAGACTCTCCCCAATCAAGATAAATACTATTGTAATGTAATATTTTTAGAAATCAAATAGCAAAGCACAGCCCACGGGCAGGTGGGCCATCTGCTTTCATAAATAAAGTTTCATTGGAACCAGCGCCAGGATTAGGGCGAGGCATGGGGGACAGGATGTTTGTGCAAGTTCAGGGTTGGGACCTGTCTTTGTTTAAAATTACTTGTGATAGATGTTTCGCATTAATTTCCATTTTTTTAATATTACATTAAACTATTATTTTCTTGATTACTGAGTTTTTGCACACCACCTTCAAGATTGGACCCAAGGCAAGTGCCTCACTCGCCACACCCTAGTCCTAGCCCTGCTGTGGCAGAAGGTCCGGGAACAGTGGTGAATGAATGAACAGAGTGGTTGGCCCCGTGTTCAAGGCTGCACCATTGAAAGAGGCCCCTGCAGCTGCACCTCTCAGTGGCCTCTCAGACCAGCAGGTTCCTCTTCTAATAAGGCCTTTTCAGGGCTTAGCCCAGGTTGCTACTTGGGGCTACAGAGCTGCTCAGAGGCACCTGGGAGTTGGGGGATGGGAGGAGCAGCACCCAGTCTGGAAGCCAGGAGGCCTTGCGCTACACAATGCCTTCTTCCCCCCTTTTCTCTGGGCCTCAGTTGTGCTATTTGTGCAATGGGCATTAAACAGCACTGCGTTTGGATCAGAGACAAGCATTGCGCAGGGCAACCTGTCACGGATGGTGTCTACCTGCGGCCTCACGGGGTTAGCCCAAGCAGGTGCATCTGATCCCGGCCTCCCACCCAGTGCCTGACTTTGGTTAAAGAAAGAGGGTGCAACAAAACTCAGTAAGCAAAATAAATAACATTTTAATGTAATCCTCTAAAAATTCAAATTGGCAAACTATGGCCCCCCAGGACCAACCATCAGTTTTTATAAACTGCTTGGGCTCAAATCTGCTTGGGCTCAAATCCTGGTTCCTACCTTACTTGTGTACCGTATTTGCCGGCATATAAGACGACTCGGCGTATAAGACGACCCCCTAACATTTCCACTCAAAATACAGAGTTTGTTATATGGTCGGCTGTGTGGTCGGCTGTGTGCGATTTTGCGAGTGTGGTAAAATCGCATAACAGCAAAATCGCATAACAGCCGAGCATACA
Organism: Hipposideros armiger; assembly: GCF_001890085.2. Taxonomy (NCBI): domain Eukaryota; kingdom Metazoa; phylum Chordata; class Mammalia; order Chiroptera; family Hipposideridae; genus Hipposideros; species Hipposideros armiger. The sequence goes on from NW_017731443.1 coordinate 3,790,466, forward strand.
CCCAGCAGCGCTGCTGATGCCTGAACGGTATGTGGAATGAAGTGGGCGGGCATCGGGAGGCCACTATGGCACGGGGCAAGCACTATGGGCAGTCTATCTGAAGTGTACCTGGCGTATAAGACGACTCCCCACTTGGAGGCATATTTTTCAGGGCCAAAAAATCGTCTTATACGCCGGCAAATACGGTATTTCTGGCAATTTCTCTTGCTTTTCTCAGCCTCAGTTTTTTCATCTGTAAAATGGAGCAATACCTAGTTCATAGGCTCCGGTGAAGATTAATTAGCGCTTTGAGCAACAACAGGCACTCAGGGAGCACTAAATAACAGCAATGATCAGTATTACTACTCGTTGCTGTTGTCGTATTAGAAATCTTTAATCAAACAAGCAGACATTGCTAGGTAGGAGGGAGCCCCCATTGCCACACATGTTAAGACTCCATGGGAGCCATGCTTACCATGTGGCAGGGCTGTTCTAGGCACTTTACATCTATTGACTCATTTCAACCTCACAATAATTCCTTGATTTGTGAGCTAGGGACTAGTATCATCCCCACTTTTCAGTTGAAGAAACTGAGGCACATAGAAGTTATGTCACTAGCAGAGATCGCACATCCAGTAAATGGTGTAACCTGGCTTTGAATGCACACAGTCTGACTCCAGAGTCCAGGTCCTTCTACCAGGATGTTACATGTGCCCCCTCACATTCAAACAGTCCCAGATGTGCACTGACAGCCACAGTCCTTCTTGTCCCTGGGTCAAACTCTGAACTCCCCACACTGAGAGTCGCTCTCACATACTGACAGCTTACCATGAGCCATGGCCTCCGCCACAGACACTCTGGGTCACACACCATCACAGCCACACACCCCCAAGGCCATCTATCACTCAGCAACCCCCTCACAGGCATGGCACTCTAGTCTCGGTCACGGAACAGGTCCCCAGGAACACCAGGGCTTGGTGTGCCCTTGCCCTAAATCTCTGTCTTGAAATTTCTCCAGTGGTATAGCCCCTGTAGCTACAGCTACAGGCCTGCAGGAGGAAACCCCAATCTTGTCAATGGACAGATGGACACCTAAGGCCCAGAACAGGAAGGGACCTGCCAAAACACAGTGGCAAGGCCATGACTGAGCTGTGGGAGCCTCCTGCCAGACCGGGAGGTTGCTAAGAGCCCTCGCTTTTCCTCTTACCCACATTTAGTTCCTGGGCTGGGCTCCAGCTTCAAGAAAAACCTAGGGGATCTTCCTGTTCCCCTAGCTGCCCCCCACTCAGCTGGAACCCTGGAACAGAGTGGGGAGATGGAGGGGGCCTCCCACACCCCATCTGGGGCCAGACCCCCGCTTATCTGGGAGCTGAGTCCCTCGCCCCTGCTGCCTGCTTTTACTCCAGATCTTCTGCCACCAGGAGTGTCCAGGCCCAGGCAACTTTCCCTGCTGCCCTCATGGAGGGTCAGATCCATCTCCAAACACCGCCTCTCTCTCCCTCTCTCTCCCTCTCTCTCTCTCTCTCTCTCTCTCTCTCTCTCTCTCTCTCTCTCTCTCTCTCTCTCTGTCTCTCTCTCTCTGGCTCTCTCTTTCTCTCTCTCTCTCTCTCTCTCTCTGTCAGACACACACACAGCGCCCCTCTGCTCCCATCTCTTTCCCCTTATCTTCTCTGGAGCCTCACCCCCTACCTTCTTATTTTTCCTTGTTTGATGGAATTATCCCACTGGAACGCCACAAGCTCAAAGAGTGAGAGAGAGAAGTGGATTCCGATCGTCCTCCCCACCTGTGTCACCGTGGCCAGGCTTTGTGGCCGCTCAGAGCCAGGGTTGCCTTGGTGAAATGAGGATCACAAGAGACCGTCCTCCTAGAGATGTACAAGAGTTAAATTAGATAATTCAATGAAGTGTCTGGTGTGTAGCAACTACTCAGTAAATGAGGGCTTTAATAAAATTGAGTGAAATGCTTTGAAAATTTGGCAGTACTGTATACAAAGTAAATCTCCCGACTCCTTCCACATCAGTTAAGCAAGACAGAAATTAGTAGCAATGTCCCAGTGAGAAAGTTGAGACTTAGAGTCTGAATGGTGAAGCTAGAATGGGGACTCAGACCTCTGGATTCCAAAGCCACCCCACCTCCATGCTGCTGGCAAATCCATTCAGTGCTGGGAATGTGCGTTCTAAATGACTGTGTGTGGACACCAGAACAGGAAGGGACCAGCCAGTAGGGGAGGGTGACACTGTCTGGCCTGAAGCTCTGGGAGGGCAGAGGCTGTGTTCCTAGCACCCTCCACTCCAGGCTATGGGGGATATCCAGCAGCCCAACCAAAGCCCATGTCCTCTCTTTTCAGATGACGACCTCCCCCTGAGGAAGCCCTGTCGTGTGACTTGAGGAAGGGGCTGCCCCCCCAGCCCCACCCGGCCGCCATGAATACCTCAGCCCCACCTGCTGTCAGCCCCAACATCACCGTCCTGGCACCAGGAAAAGGTCCCTGGCAAGTGGCCTTCATTGGGATCACCACAGGCCTCCTGTCACTGGCCACAGTTACAGGCAACTTGCTGGTACTCATCTCCTTCAAGGTCAACACAGAGCTCAAGACAGTCAACAACTACTTCCTGCTCAGCCTGGCCTGCGCGGACCTCATCATCGGCACCTTCTCCATGAACCTCTACACCACCTACCTGCTCATGGGCCACTGGGCTCTGGGCACACTAGCCTGTGACCTCTGGCTGGCCCTGGACTACGTAGCCAGCAACGCCTCCGTCATGAACCTGCTGCTTATCAGCTTTGACCGCTACTTCTCCGTGACCCGGCCCCTGAGCTACCGTGCTAAGCGCACACCCCGCCGGGCGGCCCTGATGATCGGCCTGGCCTGGCTGGTTTCCTTCGTCCTCTGGGCCCCAGCCATCCTGTTCTGGCAGTACCTGGTGGGGGAGCGGACGGTGCTGGCCGGGCAGTGCTACATCCAGTTCCTCTCACAGCCTATCATCACCTTTGGCACAGCCATGGCCGCCTTCTACCTCCCTGTCACAGTCATGTGCACACTATACTGGCGCATCTATCGGGAAACAGAAAACCGGGCCAGGGAGCTGGCGGCCCTGCAGGGTTCCGAGACGCCAGGTAAGGGGGGTGGCAGCAGCAGCAGCTCAGAGCGGTCCCAGCCGGGGGCTGAGGGCTCACCGGACAGCCCTCCAGGGCGCTGCTGTCGCTGCTGCCGGGCCCCCAGGCTGCTGCAGGCCTACAGCTGGAAGGAGGAAGAGGAGGAGGATGAAGGCTCCATGGAGTCCCTCACATCCTCAGAGGGTGAGGAGCCTGGCTCTGAGGTGGTGATCAAAATGCCCATGGTGGACCCGGAAGCACAGGCCCCCACCAAGCAGCCCCCTCGGAGCTCCCCAAATACAGTCAAGAGGCCGACCAGGAAGGGGCGTGAGCGAACGGGCAAGGGCCAGAAGCCCCGTGGAAAGGAGCAGCTGGCCAAGCGGAAGACCTTCTCGCTCGTCAAGGAGAAGAAGGCAGCTCGGACCCTGAGCGCCATCCTGCTGGCCTTCATCCTCACCTGGACCCCATACAACATCATGGTGCTGGTGTCCACTTTCTGCAAGGACTGTGTTCCCGAGACCCTGTGGGAGCTGGGCTACTGGCTGTGCTACGTCAACAGCACCATCAACCCCATGTGCTACGCACTCTGCAACAAGGCCTTCCGGGACACCTTCCGCCTGCTGCTGCTCTGCCGCTGGGACAAGCGACGCTGGCGCAAGATCCCCAAGCGCCCTGGCTCCGTGCACCGCACCCCTTCCCGCCAGTGCTGATGGGCCCCTCGCCCGCATCCCTCCACCCCAGTCCCTGGGAGAGCTGGGTAGAAGGCGAGCAGGCAGGGGCTGTGACCTCAGTCAGACCCAGGGCCCTGCTCAGTCCCCACCAGGCTTCCAGGCCTCGAGGTCACCTTCCTGGGCAACCCAGAGAGACCCTGCCAACTTTCCAAACTTGGCTATTCCCAGGCAGGGAGAGAACCCGGGGAACTGGTTTTTCTGTTCCCTGCTGGGTGGGAATGGGCTCTTCACCAGGAAGAAGGCCCAGGAGGAGGATCTGGCCTTTGGATTTCTTGTTTGCGTTTAGGCAGGAAGTCTGTCCCGAGCCAGCAGGGCGGGCCAGGAGAAAGAAGGTTTACCATTACAGTCATCCTCGGTCCAGTGGCTGGTCTGGATTGGCAGCAGGAGATGGCACCCCCTGGGGCCACAGCAGGGAACTGAAACAAACCACTGAGAGAAGAGCTTGGCTCAAAGGAAACAGCCCCTGGCTGGGAATCCCCTCCCTCTGCAGGAACAGCCCACTCTCCTGGGTCCTAGACACACGCTCCAGGATTCTCCAGCCTCCCTACCAATGTCTCCAGAGCATCCCTTTGTGGGTCACTCCCAAGGCAAACGTCCAAGCATCAGCAGAACAATGACACCAGAGGGGACCAGCTTGGCTAGTCATACATCAAGTCCCAAGGCAGCAGCAGGACCGGGCACCAGGTGTCCTGTCTGTCCCACTCTGTCATTTCCCTGGGAGTGAGGGGCAGGGGAACCTGCTATCCAGCCTCACACCTGTAACTCCTGCTCCAGAGAAGTCCCCTGTCCCTCCCTTCCTGGTTCACAGCCATCACCCGGATACACCTGCTCCATGCGGATCTCTCCAGGCCTCCCGCATGCTGCCTGCCTCTGGCCGCCCCGCACAGGCCTGGCCCAGCCAACAGGCCCTCTCCTGTGAACTCCCCAGTCACACCATGCATGGCCTCCCAGCTACCCTCATCTCCAGGCCCAGCCTGGCCCCAAATATTCTTTCCTTCCATCCTCAGCAAGCCCTGAGTCTGTAAATAAAGCCACATAACCAGCGGGTGCTAAGGGTCCTTCCTCCCTGTGTTGGATCAAGGACCTGGTCTTAGGCCTGGGCAGGATGGGGCAGGGAGGGCCAAGTACCGTGGAATGTGGGCCACTGCCCTGACGGTGGTCCCAGGAGGGGCAGCACCGAGTGGCAGGATCTACTGAAACCTGTGGGCCCCAACACCCCAGGGTCCCTGGCTCGTGTAAGTAGAGCTGTAATGGGCAGACTTGGCTGTTAGAAGCAGGGAAACTAGGGGAAATGGACTACCCCCGCCCATAGGCCAGCATGCCCCCTATCAACTTGGCCATATGTGGCTGCTCTGGGGGCCGTGTCGTACCCAGGGAGGACAGAACTGCTCCACAGCCCCATTTACAGCTAGGAAGACTAAGACTAAGGCTCAGGGACCCAGGAGGACTGCTCAGGGTTACCCCACGAAGCAAAACCCAGGCTTCCAGGCAGTTCACAGCCCCCTGACCCCTGGACTGTAGAGATGAGTCACCTGGGGTTCAGGCCAAAGCACTCTATAAAGGTGACCCTCAGGCCAAGTTATGAGGTACTTCATTTGTACAGGGACCCCAAAGCCTAAAGCAAAGGAATCTGAGAGTAGTTAATCCCACAACACAACGTAGTGGTTCTCAAAGTATGGTTGTCACTGGGGGGTCATCAAGACCACCCTTAGGTTCAGTGATTCACCAGGAGGACACACAGACCTCAGCAAAGCTGTTAGACTCGGGGTTATAGTTTATCACAGTGAAAGGACACAACTTAAAATCAGCAAAGGATAAAGGTGCATGGAGCAGAGTCCAGGAGAGACCGGGCACAAGCTTCCAGTTTCCTCTCCAAGTGGAGCTATGGGACAGCACTTAATCCTCCCAGCAATGACGTATGACAACATGCATGAAGTACTGCCAACCAGGAAAGCTCACCCGAGCCTTGGTGTCCAGGGTTTTTATTGGAGGCTGCTCATGTAGACATGGCTGACCTTAGTCTTCAGCTCTTCCAGAGGTTAAACAGATACCATGTGGCCCAAGGCCCTCACTATATACCAACCACATTGTTAGCATAGTAGACGATCCTGTGGTTCCAGGCCTCCAGGTAAGCAAGGACACTCTTATCAGACAGGCTTGGGAGTTATCGCCCAGGAGCTAAACAAGGATCAAACTTTTCTTTGGCATGTGCAAGGTTTGGATAACCCAGACCTGCTAAGCTAATCTTGCAGTGCACAGTGGCGCTAACCAGTAGCTTGAGTATTACCTGGGAACTTGTTAGATATATAAGTCCTCAGAGTCACCCCAGATTTACCGAATCAGAAATTCTAGGGGTAGAGCCCAGCCATGCGTTTCAACAAGCCATCCAGGTGACTGTGATGTAGGCTGAAGTTTCAGAAATGCTGGCCTGGAGGTATGAGGTCCTGGGTAAGGCTAAACCCTTGCAGAGAGAGGGACTGGAGAGTCACCCCACACACAGCCATCAGGACTCCCAGAATCCTTTGAAAAGGAAGCTTCCAACACTATGGGCAGGAGCAATTCACAGAAGAGGTGGACAGAACAGGCCGGCCAGGGACTAGCAGGAGCACAGCAATGTGGACACTGACTCTAGGACACAAACTCCCTCCCCTCCCAGCAGCACAGCTCCCTGGGTTGTCAGCTCAACCCTGAGAGGTCCCCTCCCTTGCCACCGCTTCCACTTAGCCCTGAGCCCCCTTTCGAGCTAAATGCCCTGCCCTGTGCTGAAGGCATTGGTCCTGAGAGGCAGAGGAAACTGAGCAGTGTTGGGAGAGCAGAAGCGTTGGAATCAGACTGGCCAGGCCTCTGCTTTGAGCAAGAGTGGGGAGGTCAAAGCTGGTATTTGGATCCGGAATGGGGCTGGCAGTTCACACTTGTCCGTTGTCCCAGGCACAGGTCCTACCGCACCACACAACCTTAGGCAAGTCTCATTTTCAGTGTCCTCATCTCTGAAAGGAGAATGAGCCCCTCAGGGAAGAGTTAAGACGAGAGAGGCTGTAGGGATAGTACCTCAATGGCTCCATCGTCAGTGTTCTCCCAGGATCAGGCTGCTCACAGGTGAAGACCAAAAACCACATCACTTTTAGACACACACCTTTCCCTACTCTTCCAGTCTGCTCTTTAAGGAGTCCTATCCCCACCCCACCCCCAGCCCAGGAGGAAGAAAAGATTTGGAGAAAGGAGTATGGGGAGCGAGCCTGGGTGGCGGAGGATGTGTGGTCCAGGGTGCTTCCCAGAGATGGGGTCTGTGCCCTGCAAGCCTCTGAAGCGATTCCTACAGATCCAGCTGCCAGAAGACGGAGGAAATGGCTTGAGCTGGACAGGAGAGGGTGTCTGGACATAAATGGCATCAGTCCACCCTCAACAAAGCACCCGCCTCCAGCCCTGAAGGAGTCTTTCTTGGCCCCAGAAACAAGGGCTGTTTCTTGCCTGAGCAGGAAATGGAGAAAGAATAAGAAAGCTTTGTGAACGTCACGCCTCCCCCCTACCAGGTTGGAGCAGACCTAGAGAAGAGACACCAGTTAGGCTTCTCTGTCCTCCCTCTGCCCCCACGCCTTCCATTTCCATCGTGTCACTTTGGTGCCATCTGCAGGCCATCAAGGAAATAGTCCTTCCAGGCCCAGGACGCTCCCCAGAGAACAGGAACCCAGGACCAGTGATAAAGTAAACAGATGGTCTTGGCCACCTCAGCAACTGTCCCGACACCTCGTCAGGAACCAAGGCCCCCAAAGGATCAGTTCACTTGGCTGCTACTCTAAACCTGCAGAGTCAGGCCCTCCCTCTCCCCAGTATCCAACCTCACCAGACAACTAGGCAATGGATGTGCGGGGACTTGGCACCTAGGGCCAACACCACCTTCTCACGGTGCCTCCCTAGGGTTTTGGGATGCTTGGTTTCATTTTTTGGAGCCTGGCCCTGATTTGACAGGACTGATGCTGACCCAACTGGAAATTCAGACAGGCACCTGCTCGCCTTTACAGCAGGAGAGCCTTTTGAATGCCAAGTGCCCCACACTAGCCGCCCAGGCCCTAAAGAGTTTGAGATGTTTGTTCTTAGCATCTTTGGGAACACACACAAATGGCATAACTCCAGGAATCAGACTGTCACACAAAATAGGCCTGGAAACTATCCTCACTCTTCCCTCCTGGCCCCAATATTTCCCCTGCCCCCCAGTTCCACGCTTTCTCTTGGCATTCCCAGACTGGCTATCATCCCCCATTCATTCAGTGCTCAATCAAGAGATCTGAGGGCCGGCCGAGTGGCGCGATGGTTAGGAACGGGCTTGGGACGCCAGAGGGCCCCAGTTCGGATCCCACATATGAGGGCCAGTGACACTGCCCTCCACAGCTAAGATGCTGAATGGCAGCTCGACCTGGAGCTGGGCTGCCGTGAGTCGCCGGCGACGGCGTGGGCTGCAGTCCCTGCTGCAGTGAGTTGCCATGGGCTACTGTGTGTAGCACAGCAGCCAGTGTGAGCGGCCAGCAGCCGCGGTGAGCAGCCGTCCAGAAGCCGGCAACTGATCTGCCTTGCCCGGGAAAGAGAGCAATGATGATGCCAACTTGGGCCAGTGAAGCAACGTCCTCCACAACTAGACTGAAGAACAAACGACAGCAACTTGTCTGTTCCCCTTCCCCCAATTCTCCAGCACTGTTCCCATCTCCCCAATTCCCCAATAAAAATCTTTTTAAAAAAAAAAGAGATCTGAGAGTCATCTTAGACTCTTTCTCCTTTCACCCCTTGTACCCAGTCGGTCTGTCTACCTCCTGAGTGGTTCCCAAATTCATCCAGTGTTCTCCATCCCCACTGTTACTCTCCCAGGGCAGTCTCTTGCCTGAAATGCTAAAATAATCCCTTAATTCAGAGGTTAGCAAACTATTCCTATAAAGGGCCAGGTAGTCAAATTTTTAAGCTCTGTGGAGCAAGAGACAAAATTAAGGATACAATGTAGGTATTTATGTATCCTAGTCGCAGCTATTCGACTCTGCCACTGCTGTCAAAAGTAGCCATAAACAAAATATGCAGGGCGGCCAGATGTTCAGTTGGTGAGAGCGTGTGCTCTGAACAACAAGGTTGCCGGTTCAATTCCCGCATGGGATGGTGGGCTGCGCTCCCCGCAACTAGAATGAAAATGGCAACTGGACTTGGAGCTGAGCTTGCGCCCTCCACAACAAAGATTGAAGGACAACAACTTGACTTGGAGCTGATGGGTCCTGTAAAAAACACATTGTTCCCCAGAAAGTTTAAGTTTAAATATATATATA
>NW_017731443.1:3802822-3807426 GCF_001890085.2 Hipposideros armiger
TCATGTTGTGGTGACCCCCCAACCATAAAATTATTTTCGTTGCTACTCTATAACTGTAATTTTGCTACTGTTATGAATCGTAATATAAATATCTTTTTGTTTTCTGATGGTCTTAGGCAACCCCTGTGAAAGGATCGTTCGACCCCCAAAGGGGTCGCGACCCACAGGTTGAGAACCGCTGCTCTAGTGTCTCCCGACTCGCACCAGGCTCCCTCATCTTCCTCCAGACCCTATCCTTTTTTCTCCCAATCTTTCAGCCTCCTCCCCTGCCATTGCTCTTCCTTCCCTGAGAAGCAATCTTTCAACCACATCACAAACATCCACAGCGCCCTGGTCACTTGCTTCCATGGCAAATTTACCACCCTGGATCAATCCCACCTTCCATCTTCCCTGATCTTATACCTGGGCAGTCAGGTAGTGCTGTGAAAAAATTGTGCTACCTCGAAGACTGGCTCTAGAACTGACCCAGGGCTCCTGACCTCAGCCAATGGGCCTCCTGGTGCCATCTAACTATCCTTCTATTTGTCCTCAGTCAGCTCTTTGCCTTATTCCCAAAGGTATTCTCAACTTTCACCCCTCTCCTCAGACCCTTTACCCTCCACCTCTCAACAGGTGTCCTGGCCTCCTCTGCGTTAATTTAAATGAGACAAGACAAACTCTTTGTTTAAGAAACCTTGCAGGTTTATTTTACCTCCTGCACGTGGGAGAAGAGGGATGTGCCAATGCTCCCCTTCTGGCTTAACAAAAAAAAACTCACAAGTGTTTATACCTTCTAAAAACAGAGATGGAATTTAAATATTATTTCCAGGCAACGCGTTATTGAGGAAGACAAGCAACCAGAATCGCAAGCCTTTTAAAAGTTAAAGGTTGCTTTCACAGGACAAAGCAACAGCCTCTTAAATATAATTGTCTTGATAAGATTCCCTTGTTAGAAATAACATTTGCAAAGATGGTTTTGTGATGCAGAAAATAACCTGCTTTTATTTCTGTAGCTTCAGAAAAAGATGGAACATTTTCTCATTATATTAAAAAAATTTTTTTGTGGTTTTTTTTTTTTTGGTCATCACCAGTTAGAGGGACCTAAAGTTTTCAAGCTCAAGCGCTGAAATGTCGTGAGTTAGCTCCAAGAGAAAGAAAGGCAGGTCTGAAGCGGGCTGTTCACACTGCCTGTCAATCAATCTACATTTCCCTCAAACAGTGGCTCCACCATTCTCCACCATCAGGGCTGGTCCAACTTGAGTGTGCATAGGGGTCACCTGGGATCCAAAATCAGCGTCAGATTCCAATTCAGTAGGTCTGGGATGGGCTTGAGACTCTGCATTTCTAACAAGTAGGTGAGGTGGTTGCTACTAGTTCCCTACCAGACACTGAACAGGAAGGTCCTGGGTGTTATTCATATACTTTCTCCCCTCTCCTCAAACTGCCAACACTTGGGAGGCTCCAGTCCTCACTCTCAGCTGATGACCTTGTTTCTTGTTTCACTGAGAAAATAAAAGCAATCTGTGGGTGGAATTCCACAAACTCCCACCACGTCTACCCACCAACTCATATACTCTGCCTTCTCTGTGACCAGCTCCCAGTAATGGCTGACCCTCCTCGCCCCTCCCACACTAGATCCCACCCCGACTTCCTGCCTCAAAGGAACCATCCAGCAAGACTCCTCTCCCTGGCATTTTCCCCTCCACTTAAGCAAACGTGCTGTTATTGCTCCCATCTTAATTTTTTTATTTTTTTTTTAAAGATTTTTTTTTAATTGGGGAATTGGGGGGGATGGGAACAGTGCTGGGGAATTGGGGGAAGGGGAACAGACAAGTTGCTGTCGTTTAGTTCTTCAGTCTAGTTGTGGAGGATGTTGCTTCACTGGCCCAAGTTGGCACCATCATTGCGCTCTTCCCGGGCGAGGCAGATCAGTCGCCGGNATATATATATATATATATATATATATATATATATATATATATATATATATGAATGAGCATGGCTGTGTTCCAGTAAAACTATATTTGAATTTCATACCAATTTCATGTGTCAAAAAATATCATTCTTCTTTTGATTTGTGTTCCAGCCATTTATAAATGCAAAACTCATCCTGAACTCACAGCGGATACAAAAACAGCCCTACCGGTTGCAGTTCGCCAGCCCCTGCCTTAACTGATCCCATTTCTAGCCATGCTCCACGCTTCAGCCAAAGTGATTTTGCTAAAACATAGATCTGATGCTGTCAATCCATTGCTTACCACTAGTCAATAGCTTGAAATAAAAATGCAAGCTCCTTAAGCCTCCAAAGCCTTCCATTCAGCCTTTCTTATTTATTCCATCTCTTCTATGGCCCTTTGCCAACAGATACTAGTTTCAGCCTCTGAAATTCTCCTGGTCCTCACATGGGCCCCAAGATCACTCCATGATTTGTACTCCTTCCGTTTCCTCTGCTTGAAATATTCTTGCCCTACTAAAAGGAAAAACTTGTTTCCTTTACACCCTACTCACAGAACTTCTGACACCAAATGTGTGGGTTTTCTTCCCACACCAACCAATTCTTCAACACCATCCAGGTGACCTACAATTCAATGTTGACACTATCTACCTGGAATTAACATCAGGTCCCACAGGTAAAGAGCTCAGTCCTACAGGACTGTCCCCACTTCAGACACCAGTCACAAATAGTGAGTCCCGAGCTTACCCACACTTCCGTCTAACTTGACTATAAATTGGGGGTTCCCAAGACCCGCTCTCCAACTTCAATAATTTGTTTTTAAGAATTATATTGGGGGGCTGGTCAAGTGGCTTATATGGTTAACAGCATGAGCTCTGAGCAACAGGGTCACCAGTTCGATTCCCACATGGGCCAGTGAGCTGCGCCCAAGCTGAGCTGCTGCTGAGCTGCCAACAGGTGGCAGGATGGCTCAGCTAAAAAAAAAAAAGTAGAGATGGACTGATGGCTTTTAAAATGTGATAGATATTACAGAATATATTGAATTAAGAGACTCTAGAGGGTGATAAAATTCTGTCTATACACACTTAGTGGCATAACTATGAACTAGGGACAGATAGACATGAGAACTTGCAGTTGGAGGAAAAACCTGTTCGGGACTGAACTGAGGTCCTTGGTTGCTGACCGAATGTCCCTTGGCTTTCAAAGACTAAGTCTTTGTCAATATACAAAAACCACTTAATTGTACAGAATCCCTATCAGGAGAAATAGTAGCAACAAAATAGACTAAATTATTAGCACACGCCAATCTGCATTGTGGGGGCTAGCCAGTCTGAAGGGAGCAGAGCTGGCTAGAGGCCAGAAATCCAACTGGTGGTTGCAGCTCAAGTTCAGAATCTAGGGTATAACAGCCGCCTTGGAAAGTCTATAGAGAACAATCAGTGCACTCCTCAGAAATCGTTTTCCAAACCAGGTCCTAGGATGCTTTTCTCAAACAGGGAATGCTTTTCTATGGGTATAACAGCTCACAGAACAGAAGGAAACACATTTACCAGTTATATAATACAAACTATGATAAAGGACACAGATGAACAGCCAGATGAAGAGGTACAGAGGACTACAAGGTCCATAAGGTCCTGAGCGTGGGAGCTTCTGTACCCATGGAGTTGGGGTGCACCACCCTCCCAGCATATGGACATGTTCACCAACTAGCAAGCCCTCTGAACCTTGTACTTTAGGGATTTTTATGGAGCCTTCATCCTGTAGGTGTGATCAATTATTAACTCAACTTCTAGTCCCTCTCCCTTCCCTGGAAAATGAGAGGTGGGGCCAAAAGTGCCAAGACTTTTATCGTCCTTTGGTCTTTCTGGTGACCAGCCCCCATCCTGAAGCTATCCAGGAACCTATCAAGAGTCACTGAATTAGAACAAAACCTCCTATCTATCACCCAGGAAATTCCAAGGGATTTAGGATGTCTGTGTCAGGAACCAGGATCAAAGACCAAATACTGCAACGAAAAGATGCTCCTACCCTGTTTCCCCCAAAGTAAGCCCTAGCCAGAAAATAAGCCCTCTCATGATTTTAGGTGCCAAAATACGGCACTTTGGCATACTGAGTATTTTGAGCTAAAGGAGTTTGTAGAAAAGGCACCCTTCTCCCTGAAACAGGCCATGAAGTCCTCATGTGAGGGGTGCGTGCCCTCCATATCCTGGAGGAATCATGCTAGGGCTTCTTCTCTGGCTAGGTCTTATTTTTGGGGAAACACAGTGGCACCCCTGTCACTCAGGAAATTAAAGGCAGGAGTTTGGGAGCCAGAGTTTGTGAACTTGAACAAATTACTTCATTATTCCAAGCCTCAGTTTCCTTATCTGTAAAAAGAGATCATCATGCTGGGCCTGTCATCTATTGAACATGGAGAAAACATTGGTTTCCTTCCCTACCGGCTTTGGTCTTCACTTTCCTTCCGTCTTGCTCCTCTGTACCTGCCCAGCCAAGTCCAGGGAGTGAAGACGTCAGCCCATGGCCCCTCAGGATCAGTAAGGCACTGGGAATATTGTGACACAGTAGATAACAAATTATCTCATATTTTTGCTGCATTGGGCAACTGGGAACCAGACAGACTCCTACTAGCACTGTTTCCTCTCTGACATGCGAACCAACTCTTTTTTTTTTT
>NW_017731443.1:3810221-3835140 GCF_001890085.2 Hipposideros armiger
GCAGTGTCACTGGCCCTCATATGTGGGATCCGAACCGGGGCCCTCTGGCATCCCAAGCCAGTTCTTAACCATCGCGCCACTCGGCCGGCCCTCCCATCTTTATTTTTAATTAACCCTTTATTACATGCTCTTATAGAAGTGTATGTGGACTTAGGTAAAAGTTATTGCTCCCATCTTATAAAAAAAAGACTTGTATTGCATATTTGAAAGTTGCTAGGGCCGGCTGAGTGGCTCAGTTGGTTAAGAGTTAGCTTAAGAGCGTGAGCTCTGAGCAACAGGGCCGCTGGTTTGATTCCCACATGGGCCAGTGACGCTGAGCCTGAGTTGAGCTGTCACTGAGCTGCCAACAGGTGGCAGGATGTCTCAGCTGGTATAACAACAAGATTGCCTGTTCGATGGTGGGCTATGCCCACCCACAACTAAGACTGAACTGAGCACCTTGAGCTGAGCTGCTGCCCAGATGGCTTAGTGGATAGAGCGTGTGCTCTTAACAACAAGGCTGCTGGTTCGACTCCCACATGAGATGGTGGCTACACCCACCCGCAACTAAGACTGAACACAGCACCTTGAGCTTAGAGGCCACGAGCTGCCGACGGGAAGCCAGATGGTGACTGGCGCCCTCCACCACAAAGATTGAAGAACAACAACTTGGCTGGTCCCCCTCCCCAATTCCCCAACACCGTTCCCCTCCCCCAATTCCCCAATAAAATCTTTAAAAAAAAAAAAAGTTGCTAAGGGAGTACATATTAAAAAGCCCTCATCACAAGAAAAAAAAATTCTGTACTAGACTTAGTACAGTGATCACATTGTAAGGTATATAAATGTCAAATTACTATATTACACACCTGAAACTAATATAATATTGTACACCAACTATACTTAAATTTAAATAACTAAATACTTTTTTAAATTTTGTATGGTGACATGTTAACTAAACTTATTGTGGTGATCATTTCATAATATATACAAATACTGAGACAATGTGATGTACACCCGAAACAAAAATAATGTTGAGGTGTAAGTTACACCTCAATAAAAAAGTAAAATAAAAAATAGGAAATACCAAAAAAAAAGCCTTTGGCCCTCTTCGTCTTCCAACCATTGCCTCATTTCTCTCCCTTCCTTAATAGCAACATGGTCTACAGTCACCGACTCCAAATTCTCTCCTCTGATCCTCCTAAACCCCTTGCAGTCAGCTTCTGCCCCTGTTGTCAAAGTCACCAAAGACCTCCATGCTGACAAACCCCACAGCCAAGCCTCTGTCCTCCCATTTGGACCCCAGCAGCATTTGACAGAACCAGCCGTCCCCTCCCAGCGAGGCTGCAGGGCACACGCTCCTACCTGCCTCACTGCTCCTCCTCCGCCTCAGTCCTTCTGGCTGCTCCTGGCCTCTCCGACCTCTGAAGGGCTTGGTCCTCAGTTCTTGGTCCTCTTCTCTTCCTTCTACACTCACTCCTGTGGTCATCCCTTGTCCAGCTAACATCCTGATATTTCACTTAGGTGTCTACTGGGTCTCAAAGGCACCAAAGCCCACACTGAGCTGCTCACTTTGCCTTCTAAACCTATTCCTACGATGATCATCCCCATCTCAGTAAATGGCAAATCCAATCTTCTAGCTGCCCAGGCCAAAACCCTTAAAATTATCCTTGATCCCTGCTATTCAGGGCCCCCTATGCTAATCAGCACCTTTGTGTGAATTAGCAAAGGCAGCCCCATCAGTGCAAGCACAGCAACACAGCATGTGACTCAGCAAGTCAACTGAGGACATGTCAGGGCCATTGCAAGTGGAACACGTCCTGGATTTCAGCATCATCCGACCCCACCCCAGCAGCCAAAGGCTTTGAGGCCTACCACACATGCATTGGTGGCAGCCTCCCATGCTGTTCCAGTTAAAAGACAATCGTACTTCCTGTTGCTCGGTGCTTACTTCCTGACCATTTTCCAAGTCTGGTCCTGCCTCCTCCTGGCAGTTCCTGATGAACTTTCAATGAATTTTTTTGTTGCTTAAGAAAACCAGAAACTCCAACTGATACTATCTAGAAACTTGTACAAATCCCTCCCACCCATTTCTCCATCGTGCCCTGAAAGTGATTTGGAGAAGACCAACAGAAGACCACCAATGATCTCCTTGTCACCAAAACTGAAGACCAGGTGGGACAGCTCTGCTCTGACACTGATCTGGTCTCTTCCTCTCCCTTGTCATCCCAACCCCACCCCAGGGACCCATTCTCTTCTACTCTCCCTCCTCTGTGGGTCCCTCTTCCACTGTCTGGCCTATAAATGTTGCCAGTCCTCAGGGCTCCAGCCTCACCCTTCTCACCCTACAGGCTCACTGGGGCATCATTCACACTCACAATGTGCACCTCCACCTCTACCCCTAAGGTTCCCAGGTCTTCCCCTCTGCTGAGGTGCAAACCTTCCCATGCTGGAAGCCTCCACTTGCGAGTCCAAAAGCACCTAAACCCAGCACACCTACATGGAGCCAATCAACTTACCACCCACTTCCTGCCTCCCCCACTCACCCAAGCTAGAAACTCCAGTCACCACACAGCTCCCTTCCCCCCCTCACATCTAGTCCATCCCTCCCAGGCCACCAAGAAATCCTGGGACTTCTTCTCTTGAACCATCTCTCCAAGCCATCCTCTCCTCTCCAGCCCCACAGCCTCCTTAACTTCCTAGCCTTCTTGGATTATTCCAAATGGCTCCCTGTCCCTGGTCCCTCAGCTTCTTCCTCCACAACAGCAGAGCCAGAGTGAGCTTTCTGGAACTCAAACCTGGCCATACCACTCCCCACCAAGCACATTTCAGTGGTTTCCCCACCGATGAGAATAATCTTCCTTTCTCATGCTTAGCTGAACTTCTTGCATAGACACTGGCGTCCTACCCCAGGCCTTCTGAAACAACATCCGGGAGAAAAATCAGGATTCTTCTAATCATTGTCCTCGAGCATAACAAAACAAATTTGAGGAACTAATGTAGTGATTCTCAAACTGCTGTGAGAATCATTTCGAAGTTGGTTAAAAATAGACTCCCAGGGCCAGCCAAGTGGCACGTTGGTTAAGAGCTGGCTTGGGACACCAGAGGGCCCGAGTTCGGATCCCACATATGAGGGCCAGTGACACTGCCCTCTACAGCTAAGATGCTGAACAACAGCTCAACCTGGAGCTGGGCTGCCGTGAGTCGCCGGCTATGGTATAGGCTGCAGCCCTTGTGGCAGTGGGTTGCTATGGGCTACCATGTGTAGCCAGAAGCCAGCGTGATCGGCCCGCAGCCACCGTGAGCGGCCGTCCAGAAGCCAGAGACTGATCTGCCTCACCCAGGAAGAGCGCAATGATGATGCCAACTTGGGCCAGTGGAGCAATGTCTTCCACAACTAGACTGAAGAACAAAAGGACAGCGACTTGTCTGTTCCCCTTCCCCCGATTCCCCAGCGCTGTTCCCATCCCCCAATTCCCCAATAAAAATCTTCCAAAAAAAAATTGTCTTGGGATGACAGCTCTGAGCAGCAGGGCCCCGGTTCAGAGCCCACATGAGGGCCAGTGATGCTGCGCCCTCTATAGCTAAGATGGTGAACAGCAGCTCGACTTGGAGCTGGGTTGCCGTGAGTCGCCGGCAACGGCTTAAGCTGCAGTGGAGTTGGCCGGCAGCTGGTGTGCGCTTTCATGAGCTGCTGTGAACCACCGTGAGCAGCCATCCAATGGCCGGCAAGTGACTGCCTCACCCGGGAAGAGCACAATGGTAATACCAACATGGGCCAGTGAAGCCATGTCCTCCACAACTAGACTGAAGAACAAAAGAACAGCAACTTGTCTGTTCCCCTTCCCTGATTCCCCAACGCTATTCCCCTCCCCTAATTCCCCAATTTTTAAAAAAAAAAATTTTTTTTAAACTACACAGTAAATTGCAAAGAATGCAATAACAATGAGCTTCCTCTGTAGTGACACCATGACACAAATTGTGGGTCAGAGGGGAGGCCAGGAGGCAGAGGAAGAGAGAAAGAGGGAGGGCTGCAGCTGGGACCCTGGGGAAGAGCCTGAGGAGGGAAGAAGTGGGGAGCCTCAAGAAGAGGGGCCTGGATTAGACACAAGCCCGGACAGGGAGGGCTTTCAGGAGGGAGAAGGGAAATCCTAGGCAGAGAGGGACCGAAGTCCGGCTGGCTGGCTGACTGGCTGGCTTGTCCGGAATTGTGCTGGAACAGCTCAGGGGATATGCCGAGTGTGCACCTTCCCTCATGCCCTCAGGCACAGATGCAGAGCAATGCAAACCAAAGTGAGCAAACGAGGACTGGGCCTTAATTTGGGACATGTAGTCTCCTGATCTGTCCCTACACCAGAACACCCTTATAGGCCCAGGCCCACCCCAAGCCCCATCCCTCAGGAACCAATGTTCTTTTTCAAAAGAAATCTACAGGGGCCAAACTTAACTGCAAGGGCTGTGAGGCCAACCCAAGAATCATAATGGCACCAGAGGATCCAACAGCAAATCCTGTGGATCGACCTGCAAAAATGCAGGACCCAAACACTCGTTAGCACCCCTACTACCACTCTAGTAGGTCTTCTGAGGAGCAGCAGCAATGACTGTCCTAACCAGCCTCCCTGCCACTAGAACAGCCAGTGAGCCAGTTAAAACCCAAGTCGGACTGCAGCACTCCGCTCAAAACCCTCCACCTCCCATGCCATTCCCTCAACCCATGTGCGGGAAGATTTCATCTTAGCTGGGAGGCCAGCCTTTGCACTCAGCTACTGGGAGGTGATCTCCAGGCCCTTGGAATGTCTGGACTGGTAGGAGTGTCTTTGTCAGTACAGGGACTTCAGACATCAGTCTAACAATGTGATTTATGATGAGGGCTTTGGGACACGCTATCTCTAGAGGAACTGGAGAAAAGGTATTAGCCTGACATTCTGGGAGAGGCCAGCGACTTAAAGTTCAGCCACTTGGGCAGCCCCAAGAAACGCTGACACCAAAGGCTCAGGGGAGCTTCCCTGCTTGGCTGCAGTTACACACCAGGTCTCGTGTCCAGGACTCCAAGACTGGGAGAGGACCCTCAACCACGTTTCATGTTTGGATTCTGCCCTATGCATCTGTCCTTTGGTCGGTTCGTCCTAACTTGTATCCTTTTGCTGTAAAACTCTCATCTCAATGCTTTCCTGAACTCTGTGAGGTGTTCTAGCAACTATCCACTGAGGATAGTCATGGGGACCCTGAACTTGCAGCTGGCATCTTAAGTGAGGGCAGTCTTCAGGGGACCGCACCCTCTAACTGCAGTTTGCCAAACTCTGTACCCTTGTAAACTGTGACCACCTTACTATGACCTTCATCTCCACCCCTTGCCAACTAGACCTCACCCCCTGCCCTCTCCCCCCTCACCCTCCCCACCCTCACAAGTGTCAGGCATGCTCCCACCCCAAGGCACTGGAAAGCTTCTTCCAGAATATCAGCCAAGTTAACTCCCTCATCTCAGGCCTTTTATTCAAATGTCACCTCCTTGGTGAGGCCTCTGCTAGTTCCCACCGCAAGCTCCACCCCAAGACCTCTTCTCCTGCTTTACTTTTTCCTATTTGAACACTATCACCATATCCACCACACTCGAAAGTTTATTCATCTTATTTCTGTCTTCTCACTAGAATCTAACCTCCAAGGAGACAGGGGTTGTTGTTTTTTTTAAGATTTTTATTGGGGAATTGGGGGGATGGGAACAGTGCTGGGAAATTGGGGGAAGCGGAACAGCGCTGGGGAATTGGGGTAAGGGGAACAGACAAGTTGCTGTCGTTTTGTTCTTCAGTCTAGTTGTGGAGGACGTTGCTTCACTGGCCCAAGTTGGCACCATCATTGCGCTCTTCCCAGGTGAGGCAGATCAGTCGCCGCGGGCTTCTGGACGGCCACTCACTGCGGCTGCTGGCCGCTCACGCTGGCTGCTGGCTACACACGGTAGCCCATGGCAACTCACTGCCACAGGGGCTGCAGCCTATGCCATAGCCGGCGACTCACGGCAGCCCAGCTCCAGGTTGAGCTGTGTTCAGCATCTTAGCTGTGGAGAGCAGTGTCACTGGCCCTCATGTGGGATCCGAACTGGGGCCCTCTGGCGTCCCAAGCCAGCTCTTAACCATCGCGCCACTTGGCCGGCCCAAGACAGGGATTTTTTAACTTTGTTCCCTCTTGTAACCCCAGAACCCAGAACAATTCCTGGCACATGCTGAGTGCACAATAAATTCCTGTTGAATGAATAATCTCTAGTATCCTTCAGAAGTACGTCTTAGAAAACAGGCCACCCCACTCCCACTCTACCTCCCTGAAAGGCTAAGTCTGCAAAAACGAGATACTGACCACAACTGGCTGGAGACCACTGCCGAGGGAGGTAAGAGTCAGCAGCAAGACCCCAGACCTCCAAGAGAGCAGCAGCTCAGCTGGGGGAGGAGGCATTGGTGCTTGCCCCAGCCCAACCCCTTCATGCTGCTATGAGGTTGACAAGCCCCTTCCTCTCTGGGCTGGAGCAGATGTATGGACCTCTCGGGCCCTGATCACTGTGGGGCAGGTCCGGGTGCGGAGAGGGGAAGAGGGGGAGAGAAATTCTTGCCATGACAGAGGGGTGGAGGGAAGACAAGATCTCACCAGGTCAGGGTGACTTTTATTGGAAGCCAGAAAACACCCTATTTGGAGTTCATCTGTAATCTGTGACAGTACAAAAAAAAAAGAGGGCAGGGGAGGGGAGGGACACCAGAATGCGAAGAGCCTGAGGAGGGGCGGGGAAGGGTAGCGAGTGGGTCCCTGTCAGGGCACATAGGGGAAGCCGAGCAGCAGCCCCTCATGGGGCTCCAGTTTCAGGTTCTCCAGCTCCAGCGAGGCGCCCTCCTCACGGCCTGGCTGGGTGCTGAGCAGCATGTCAACCCTGGCTGGCAGGCTGGCGCTGGCAGGCAGGCTGGAGGCCCCCAACCTGGCAGGTTGGGCCACATCCCCAAAGTTGAGGACTACCAGGAAACGCTTGTTCTGGTCCCACTGGCGGACGTAGGAGAAGAGGCTGGGCCCTGAGGACAGTGCATGGAAGTCTCCGTGTAGCAGGGAACGCTCCTTGCCCCGATGGTCGCTCAGCCACCGGAACAGCGCAAGGAGGGAGCCAGGATCTTCACTCTGGCCCTGCAAATGATGAAGACATAGCCGGATGGGATGAGGAACAGCCCTGGGTGTAAACTGCAAGCCACCTGGCCACCCTCTGCTGGCCAGGCCCTGCCCATCTGAAATCCTTACCTTCACCGACATGTTGGAGCTTATAGATCCTGAGGTGCTGAGGGAGCTGGATTCATCCCACGGCATGTAAGGGGCCTTCACAGGCTGAAAGACAGGGAAAGCAGGACTTGGAAAAGGCCTTGGGCCCGCTGTCCCTCCTGTTCCCACCCCCGCTGACGCATATCCTCCCCCACTCATGCCTAACCTGCTGGACGAGCAAGGCCTTGACCTTGCACAGTCCCCTCAGCCTTCAGGGCTCTCCTCCCGAACAGCAACAAGCCAGTTCCCTCACCTCCCTCCAGTCTCGGCTCAGCTGTCTCGTCAAGTTTTCTGTGGTCATTCAATATAAAACATACCCCTCTCCCCCTATTCCAAGGCCCCTTGTCCTGCTTTCTTTTGCATAGCACTCATTGGCACCTGGTATCTTCATTACGCCTGCTGATTATCTAATTTCACCACCTCCAGTTCTTTAGTGCACTGCTGTACCTCCATGCATGGCACCTAGGAATTTCTCTATAAACCTCTCTGGAATGAATGAATGACTGGTTCTGTAAATAGCGGCTCAGATGTCAGCCTCCAAGCCTAAAGCTAAAACTGGCTTTAGCCTAAAGTGGCTAAAGCTAAGCAAGAGCCTTCACGGTCTTACCCCTACGACAGCATGCTGCTGTGTCCTCCCCTCTTACTCATCTGGCCCCCCCCCCACCAAAGTAAGAGTTCCTGGGGAGCACAGAATACCCACTGTCCAATGAAGGAATGAAGGAATGATGGCTACCATACTGAACACCTACCAGGTACCAGGCATTGCAACTCAAAGTAAGCCACCATTTAATCCTAACTACCCTATAAGAAATGCCAGAATTACAGAAGAGATGACCAGGACTCAGAGAAGTGACATACCACGTCAAGGCCACACAGCTACTGGCTAGGTGACTGCCCAGGGATCAAATGCAGTTCCACCCCAAGGCTCAGGTCTGTCTGTTGACATCCACGGAACCATCATGGAGGATCACAACCTGTCTCACTGTGCTGGGGAGGCAGCCCGCAGTACCTGTCCTGCAAGGGCAACTTCCTGCAGGCCAATCTCATCCCCATAGCTGAAAACCGGGGTCCCTGGCAGGGTGAAGAGCAACAGCTGGTAGAGTCGAAGGAGGTAAGCCGGCACCGAGGAAGTCAGGAGCCTCGCCTGAGACAACTGCAGGAATGGATGCACTGGTGAGCTGTCAAGCCCGCCGCCGACCCATCTCCCAACACCCCTTTCCTCCAAAACACCTCCTGCCCCCATTCCCACCACTGTGGTACTCACAGTCCAGCTGCACCAGCGACGCTCAGTGACGTTCAAATACTGTGTGACCAGGGATTTTACATCCTTCCCAGTGAAATTGGAGCCTGACAGGTATGAGCTGGTCACCAACAGGTCCTTAGCGAATTCGAATAGGCTCAGGATATCCTGAAGGTTGGAGGACTCGGTTCCTGCAATCAAGAGCCTACAGAGAGCAGAACACGTGTCAAGGGGGGTACAAGCCAAGAAAGAAAAAATGGAGGTGAAGAGGTTCTTTGGACTAAGAGCTCCCCGCTTCCCAGGGGGCCTAGCACTCCACTGAAGGGTTCCCACAATGGAGCAGCGTTGGGGTCAAGAGGTCTGGCACTCACTTATCTTTACTGAAGCTCTTGGTGATGTTCTGCCAGTCAGCCAAGAATGCAGAAGCTTTCTAGAAGACAAAAAGCAGAGTCAAGAGGCAGAAAACACTACCAGGCCCTGGTGAGTTTCTCCTCCAGGCTCTGCCTCTCACATGCAAAAGGACCTTACCGTCAGATTCTCCACATCCCGAACCTGGAACCCATCCACGCCGGCCTGCAGCCAAAAACTCAGAGCATTCTACAGAGAGCGGGGCACAAGAACAGAGGAAAGATATTAACACTCTGAATATTGCAGCCCACACTAAATCTTGCCTGCCATGCACTTCCCCATGACCTTGGGAGAGTCACTTGAATGAGAGAGCCTTGAGTGGTCTCACTTTCCACCTCTATTATAAAGGTTAGCCCTCGGCCCCCTCTCATTCTAACCTATCATTCATTTCTAGTGCTATAGCATTTCGCTTCTCTATTCCTCCCGGTGGCAAATCACACGGCTTCACCTTTGACAACCACAGATAAGGCCCAAGAGAAAGTGTTCATAAACATAACTTCATTTAAGACTTAACATGTGTGGAATGCTGGTATACCCATTTTAGAGATGAGGAAAGTCTCAAAGAAGCAAGAAGGCATGTCCAAGGCCACAGTCAGAGAACAGCAGAGACAGGATTCAAAATGCTAGTCAAGATCCCAATACTGGTATATTTACTCCTTTCCCAGTGTCTTGGCGCTGGGGGAGGGTGTGAGTAAAAAGCCAGTCAGAGCAGAGCCGAGGATGAAAACGAGATTTTCAAAGCATAGCTCCAGGGCAGTTTAGATGAAGATTCGAAACAGCCAGTTCTGCAGAACAGACCCAGGCCTGAAGCCCTGGTGTTCCTGGGGCACAGAACATGGAACCCTACTCCCACTGCCTCCATTTTCCCCTTTTTCTCTGTTTCATGTGCTCTCTCCTCTCGTCTCCATTTTCCTTTGAGGCTACCATTCCTCACGCCATTACCATCTGAAAACTTCATGTATCCGTAACTTTCAAAGGGTCTCCCAGCAATTTGCTAATTGATGAGCTAGAAGACCCCAAGGGTCCTCCAGAAATGCTGGGAGTGCGGACTTCTACTTCAGAATAGGGAATCAAGAGCCAGCAAAGTGTCAGGGTGTGCCTCCATTTTTGTTCTACCCGTGCCAAACTGGTCAGTGTCCCAAAAGCTGGGGAGAACATTCAAAGCCCCACTCCCGGCCTGCTGGGTATCAAGTTTGAGCCTATGTCTTCAGGGAAGGCGGATTAGAGAAATAAGACTACTTGGGACCTCAAATCCCAGACACACTGAGCCCTCTGAACCTAGCATCCTCATTTACAGATTGGGACAGTGGCAGGGACCTTGTGAGAGTATGCAGGGGATTCGAGAATGTATACAAAATACTTGGCAAAGTCCCAGACACATAGGAAGACCCCAGTGCTTACAATTTCAGACTGGGCTCCACTCCAAAATACATCAAACGAGAGCTGGGAAACCAGTCAGGACAGGATACCCACTGAGAAAGGGTTTCCTCTCCCACAAAGAAAAAAAATCAAACCCAGATTGACTTCTGAGAAGCTCCCTTCCTGGCACGCTCACCATCAGAGTCAAGGAAATAAGAAAAATGAGCGGTCATAAAAGGAACAAGCAAAAACAGGGGTGCACTGCTGGCCTATGTGGGCGGAGCGTGCCTGCTTGGCTCCAAGAAGCAATGGCCCCTCAGCTGAATCCGAGCTAGATTTACAACCCCAGTACACTCACCTTCATCTTGGTGGCCACAGTGTCAATCTGAGTGGGCTGGAACCATGAATTCTGGCCCCTGTAGTTGGGAGTGAGGTCCAGAATGACCCGGATGCCTAGAACAATGAAGAGGCAGTTGTGAGAAAGACTTTGGGGTGAAAAGAAAGGAGGAAATCAACAAATATAAGTCTATAAAGTGTATCCTTTGTACCACTTGGTACAAAAGCTTAGATTTGAACCCCGGCAAAACTCATTCTATTGAAACAGAGATATGAGCAAGGAGAGGCCTTAACATCTTAGGGCAGGAGGCCTGTAGTGTTGTAGAGAAGGCTGAGCTATGGGGCCCTGGGCTCCCCACCCCCAAAGTGAACTCTTTTAAAGTTAAGACAAAATTTTATGTGGTTTTTTTCTTTTTCCAAAAGGATCCACTCTTTTCAAATTTAAAAACCACTGATTAAGTAAAAGCCTACATTTTGTAAATAAGGACACTAAAACCCAGAAGTGAAATGATTGCACAGCCAAGTAGAAGGTCTCTAAACCACATGACAAACACATTTTAGGCTGAAGCCTGACAAACCTCCTTTGTACCTGCCCTAGGAACACTCTGGGTCCGTCAGAAGTACACCAGACAAAACCCCTATCCTGCCTTTCCTCTGGCCAGAAGGCCAAGCCCTTCCTAGCTGCTTCCTTGTCAACCTCAACCCCAGGACACCCACTCTTTTTCCTGGCCGATTGCAGGAGGCTGTCAAAATCTTCCTTGGAGCCCAGAGTGGGGTCGATCTGTTCCAAGTTGGTCCCACTGACGTCATCCTGCTGGTTCTCGTGAATTGGGCCCAGCACAAAGCCCTTCACCTTCAGGGTGCTCAGGTAATCGAGATGCCCCTTGAGGCCTGAAATGGGGAAGAGGGTTAAAGTGAGGCCAGTCTGAGGCCCCTGATGTCGCCTATTGTCTCCTCTCCCCGGGAATAAGTGTTGGGGGTAAGGCTGGATCACAAGACTCAAGAGTTTCTGATGTAAGGAGCCTAGCACATTGCTTCAGAAACCGGCTTGGACTGGCGCCAGGCGCCCCAGGGAGAAGGGAAAAGACTGAGTCAGCTACCCTCGTGAAGCGGTGGGGGGGATCCTTCAAAGAAAGGAAGGAGGCTCTACGTCCCAGGGAGCGGGCGCCGGTGCTGGGGGGCCGAGGAGGGAGACCGTCCGAGTCAATGTGGGGACGGGGTCAGAACCGGTGACCAGTTACACCAGGGAACACGGGGTGGGGGTGGGGTTACACCACGCTCACCAGCTAGGTTGCCCGCTTCGCTGCCCAGGAAGGCCTGAAGGTCGCCGATGCGATAGAGGGCGCCCTTGTGCCACCAGCTCTGCGCCGGCAGCTCCCGGCAGCGCGGCGCGCGCACGATTATGACCACGGCGCCCGCCAGCATGCCGAGCCAGCCGAGCCAGAAGAGCAGCAGCAGCGCCCAGCGGGTACGCACCCAGCCGGGGCTGCCCGCCACCTTCAGCAGCTCCTCCTTAGAGAGGCCCGTGAACTTGGCGGCTGCCTCCGCTTCGTCGTCGGCCACCTTGTTCTTCACCAGACCGTTCTTTTCGACGCCGCCTGCTATGACCGCGGCCACCGCCGCCCCAGACGCCGCGTTCATCGGCTGCTTCTCGGGTTCCAGCTCGTTCAGCTCTACGTCCTTCATGTCCACCTCGGTGTCCTGGCTCATGGTGCCTGCGGAACCAGCGACACGACGCAGTCTACGGTCAGGTGGTGGCTGGACAACTTTCCCGACCTCCGGCTTCGGAATGAGCTCCCTGCCTTGCGTCACTCTGGCAGCTCCGCGGCGGGGAGGAGCGACCTCGGGGAACCAGCGGGGAGCCCCGCCCCGGCCCGCCCCTTAAAGAGGAACGTCGGGGATTGCTCTTTTGGGACAGCTCGGGTGGGCCGCGGCCGGGGAGTAGTGTCTGGTACAGGCTTCCGACTGCTGTATGGTCTAATTCCTCAGCTCGAACCCGTCTACCACTAAGGTTCTTTAGAGCCCAACCCTAAGAAGGCTGAGCACCGAGCCACCTTTAGGTGGGCGGACTCTGTGATTTGTCCCGCCCCGGGTTCCCTCGGGTCCCTCCTGCCACCGGAAAGTGGGTGGAAAGGAGACTGCCAGCACCGCATGGGTCCTGAGGTTCCTCTTCGCCCACTCTGAAGGCTGGTGACTACCCCGGACAGCATACTCCCCTTGGCCCAGGACTCAGGCCACCGCCTGCCGGGTCTTCCCAACTTCACTAGGCCACTTGCTGCTCAGAGCCAGCCAAACTCAACTTCCGCCCTTTCCCCACCAAGCCTTGTCTTCTCAGGCCTCTGGGACTTGGCACGAGACCGCCGTTTCTCCGCAGGGCTTACTCCCACTGATCCCTCAAGACTCATCTTGAATTTAGTTCAGTTAATTCAGGCTGCAACTATTTACGGAACGCCCACTACAATACTTTGCTTGAACCTTATGGAATTAACCCTAATCCCGTCTTCCCAATGATGTTTTACGATGAATCTGTTTGGACAGGAGAGTTGCTGACACTGCGGTCTTACCCCACCCCACCCCCAGTTTCTGGCGCCAGGATGTCGGGCAGCTAGGAATTCCACAGCCCTGAGAGACTGATAGGCAACCTCTGGGCCCGAGCAAAAACATTCCTGGGCTTGGCCTCAGCTAGAGGCATCCACCTTTGTCCTACTACAGATCGGAGGATGCCATGGTCAGACTCTTCCTCACCTTGCAGGTGCTCCCACAGATTATCCCCACTTCCCCAGGCGGCCAGGGTTCCCTTTCCTTCCCATCACTATGCTAGGCCCGAGAGCCAGCTGGTACTGGCGAGGCCTTGAAGACCACCCAGCTTCCTCCCACAGAGATCCTTGAGTCTAGGGTAAGTGGGGCAGAGACAAGGTTCACAGCAGGGACTGCTGGGCATCAACACCATAAGGTGCCAAAACTCTCAGAAACTTCTTGTTCCTGAGCAGTGCCAGCTGGGTTATTTTCAGAGAGGAGCTGAAGGAAGTAAGTTCTTTCTCCCTCTCCCACCTGGGCTGGAAGCCAAGATGGCTGTGTATTTGGAAGAAAGCAGAAGGCAAGATCTGAAGAAACAGACAAGAATGGATTCCAAAAGAGAGTCAGGGGTGTGAATGGCTCATCTTCTGCCATCCCCTCCCTCATCTCAAAGCCCCCACCCCACCCCCACCCTTGGAAAGCCAATTCCTAGAGGAGGGCAATTAAGTGGGTAGAGGTTGGAGTTCAGACCAGTGCTCAATGATGATAAGAAGTCCAAGGTGCCCCAGGCATGCAGATAAGTGCCAACCAGGGGTTCTGCACAGACTTCGTCCCCAGCATGAAAGCTCAAGGTTGGGAGTTGTGGGGTCAGAAGCTCTCTTTGAGGTGGCCCAACATAACAGCCCCGGAGCACAGTATTACACTCAACAGCCTCCATGGCCCCACACAGATAAAGCCGATCCCTTCGGCATAGGATAAACAAGCTAACAACTTCCCTCCCAGTTTATCACCCACCACACCTGTCACAGAGACTACCCTCCAGCCACATCAGCCTTCAAACACCTGCCAAGCTCACAACACACTTGGCTTTGTCAGGCCTCTCCAACTTTGTTCGTGCCATTCCCTGTGTTTTGCCCTTCCTGTTCTGCCACTCTGCCTCATAAGCTCCGATTCACTCAAGACCTAGCTCAGATGACAGCTTTTCTCAACTCCCAGGAAAGAATTACTTTCCATCCACCTCTGCTACAATTCATGTCTTGTTTATTATGTTTCCTTGTTTGAGAGTCTTTGCACTTCAAGACATGCAACTGGGGCCTTGTGCTATTTGTCAAGGACCTGCCAGATCATGGGTAACACATAGTAGGCACTTCTTTGATAAATGAGTGGATGAACTATATCAATCAAACCCAAATATTTCCATTCTTAGCCACAATTCAATGACAAAAGTAGCATGTGAAGATAAAGGGATAAAAGTGAAAACGAATTTAAACAATACTGTACCTTACCAAGATGAAGCTGTTTGTGCAGGAAAACAAACCAAGGCTTATAACTATTCAACCCAAATAAAGCAAAGTACTAAATCTAGGGGAAGGGAAGGACAGAAAAGCAACTGTGGAGAAAGAGGACAGAAGGTGGCTAGAGAGCCTCAGATCCTATAATGTATGTTGATAAATACAAAACTTAATATTTACTACAGGAATGCAAAGTATATAATTTGTCAAGAAGAACTGAGCCTTCAAGAGAAGCTAAGACAAAGCAAAGAAAAAGAAAGGAGTTCAACAGTCTAGAGGCTAAGGACACATGAGGCCATAGTCCTCAGTACTTCCCACTCCGGCAGGCAGATGGCCACACAGAAACAGAGGGCCAAGTGTACAGAGAAAGTTCTTTCCAACCCACTATTGCGAAAATCCATGTCATGTGTTTCCCAACAGATAAGGATTACTTGATCTTGGCCAAAAGAAAAAGACGTTATTTTTTCCCACAATGTGTAAAAAAGGATTTCCAAAGACAGAGCGAAGATAGGAAGATAGTTAGAAACAGGAGATTGTCCAGCAGACCCAGCAATGCTGCCAAAGCCCAGGGCATTATTCCAAAAACCCAGGGGAAAAACAACAACAACAAACATCCAGGCTCTGCCCTCATAATACCCATCAGCCTTGAGCAGTTTAGCCCTTTGAAAAAGGATGATGGCTGACGTTAAGGAACTGAGCTTTTGGAAGTCAGAGTGCAGCTGAGATGAAAGCAGAGGAAGCTGATCCCAACCAAAGGGACTGACTTGGCAGCTGTTATTTGAAGAACTGATGTTGGAATAATATTATTTGTTATTACAAATACTGCAGAAGGGACACTGGCTGCTAAAGAACAGCGTTGTCTTAGGAAAGGGTGGGGAATTCGAGGGGGGATAAAAGCCAGAAAGAGGAAATGCAACTGAGGCCATCTCTTAAAAGGAGAAATAAATGCACCATTGGAAAAGTATCTGGTACTCAAATAAATTGGGCATAAGCATCCAAAATGGCTAAATGCTACCAGAGCTTTCCAACAATACAATCCTAAAGACACATAATGAGAAGTTGGGATCTTAGATTTCAATTCATGGTTTCTGAACATAAAGTTTCCCTTTATTCCCCAGCTGCAAGTAACTCAGTATTTTAATAGCCCCGCCCACATCTGCCCCTGTTCCAACCTATCCTCCTTTTCAGGTCAATTTATAGGTGGTTCTTAGGGCCTTCATATAGGGAAGCAGATGACTGGGTACATTTTAAAAATATTTTTTATATTCAATAAGGTGGAAAGGGGGTATAAAACATTGAGAAGACATTTAGACATGGAGTAATAGAAGCCTGAATTTGAAATAACCACTCACTCTGCAACTAAAGTGGTTAATTTCAACACCAACTCTAAAAAAAAAAAGGACTATAGAGAAATTAAAGACAAATTTTAAAAAAAAAGTGAAGTACATCACTAAGAAGGGAAACTCTTCTATTTCAAAATGAATTGAAACACTAAATGGAATGCTAGCTAGAATGGAACCAATCTGAGAACAAAACTTTTCCCTGAACCAGAACACATTACTAGGATAGGGACAAAAGGATTACAACTGTTACATGATTACTACAGCCCCACTTTCACAAGCTTTTTTTTTTTTTTTAACAATTGTAAGTCTATAGCACATATTCCTAGAGGTGCTACAATTCCAAGCTGTGATATTGTGATATAAGAAATAGATGCTCGGGCCAGCCAAGTGGCTCAGTTGGTTAAGAGCTCGCTCAAGAGTTTGAGCTCTGAGCAACAGTGGTTCGATTCCTGGCCCCAGCTGAGATGCCAACAGGTGGCAGGATGGCTCCGCTTAAAAAAAAAAAAAGAAATAGATGCTCCTCTGCTCCTCAACTTACAATGGTGTTACATCCCAAGAAATCCATCGTTAAGTTGAAAATATCGTAAATTGAAAATGCATTTAATACACCTAAGCTACCACACATCATAGTTTAGCCTAGCCCTTCTACTGAATTCTTATAGCTGTCACACCATTGTGAAGTGGAAAAATCCTAAGATGAACCACTGTAACTTGGGGAATGTCTGTATATACCTTTGATCTTCATCACTATTTCCTGGCACAAGAACTACTAAAAACCCTTGTAATTTCTAGAGCAATAGAGGTGATAAAAGCATCTTTTGTTCTAATATTTGGTCTTAGTCCCCGGTTCTCAGACACAAGAGCTTCTAAGACCCTTGGAATCTCTAGAGTAGTAAGAGTGTCATTTTTAATGTTAATAAGACAGGTGAGGGTGGGGAAAGCCTATATAGCCCAGGGTAGGGGCTGGTTGCCAGAGAAACAACTGGTGATTAGGTTAGAGCTTTCAGCCCCCAACCCCTAGGCCTCGTAGAGGGGAGAGGGGCTGGAGATTGAGTTAATCACCAATGGCCATGGGTGGTGCCTGTGTAATGGCGCCTCCATAAAAGCCCTAAACAACAAGGTTGGGACAGCTTCCAGGTTAGTTAACACACATCTGTGGCAGGATGATAACACACCCCAAGTCCATGGTCAGAAACTCCTTTGTTTTGAACGCTTTCAGACCTGGTCCTATGTAACTCTTCATCTGGCTGTTCATTTTTATCCTTTATATCACTCTTGGAGGTCCTGTAGTATCAGGTTGGTTTGTGGAATGGATGGAGCAAGTGTCTACTTAATCTCCCTGTGTCAAAAATCCACTTGATGGGGCCAGCCTAGTGGCTCAGTTGGTTAAGAGCTCACTCGAGAGTTTGAGCTCTGAGCAACAGCAGTTCGATTCCTGGCCCGAGCTGAGCAGCCGCTGAGCTGCCAAAAGATGGCAGGATGGCTCAGCTTAAAAAAAAAAAAATCCACTTGATGAAGTGCCCTCAGGTAGATAATTTATGAGATGTTAAATGCTAAGAACAGATACCATTCTTGATCTTGGGCCCAAAACCAAAGAAACAACATATAATTAAGATTCCTCAGAAGCCAGCGACTGATCTGCCTCCCCGTGGGAAGAGCACAATGATGGTGCCAACTTGGGCCAGTGAAGCATCGTCCTCCACAACTAGACTGACGATTCCTATCAGGGGCTGGCCGAGTGGCACGTTGGTTAAGAGCTGGCTTGGGATGCCAGAGGGCCCCGGTTCAGAGCCCACATATGAGGGCCAGTGATGCTGCGCCCTCTACAGCTAAGATGGTGAACAACAGCTCGACCTGGAGCTGGGCTGCCGTGAGTCACCGGCATTGGTGTAGGCTGCAGCCCCTGCTGCAGTGGGCTGCCGTGAGCTACTGTGAGTGGCTGGCAGCCAGGGTGAATGGCCGGCAGCAGGCGTGAGCTGCCGTGAGCCACAGTGAGCTGCCGTCCAATGGCCAGTGAGTGACCGCCTCACCTAGGAAGAGCACAATGATAATACCAACATGGGCCAGTGAAGCAATGCCCTCCACAACTAGACTGAAGAAAAAAAGGACAGCAACTTGTCTGTTCCCCTTCCCCAATCCTCCAGCGCTGTTCCCTTCCCCAACTCCCCAATAAAATCTTTAAAAAAAAAAAACACCAAAAAACAAGAAACAAGTCATTGTGTAAATTTGTAAAATTAAAAGAATCTCTTTCTGAAAATTTTGCTAAAGGGAATCCAGACTTTAAGTTGGTCATTAATCTCATCAACACAGGGCTGTCAGAGAATCCCTTTGCCAGTCTCTTGAATGAACTAAGAGGAAGAAAGGGTTAGGTCGACTGGCACCATATGAAGCAGGTTCTCTGTGTTAAACACAAAGAGGTAAGAGGGGTATATCGGTAGAGTTAGGGTACATTTAAAGAATAAAAGGTTTATTTTTTATATCTTTGTACAATTAAATTTTGTTGTATATGAGGAAGTTTATGTTACTATTGATATGGTGTTATTATTATTATTATATTTTTTATGTAGTTTAAGAGAAACTAAGGTACTCTGAGTAATACAGAATCAGGAATTTTGGAGTAAATTGATTTTAGAAATCAGNCAACGTCCTCCACAACTAGACTGAAGAACAAAAAGGACCACAACTTGTCTGTTCCCCTTCCCCCAATTCCCTAGCGCTGTTCCCATCCCCCAATGCCCCAATAAAAATCTTTAAAAAAAAAAAAAAGATTCCTATCAGGCCTTGCTTCCATAAATTTCACTCAAGACAACAAAAGCAGCCTGAAAGCTGTTCTTTATAAAATGCCACATTTTCAACTCTTCCCAATACCAGTCTAATCCTTCCCAATGGCACATTCCTCCACAGTTCAGGAAATAAGGAAATTCTGTTCTCAAACTGAATTTGTGCCTCAGAGGTGAACGTCCCCCCCCCAGCTCCAGGCCGGGAGCACAACTCACTTGAACATCTCTGCTCAGCTAATAAAGGCAGTGCTTCCTGCGGCCAGAAGGGGGCAGAGCGACACCCTGAGAAAAACGCCTGAATGCGCTTCCAATCTCTAAGAGATTCCTGTTAGAGGACGCTGTCTACATACAGTTCAAAGTATTTCTTCCAACAACCTAGTCAGTAGTTCATATCATAACATAGGGCAGGCGATCAAGGAATTATAGTGACTTGCGTTGTTCTACATGATGGGGATAAAATAATAAATTATAGAGACACGACTTCTGAGCTCAGGGAGTTTATGCAGGAAAGGGGTCAAGGAGAGCAAGGGAGGGAATGGAGCGGTGATATTGAAACTGAAAAAGAAACAGGGGCCTTGATGGCTCTGCCAGTAGGCACAGACTTTCGCCTAAGAGCAAAGTTGCAGCAATGAGAATGGTGAGCTGAGAAGATGAGATTTTTATTTTATTTTATTTAGAATGATCCCTCTGGCTATAATGTAGAGAAAGGATTAGAAGCGCATCTAGTCAGAGCCAGGGAACTAGGTTAGGAATTTGTAGTGGAAATCCAGGGGTGAATGCCTTGAACTAGAGTCCTGAGAAAGAGAAAAGCAGCTGCTGACATCCCGGAGCTGGCCTGGCACTCACTCCTAGGCCTTGATGTCCTCACGTAGGACATAATTTCTCAGAACGTCAGCATCAGACAAGGCTCCTCTGGGGTCATGACGGATTAAGACAAAAAGAGACCATTCCATAATCATGTCTAAACACAGACCAAAGCATGACCAGTGTCCAAATCACAAAAGACCAGATATCTCCCTATCCTGGCTAGTATGAGTGACTGCTGCTGCTTTACCAATTACAGCCCTAGCCTCATTCTAGTCTTCCCTCTTTCCAGAAAAGACTTAGTAAGATATCAGATAATAAAATGATCCCACTTTCTGAAAACATCCGTTCCAGAGTAAAGCCCCACTTGTTGAAACCCTCCCCAAAATCACCTAACACAAGCCCTAATCCTGTAAGTTCTTTCTAACACTCTCTTACTAAGATTCCCCGATTTCCCTGGTGTGTGTTCTTCCTCGCTGTAGCAATAAACCCAGCTTGCTGCAACACAAGGATGTTCTTTTAGCAGGAGGGCATTTATAGTATGACAGCAGTAGGGATAATGACCACATTTGTGGCATAGACAATTGAGTAAGAGGGCACAGTGGAGACGGAACAGATTTGTGGGGAAACATGATGAATTCAGTTTTGGACAAGTTGAGCTGAGATGTTTATGGGCCACCCCAGCGAGGATGTCTGCCAGACAGGTACACGGATCTACAGTTCAGGAGGTCCTGGGCTGAGACGAAGTTTGGGAGATGGTCAAATATATATGGCAAATGAAGCCATTGTTACTCAACAAGAGAGGTCCACACATTCACCACACAGCAGAGCCAAACATTCTACACCAAGTTTCGCAGTGGAGAAAGCCAAGTGGTTTATTGGCAGGGTGCCAAGCCAGGAGAACGGTGAGCCAGTGCTCAAAATCCAAACTTCCCAATGGTTTTTAATCAAGTGTTTTTAACACACTGAGAACGGGGCATTTAAATATATAGACGCAAATCTGCGTCACTGGTTCACGATGTGTTAAAGGCAAAGACTGAGAGTTGAGGGTTAGGTCTGGTGACCTAACTGGGTTGAAGAACCAAGATTCTGCAAGACATCTCACGATTGTGCGTCAGTGACATTATCTTTAAAGCAAGAGGCAGAAACTAAATGTCTTGTGACCATTGTTATTATTTAAGCTATCGTTATTTTGCGCTTAACTGGCTACATTTTTCTATTATCTCAAGCAAAGGGTACTTTTAAACATTTTTTCTGGAACTTGCTTCACAGGCGGGCCTTCAGGCCATGAAGAACATTCTTTATAATCTTTGACTATGAGCGACTAACGTATTTTTTTAATCTTTGACTACAAGCTACATAACAACCAAAGCAATTGAAACATTTAGTTGAAGCCTATACCTACATCTCTAGACTCTGACCTAATACCTACACATGGTACTGATAACTGTCAGTTTCACCATGGCAATGGATAAGTTGGTCTAGACAGAGTATAGTGAGAAGTGAGATCAAGTGGACCCAGGACAGAACCCTGAGGAACATGTAAGGAATAGATAGTGAAAATGGTCAAGAAGAGGAGACCAAGGTGAGTGAGGTGTCCCAGAAAGCAAGGGGAGAGAGCACTTCAAGAACAAGGAGGGGGGCCGGCTGAGTGGTGCATTGGTTAAGAGCTGGCTTGGGATGCCAGAGGGCACCGGATATCATTCTCATATGTGGGTTCGGATCCCACATATGAGAGCCAGTGACACTGCCCTCTACAGCTAAGATGCTGAACAACAGCTCAACCTGGAGCTGGGCTGCTGTGAGTCGCCGGCGACGGCGTAGGCTGCAGCCCCTGCTGCAGTGGGCTGCCATAAGCTACCATGAGGGGGCCGGCAGCCAGCGTGAGCTGCCGTCCAGAAGCTGGCGACTGATCTGCCTGGCCCAGGAAGAGCACAATGATGGTGCCAGCTTGGGCCAGTGAAGCAATGTCCTCCACAACTAGACTGAAGAACAAAAAGGACAGCAACTTGTCTGTTCCCCTTCCCCCAATTCCTCAGCGCTGTTCCCATCCCCCAATTCCCCAATAAAAATCTTCAAAAAAAAAAAAAAAAAGGCCAGCCAAGTGGCTCAGTTGGTTAAGAGTTGGCTTGGAAGCGTGAGCTCTGAGCAGCAGGGCCGCCGGTTCGGATCCCACATGTGCCAGTGACGCTGCACCCTCTACAGTTAAGATGGTGAACAACAGCTCGACCCAGAGCTGGGCTGCTGTGAGTCACCGGCGACGGCATAGGCTGCAGTGAGCCTCCGTGAGAGGCTGTCCAATGGCCAGCGACTGATCTGCCTCTGCCAGAAAGTGCACAATGATAATACCAACATGGGCCAGTGAAGCAACGTCCTCCACAACTAGACTGAAGAACAAAAGGA
This sequence comes from Hipposideros armiger, assembly GCF_001890085.2. Taxonomy (NCBI): domain Eukaryota; kingdom Metazoa; phylum Chordata; class Mammalia; order Chiroptera; family Hipposideridae; genus Hipposideros; species Hipposideros armiger. The sequence continues at coordinate 3,832,183 of NW_017731443.1, forward strand.
CAGCAACTTGTCTGTTCCCCTTTCCCAATTCCCAAACACTGTTACCTCCCCCAATTCCCCAATAAAACCTTTAAAAAAAAAAAAAAAGAAAAAAATATTTTAACTCCTTTTTATATTTCATCCTTTAAAAAATTTCCCTCCTTTTCAAATAGTTGTTAATGTAGAGTATAATATGCTTTAAAAATCATCATATATTAGGGTATTCTACTTTTTTCTTTACTGATAAGGAGCATAATCCAAAAAGTTCAGTGAGCACTGTTCAACCCTGCCACTACCTGAATAGTTACTAAAGTAATCACTGGTTGTTGAAACAATAAACGTGCTTGTTAGCTTAGACAGCTTCACATGGTTCATATTACCTCTTCCAAGTCCATAATCAAATCCTTTACTAATCAATCCAGTTGCTGTAATTTACCATGCTCATTTTTTTAAAAGAGATGTAATTCCACTAAAGCTATCTAGCTAACAAATCTCTTGTTTAACAACTAAATGCCCCTCAAGGGGTGTGTCATTCCTAGGAGTACTGCGATGTCATGTCAGGTCAGTGCACAGAGCAGACACAGCAAGCTCCTGTTCCAAAGTCAATGTAGTACATTGTCCTCGGTGGGAGGACACAGCAGATATTACAGTGATAAGAACAGATACTGTACCATCTTAGCCAAAAGGTTAAGAATTGGTATTACTGTATCAACTCTCCATACTTTCCTCACTCAGGTCCCCAAATACAGCGTGTAAGCCTGTCCTTACAATCTTCACCATCTTCATCTCCCCAGAGACCAGGCTAGTCCTCCTCAGTGTCATATTTCTCCACAATCCAGGAAATTCTGTTATCAAATAGGGCCTTTTTCTCCACCAAGGTTACTGTCTTGTCTCACAGTTCCTGACAAAGCACGGGTCATTTGAATCTCCTCCTCCATTAAGCCAGGCAGTGCCTCTTGCTGCCAGGTGGGGGCAGGGTTGCTCCTTGAGCAAACTCTCCAGAACTCTCTTAGGAGTAGCTCATTGGCTAACCAGGGGAGTCAATGAATTGAGGCTGAAAAAAGATCCTTCAAAATTTTATAGAGATAAACGAATACATACTGAGTCCTACTTTGTCATGCACTCTGCTAGGCAATAGGGATAGAATGGTGATTTACACAGACATGACCTCAGGGAGTTTAAGGTGGGCGGGCAAGCTGGACCGGCCTTGGAGAGAGAGAGGTGGTAAGGAAACTGGCAAAGGAAGCAAGGGTTTTCACCACTACATTGATGGTCTAGACCAGCGGTTCTCAACCTTCCTAATGCCGCAACCCCTTAATACAGTTCCTCATGTTGTGGTGACCCCCAACCATAAAATTATTTTCATTGCTACTCTATAACTGTAATTTCGCTACTGTTATGAATCGTAATGTAAGTATCTTTTTGTTTTCCGATGGTCTTAGGCGACCCCTGGGAAAGGGTCATTCGACCCCCAAAAGGGTCGCGACCCACAGGTTGAGAACCGCTGGTCTAGACTTTAACTTAAAGACTATGGAGGGGCACTGAAGGACTATGAGCTGAGACGTGAGATTTGACCAAATTTTTTATTTGGAAAGATCAGTTTGGCTGTAAGATGGAGAATGGATGAGAAGGGAGGAAACCAGAGCCAGGGAGCTACAGTAAGTCTGTCGTAAAAACCTTGGGGTGATCTCCAACTTCTACTAGCTTTTTTTTGGTGCTGTCAACGAAAAGAACCTGAGTCTTTGGAAATATTAGAAAGATTGTTATTTATGGTCCTTGCTGAGGACTATTAGCCAGAGAGCAGAGCTTCAAGAAGTCTTGAAACAGTGCTCAAACTTCGGGAAAGGGGGCAGAGGCGCTTATATAGTCAGAGGAGTACACGTAAACTTCTGGTGAGTTAGAAGTTTCAATTAGGGTACATAAAGTTCAATGATTAACAGTTTTCCATCAAATGGAAGGAATGTACAGAAAAGATAGGTTGAGTTACCATAACCCCTGGTGTCAGTTTTAATTAGGGTTCAGAAACAAATTACTTCAAAACTCTTTGAGGTGATTTTTATCAGGACGTAGAAAGAATGGGCACTGTTATCTATAATCACTGATCTTTAGTGTTGAAACTGTAGCAGATATATTACCCCCATGGTTTGTGCCTTAGTAAGAAAATGTAGCAAAAGGGCACTGTTCCCTTGGTTACGATTAGGTTAGAGAAGCTGAAGCACCATTTCCTTTCTCAGTGCTTATCCCCTTCAACCACTTTCTTCCAAAAAGAGCATCCAGTTTTTGACATTCCCCCTTTCAAGTGGATTCTGTCACTACGGAGGTTGCAAATTCAGTCATGGCCACCTTTGGCTCACAGGCATATCTTGATTGGCTCATAGAATGTGCTTCAAATTGGAAGTTAGACACCAACACTTAAAATAGGCAAATAAATATACAATTCTGGATTTCTGGATTCTCTTGGTCAGGTTTTTTTACAGAGATAATACTCTAGTAGCAAGGCAACAATCAGCTGGAGCTAAGAAAGGGCTGACCAGGTTTGCCAGAATCCCCATCCAGTTCATATCGCTTACCTACATTACCTACTTTTTGTAAGTGAGAGACCTCTGACCTAAATCCTGTCCTTCCCATCTCCACTGCCATTACAGAATCCATTTACCTGTTGCCCAAACTACTGTGACAATCTAATTAATGTCTTTGTCTCCATCTTATCCTTCAACTTATCACCTTGCTGCTCAAAAACTTTCACTGGCTTTTTTCTCACTATTTACAGTTCAAATAATTTAGCTTTGCATTCCAGGTCGTCCTCATCGGGTCTTCGCCAGGAAATCTTTTGCAGTTTTATATTCTACTATTCCCGTTCAGCCCACCTTTCATGAATTATATCCATGTATTTCCTTCCTTTTCCAGCTCCAAGCCTGTGCTCAAATTGTTTCTTTAACTGGAATTTCTTCCCCAGGTCTGTTTACCAACCCTTGAAGG
>NW_017731443.1:3836180-3843833 GCF_001890085.2 Hipposideros armiger
ATAAGCAGATATACAGTATATCAGTGGTATTAAAATTTCATGGGGGGTATTAGAGAAGGAAATGTCTCTTCCCGGCTCCTGGGGAGGGGGAAACATGAATGAAAAAAAGATTGAAAACAGTACCCAGGGGTCATTCTATTTGTTCCTTGTGTATTTGCTTGCTCCCCAGCTACCTTGAGAACAGTGTGTGATGACAGCAGTAAAGCACAGAGGTCAAAAGCACAGGCTCTAGAATCAGACTGCCTGGATTTGCAACTTGGCTCTGAAGTTTCTTAGCTGGGTAACACCAAGCAAGTTACCTCTGTAGGTCTCAGGTTCCTCATCTGTAACATTACCTTAATACCTTCCTCCTAGGGTTGTAGATTAAGTGAGGTCATTCAGAAGAGCACAAACAGATTAGTAAATACAGAGGGTGCCAAAAAAAATGCATACACATTTTAAGAAAGGAAAAAACTATGTTAAAATTGTAATAATATGTACCAATAACAAAAGGTGAATACAAGGCATTTTTATACATTTTTTTGGCACCCCCAGTATTTATAAAACTTGTACATACACTAGGTATTTACCACAAATGACTGATGAAGTGATGATGGTTGATCTCAATAACCAGTCTATAAGGGGCTGGAACCATCCTGACAATCAGGAGGGGAGCTGCGGGTAGCTCAAGAGCTCTTTATACACCTGGGGTCCCTCATCTATAAAATGGGGGTAGTTATTGTACTCTCGGCATTTTGGAGGACTAATCATCAATTCATGTAGTGTACTTAAAATGGTGTTCCCAATGTTAACCCTACTACGGTACAAGCCAAGGCCCTAGCGAAATCGGATCGGGCAGCAGGACATCATTTGTGGCCAGTGAAGAAAAATCAGACCCTGTCTAAAGGCTCAAGTGGCGCACTTACGGCCTGATTCACTTCCCGAAATGGCTCCATGCAAGGGACCTCTACCTGAGCTCAGCCCAGCCCGGGGCTCAGTACCTGCGTCGCCTCCTGCGCTGGGACACTGAGCACCAGGCCCGGAATGCGCGCTGGGCGGCTGGCTTGGAATCGAGACGACACCGGTCGAGGGTTCAGGAGATTTGGGATCCATACAAGCAGGCCCTGCACACGGGTTTAGGGTGTGTGTGGGGAAGAGGAGTTCAGGGAAGAGTTGGGGGGGGCAGGCGGCTGGGACCCAGGCGGAGCGTCAGTCCAGGATAGGCAGGAAACCGCCCACACCCTCAACGCTCCAGGGCCCCAGGCAGCCGGGGTTGGAAACCCGATCTCAGCGCAGTAAGGCGTGCCCAGGCACTGCCTTTAGGCGCATGCGCGCCTTTTTCGCGCCCCTGGGGGCGCGCACTCCGCGCTCGCCTCTGGAAATCTCTACCCACAACTCCCCAGGCTCCCACGCGCTCTCCTCATGCGCGTGCGCCCGCCACAGTCCCGCCCTCAAATCCCATGGGCCTCTGCGAGATGGTATTTAAGTGTTTCGCTGGGCGTTTTCGGTCTCGTTTTTGTGCTGCTCTCGGTGAGTGTGTTTTGTGTTTCACAGAGAACTAGCTGCTGGAGCATGGCGCACCTTGGGTCGCTGTCTGTGTTGCACCTATTTAATTGGCGGTGTGGGGGGAACTTGGCCATTGTCTCCAGGCCTCGAATCTGCTGCAGGGCTTTGTGAAGGACAAAATGGCGATGGCGGGCGGTGCTGGTGGCCTTCTCTGTGTGATGAGAACATTTTCACAGACCTGTACTGAATTCCGTGAGGATAAGAAACTCTGAGGAGACTGGCCTCGCACAGCCGATGCAGACGTCGCTCCGTATAACAAAGCGTTTGCGAAATACCCAGTGCTGACCTAATGTCCTCTTGTCTGCAGGGTTCAGGCGCAAGTTTGAACGCTAAAGAACCGGGAAGAGCCCTCCTGTTAAAGTAAGTGCTTAAGGCGATGCTTGACCATCGTTCTTCCATTATTGAGTGTATGGGAGTCCTATGAGATGTGCTACGGGGATGATTTTAAGAATTGAACTCTCTCTTTCTGAGGGATTAGTGGAGAAAATATAAAAATTCTGAGTAGCACCATCTGCAGTAAACGTTTGGGTTTTTTTTAGCTCGCAGGTGTTACGGCACTAACATGAGACAGACTGCAAGGTATAAAACTAAGTAAAGGGTGCCCTTCGTTTGTTTCAGATGTGGTTCAGTTTAAAAGAGCTTACAGGTTGGAAGATGGGACAGGATCTTTCCCTGTGCAAATCAAGCATTACAGTGGTGCTCCAGGTGTGTATACAATGGCTTATGCAGTTTATGGGTAGGGGCAGTGTCCAGATGGGCATCAAATTGGGTTGGCCACTCCATGATGAACATACAATGACAAGCATATGACTGACCTTCAAAGTGATGTCTTCTTACTACTGAGAAGTGGGCCAAGAGTACTCAAATACTCTGGTTGCAGGCTATTGTTAGGTACATATAATGCCTCCCTTTTCTGTCTGCAGCATCTCATCACCAATCCTGAGGAATTCATCTGTCTCCCAGGGTGACTACAGGTAATTGTTCAAATGGGGGATTGGTGTGTTCTCTCTCCAGTGTTCCCCACAACCAGGAGAGCAAATGGTCAGTGGAGCAGTGTTGCCTTCTGCTCCTTCCAGCTTGTTTCTCTTGGGATGGTTTTTCCTGGGGAAAGAGAGAACAACCCAGCAGCACAGTTGGTTTTTGAGAGGGTGTGTTTTTCCCTCACCCGCGTGTCACTGTCAGATGATTTGACTTGTTATGCTGACGCTCTGTGAGGTATGGCAGTTAATAGCATGTTAGAGTTCTGATGGCAGTTTCTGTTAATGAAGAAGTTTTATTGCATCCTCATACTTTAAAGTAATCTTTTGCTCCTTATTTGCAGCCTGTCCTGATGATGATATATTCATCTATCTTAATGGTAAGTTGCTTCTCCCAACACGATGGTAAATTAACATGTGAACCCATTATCCGAAGGGCAGCATCATCATGGGTGGTGGTTGTGATATTTTGTTTTGTTACCAGAGCCCTAATTGACCCATATAGCTTTCTGGTTCCTCTTGTCACTTGTAGTGATGTTTCTTAATTTCTCATTTCCTAGATGCCCATTGATCTGTCCAGGGTTGAACTTGTGGAAAGAGTTGGAAGTGGTAAGTACTTGTAACTTGGTTGTAAGCTTGCCCCAGAGTCCAGTGCCAGTGAGGAAAGCAAGCATCTTGTCTTAACCCCTGTTCTAGCCCCAGAGCCAGTAATGGTGAACCCACTGGGGCTAACTGGGAGAGAGGATGAGAACTTGTTCCATAAGGAACTGTCTGAGGTACAACAAATACCTGTAGATAGCATTTGCTTAGATTTACTCGGCCTACCCATTAACCATAGCTAGAATAGTTTTGGCTGTTTTAGATACTTTGCTAATTACATGATCTCATTTAGGTGCACTTGTTCCTGTGTACTGTAGAAAAGCTTCCAGAGTTAAAAGGTTGGTTGATGAATGTCTGCTTCATGTCACCAAGTAGTCGGTTTCTATGATGAATCAAACTAGCTCACTATGACTTAACACAATGAAAACATTTGAACACCTGAGAAACTGGAGAAGACAGCAGTGGAGGGATACCATGTGTAAGGAACTTTTGTCACCCACTGCTTTGTCTTTCCCTAGGTTCTGTTACCAGTAACCTGTTCATCCACTCAAAGGTGAGTGTTTTTTATATGTGTTGAAGCATGCTGGGTAGAAAAATACTCTTAGGCCTATATATATGATGACTTCCATGGAATCTCGTTCGGCTGATGAATTGCTGTTGAGACTCAGAAATCTGATTTTCTAGGAACTGGCTGAGGTGGGAACAACAATGCAGGAAATAAGCATTGCTGACTCAGTCTTGTTTGTTTCAGGTCCAGCACCTTCTCTGGAGCCCAAGAATGATTTGAGGTAAATCCCTTTGCAACATTTTCAGTCTATGGCTGCTACATAAGATTGGCCAGTTTTTGTACGTGGCACCTTGGTCTGGATACCTGTGCAAAGACATGAACCCATTGGCTTAATCCAGTTTGTCCTTGGCCATTCCTGAACCACTCACCAGTGATGAGTTCAATACCGCCCCAGTCTGATCACTGTGACTGACAGGTATTTTCTGAGCTGTGAGCTTGCCTTGGAGTGAAAAGTGACAATGGGTAGTTAATTGAGTAGGCTTTACAGTCACCCGGAAGTTCTTTGGACTAGTTGGTGGTTCCTATAAAATGTGTTAAAACCTACAGAGCCTATACAGATGTGCCTTTCCCCCAAGCAACAGGGACACCTAGGGCTGCGGGAGAGACATAGTTTCCAATTTTCTTTTGCAGGGAAAGTGTAAGCCATATTTCTGCTCAGCTCCAGTCTGAAGTTACAGGTGAGTAAACTTAGATGCCAGGTGTGGGCCAAGCTAAAATTTCCCAGTGAAGAAACATTCACACGTCTTACCTCCTGTCCTCGTCCCAGAGCCTGTAAAGGTGAACCCACTGGGGCTGGCTGGGGGAGAAGAGGAAAGTTTGTTCCAGAAGGAACTGTCTGAGGGATCATAAGGATTTCTGAACATGGGAAAGGGAAGATGAAATCACTTGTTGAAAATTTGCTTATTTTTCCAGGTCTAAAGAAAGAAAACATGTATAATGGTAGGTATCTGCCCACATACTGGTGTTTCGTATTTGATACAGACATGATAATTTAATAAAAGCATGTGGAGGTGGAAATTGGCTTACAGTAATCCCTTATAAACTCATGGTGCATACGTATTCCTTCCCACTCAGTAAAAACTCACTTTTCTTTTTCTCTACAGGAATCCAACCCTTGGGGGACATCAAATGGGAATTTTCAAGTAATTTCTTGTACAATTTAAATTAACATAAAATTCAAATTAACATGCAATCATTTCGGTCTTTCTAAATAAAAGTTTTGGTTTTTAACCTTCGCTGTGATTCGTGTGTTTGAGTGGGTCTAGCTATTCATCTAAGTACGTACAACTGCTATGGCATGTGGTGGGGTGCTCAGGTGAACATTTTGTTGAATGAGTGATACAATTGGCATCAAACATCCATCTTAATCTAAATGTACGATTATACCTGAGCATGAAAATATGTAAAGGGCTACTTGAGAATCTATAGTCCTGCCCCCATGCATACCCAATGTTTCAAATATGCTTATTTGGTCCAGGGCAAGCTCACTGGCTTTGGGGATAAAAGTAAGGGCAGTGGCAGTGCATGGGTAGCAGGGTAATATGGTTGTATTTCTGTGGTTAGGTCAATGATTCTATCTTTAAAGCAGTGAATGTGATTTTCTAAACCTGGAGAGTGAAACCTACATAGCTACCATGCACACTACCCTCCTCAATTCTGATGTAAGTTCTCAGGTAATGATTACCCTTAGATTTCTCAATGTTTGACATTAGACACCAAATGGTGATGAATTAAGGGGTACCCACCTATTAACATGTAAATTTTAGAATACAGTCTACCCCTCTATCCTGGGATATTGGTTCCAGGGTCCCTGTGGACACCAAAATCCAAGGATGCTCAAGTCCCTTACTATGCACACGCTTAGGCTTTAAATCATCTCTAGGCTACTTAATACAATGTAAGTGCTGTGCAAGTAGTTACACTATATTGTTTGGGGATAATACAATGTAAATGCTATATAAGTAGTTATACTGTATTTGGGGAATGACAGCAAAGGTCTGTGTTCAGTACAGACACCATCAGACCTAACTACATAATACCTGTCAGTAACTACAAAGTTTTTTAAGATTTTCTCTGCAATTGGGGCCAGCCAAGTGGTTCAGTTGAGCAAGCTCGAGCAACAGTTGCCGGTTCGATTCATGGCCTGAGTTGAGCTGCCAACAGGTGGCAGGATGGCTCAGCTAAAATATTTTTTCTGCAATTGGCTTAGTCCATGTATGTGGATAACGAGGGCCAACTATACATTTTGTGTCAGAACTACAGTATAAGTAAGTCAAAGAAAATGCATGTTTTTGTTCATTAAATGGTAGCCATACAGATTTGAAAGTTATCAGTAATACAACTGGGATAAATAAGGGTTGGTCCTGAAAGTTGGATCAAGTAAGAAAAGACATGCCAGGACCCGGGGGAGCACCAGCATTTAAAAGTGGGGGGAACGACAGAGGAGAAGCCCAGAAAGGCACTGCAGGCAGTGGGAGAACCTGCAGAGCGCTGATCTGGTAACCAGGGAAGAACATGCCCCAAACTGGATGAATAGTATATCAAAGCTATAAAGGTCAGGTACAACCGACTGCAAGCGTGTTGAGCTTTAGCTACAGACAAGTCTGCATTACCTCCCTCAGCCTCTCACCAACCCTGGGAGGCATGTGCCAAAAGCACCCTTGGATAGAGAACACTGAGGCAAGGAAAAGATAAACAACGTGCCCATTGTCACAGAGTTAAAATCTTGGGAAGGGGAGGGTCAGCTGTCAAAGTCCCAGGGGCTTAACCATTAGAGCAGGCTGTTAGCTGTAGGAGTCCGGAGGTTACTGTTACCCTAACCCAGATCTGGGAAATGTAGCAAGAAGGTGATGAGACCAAAGCTAGACAGGCTGGCACAGGGGCCAGGCAGAATCCCCTGGAAGTGTCTGGTAGATAATGAAGCCTTCCTAAAACACTATTTTCACCATATGGCAAATGAATTCAAATTAAGACCCAAATGAATGGCCACTTGGGCTAAGAAATGAAAAAAAATGTGCAACTGGGAGAAGATGAAGAAATGGTGGAAAACTCCAGAAAGATTGAGGCCTGGCTCCTCACATTCCTTCCACACACTGATGACGCAGGACTACAATGTCTCCAGCCTTGGACCTCTACCCTGAGCTCCAGGGACATTCAACCACTCCCTGCCCTCCCCATCCGATATTCAGTCGTTCAGACCCTTGATCCCCTGTCCTGTCTGCGTCTGCTCCTCCCTCAGCTTCCCCACCTCAGTTAAGTGGAAACAGCGCCAACAAGATGCTCCATCCCAAATCTAGCAATGTACTTCCTCCCCAGAGGAGCCAAAACCTTGCTCTTGCCTTTGGGTTACATTCTAGAAGAGTGAGAGGAATAATAAGACAGCCAGCAAATACGATTATTTGAGACAGCACAGTGCTCTCAATCGGGTGATTTTCGCCCCCAGGAGACATTTAGCAACCCTAAGTAGCCAGTCTTAAGTCCTGGTGCCAGGGCTCCCCCTCAGGCAGCTCTTAGATGGGAGTCCAGGCCCCCCAGACCCTGTTCCTCCACTGACGTGGCCTCTTTTTAGGTGTTTGGACAACTTCCGCGAGATTCTCAGTCTCTTTTAGTGCTGTGGTTGTACACTTGCAGATTAGCGAATGGGTTTCAGGGCACTCAAGAATCCCACCAGAAACTATGCAAAACTGTGTAAGACAAATATGTGTTTATTTGGGGAAAGCCTTCAATAGATTCTCAGAAGTTTGGGCGATGCAATAAAAATTACAAACCTCTTGAAGTTGACTAGTCATTTCTTTGATGTGGTTTTGTTTTTGTTTTTGTTTTTTAAGATTTTATTGGGGAATTGGGGGAGGAGAACAGCATTGGGGAATCGGGGAAGGGAACAGACAAGTTGCTGTCCTTTTGTTCTTCAGTCTAGTTGTGGAGGACATTGCTTCACTGGCCCATGTTGGTATTATCATTGCG
>NW_017731443.1:3844858-3871866 GCF_001890085.2 Hipposideros armiger
AAATGTACCCATGGAAAGAACATTCTTCCCTGTACTCGCTTTGCCTGTCACCACAGCCATGTCTCTCCAAACTCTTCCACTTAACCTCCATCTCTGCCACTATAGCTACCTTCGTGTCCCACCTGGCGATCACAGGAGCCTTCTCCCAGTTTTCCCCAGGAGACTATATAGGTCACAGAGTCCAGGTTCATGTCTCATTTTGTTTATGGCTGTAGATACCTGCTCAATAAGCATAAACAAATGCATTACTGAGTTCTTGTGGAGCCCTCACATCAGCCTCCCACACCAATGCAAGAAGAGGCAGGGGTAACAGTAGCACGAGAGTAAAGAAGCCACTCCCCACTTGCCTTTGCTTCAAAGGAGGAACAGCCGACTGCTTGACTGCACAGACCCACGAAGCGATGGGGTGCTTGGCTGTAGCCTGGGCAGGACTGAAGCCAAGCCAGGGGGATGTGGCTTGCTCCAAGTTGGTCTTGCAGAATTTGGAGAAGGTTGGGATTGAAAGAAACTGAATTTTGCTTTTGCCCTGGTATTAGTTTTGTATTGCTGTTGTAACAAATTATCACAAACTCAGTGGCTTAAGTAAAACAAATTTATCTTATACTTCTGGAAGTCAGAAGTCTGAAATGGGTCTCAATGGGTTAAAACCAAGCTGTGGCAGCAGAGCTGCCTTCCTCTCTGGATGCTCTAGGGGAGAATCATTGACTTGCCTTTTCCAGCTTCTAGAAGTCACCCTGCATGACCCCCTTCCATCTTCAAAGCCAGCAAAGGCTCATCAAATCCTTCTCATGCTGCATCACCCTGACACCGAGTCTGTTGCCTCCTTCTGTCCTCCTCTGGGATGACACCAGAGGGGCCCACAAGATAACCCAGGATAATCTCTTCTCAAAATCCTTAATTTAATAATATCTGCAAAATACCTTTTATCATGTAAGGTAACACATTCAGAGGTTCTGAGACTTAGGACATGGGTATCTTTGTGGGGGGGGCTTTATCTTAGCAACAAACCCCTTAAATCAGCCCTTCCCTGGAGCCTCTGGGTTTACTTATGGGAAACTGTAGAAACTGCTTTTGTTTATTAACATCAGGGGCACAGTGCTGAGAACCCTGACCTTGTTCTCTAACGTCATAGATGATCAGAAACCTTGCTAGTTGAAAGCATATCAGTGAGAATGGAACGACCCACTCTTGCTTGAAGGATCTCAGCCATGCCTGTACTTTTGACACAGAGACACAGCCTCTGCTTCCAGCCAGCTATATATAGAGCTTCAGTTAAGGAGGTTTCCAACAGAATGTTCCACATTTATATTAATATAGTTTCCAAGGAAACAGGACCTCAAGTCCCCTTTCAGCCAGGGCCTGATAATCTCTTTCATATAGCCAGGCTTCGCTTTGAGCCTATAAATGAACTGCTCATTTAAATTTCCTTACACTGGCTTCACCCTCTCTCTCCCACCGCTGGACTCTGAATTTAGGAATCAGTAACCTCCGAAGAAACGTCTTTCTCAGAGTATCTTTTCCCCTCTGTGAAGGGTCCATGGTGGGTGATGGACGGTGCAAACAGCAAGGTGTAAGTGAGGTGGGAGTAGATGTGACAAGTCTGGGAGGAGGCACAGAAGGGGGTCGGCAGCCTCAGGATATGAGTGAACGCAGTCCTAAAAGCCAACCTTCACTGAGTGTCCTGCTCTAAAAACCATCCCCTAAGTGCGTTAGGATTCTCCATTTAACAAAGAGGGCAGGAAACTACGCAACGTGCCTCAAGTCCTCAAGCCAGGAACTGACTAGCAGGGATCCCAATTTAGCAATTTGGACTCCAAAGCTTGTGTTCGGGAACCGCGGACTCTCCAAATGTGTCCCGGAGCGGGGAGCCGCCACCAGCCCCACCTTCAACTGAGTAACAGAGACCAACCCCCGGCCGCCCCCAAGGAGTGCCTAAAAGCCTTCAGGCTGAGAGACTAACGCCACAGTCTGGGAGAAAGAGGGATCAAATGGGCACTGAAATATGGGCATTGGCTTGTATGTGGACCAACCGAAGAATGTAAAAAAGCAGAGGGGCGGGTTTATGCAAAACACGCCGAGCAGTGAGCTGGCAGGCGAAGCAGTCAAGGACCCAGTTTAAGGTCTATTTCCAAAAATTTACCCATAATTATGAAATAATAATAACAAAAAATTGTGTTTAAGAAAGATTGTGTATTGAAAAAGAGCTAATTGTTATGCTATTAAAGGCACCACAACCGTGAAAGCTACAGGAAGGATAAGGCAGGCCGGGAGGCACTAACAACGGTATCGCTTCTCGGCCTTTTGGCTAAGATCAAGTGTAGTATCTGTTCTTATCAGTTTAATATCTGATACGTCCTCTATCCGAGGACAATATATTAAATGGATTTTTGGAATTAGGAGATGGAATAGGAGCTTGCTCCGTCCACTCCACGCATCGACCTGGTATTGCAGTACTTCCAGGAACGGTGCACCCCCTTCGGGGGAAACTATTGTTGTACAAAAGTAAGACTCGTCATAGGCTTAAAATTTCTAGCAGCGCTTTCACTTGTGAGACCTTTTGGTAAACAAAGAGCAGTAAGCCAGTCTCAGTGGGTAAATTGATAAACGTAATGTCAATGTGTAATTTTTTTACTTTTTATTTCTAATAGTGTATATTTTATTGCTTTTCCAATCAGTTGACTGGAAACATTGTTCCTAAAATGCAAGTTACAATTCAAATAATATCAAGCAATTAGAACACATGGAGTATTTTCAGGTTCCAGCTTCCATATCTTGATCACTAAATGTAAAGACTCTTCAGAACAACAGTCCCTTACCCTACATATGGAAGGAAAAGAAAAATTAAAGATACCATGATGTTATGTAACAAAATAACTGGGAGACATTTTAAAATTCAATGTAGTGTACATTATTGACATGTAAAAAACAAGTGAATTTGTAGTGCTTTCGATTTTTCTTTAACAGTGAAGTTTCCTACGAGAGTGTTCTTTATTTTTTAAAGGCCTGAACTGGAAATAGCAGGTTCGTTCGTTCTCTACTTACTTATGGACTGGTAAAGGAACAGTGCACTCTTTAGATTCTTTATCCGGCATGCACCAGAGGGCTTTACTGTAGTTTTAGGGTTCAATTTGGCTTTGTATTAAGTGGCAGGCAGGCTGGCTATCAAGTTTAACCCCATCAACATTAAACCCCAGCTGTGCCCCGGACGTTACAAATGAGAGGCCGCACAACAAAGGAATGGTTGGATGTCTTAAAATAAAAAAAGTTACAGGATTTTAGGGGAAAATGGAGTTCAGGTTTAATTTAGTTTAAATTGTGTTCTGATAGGCTCAATAAAAAGGGCTGTGTGCAAAGAGGTCAACATAAGGCCTGGACTCTGAAGGAGTAGCCAAGGTGCTCTTTCCTTGGTAATACAAAAATAAGTGTGGAATGTTAGGCTCAGAACTCTTATTTGGCAGCTCTGCAGCTGCGCTGAAAATCAAAGCTGCTTCTCCGTGGAGGACTTAGATCTGCCAGGCAAGAGTGGAATACTTTATTCTTTTTTTTTTTTTTTAGAAGGTACAGATACTTTATTGCTCATCTTTCACACAAAGCATACCTCCAGCCATTTTCTTTCACAGCTTGACAATGTTTAAGTATACAAAAACCCAGCAAGAAGCGTCATGTCATGTAGATTTCAGTAAAGGAGAATGTAAAAACATCAACTCAGCCAGGCTTTTGTTTTCTGCAGCAATAATAAAGGGCCTCCTGCACTAAGCAAGTCTGTCCATACTCTGTAGTGCATTTCTTTCATTACAAAAAAGTCTCCTGCCCAAAGCAAACTAACTTGTATTTGCTGAGCCAGTGGTATTAACTCGTGCATAAAACAAATTTCAGTTTGCTGTTTCTTCTAGCAGATTTCAAGTAAAAATATGGAATACTTTATTCTTACTGATATAATTTCAAACAGCAAAGTTTCTTTCTGATACTCTCTGATTTCATAGGACAGAATTTCTCAGTAAGAAAACCGCAGCCACTCAAAGAAGGGAGCCGTTGACATTTTAATTATGACATTTTGAAGCTGCAGCTTTTTTTTCCCTGTTAGCTGCAGATTTTAACTTTCCGTTTGTGCTAATTTTTACCATCACCAAACTTCAATGTGAGGAAATAAAAACGACACCCCTACCTCCACCTTTTCAAAATAGAGATCTGTTTTAAGGTCCTCGGTTTCATTTTTCCCGTCTTTCTTCGTTTTGTGTCTTTTATACTCTAGGTTGAAGCCATGCGCCACAACAGTGATTTGAATCGATTCTGAAGTGGGCTCTTGTCTTGTACAGAAAACATGATGCTTTGGAGCAGGGAGGTGGACTAAGGCTGACTCGACCCGGCATTGCGGTCCACCCTGGTTGCGTTCCACTCCAAGTGTAAAATGGTCCAGCTAGTTTTCAGATCCCCACAAACAATTATCTCCAGAAACAAGCGATCTCTACTGTTCCCGTTCTTTAAACTCCCAGAATCAGCGCTGGTCCGGAACCAACTCGGCGCGCTCCGGTGACGCAGACCTGCGCCGGAAATGCGTCTGTCGGTTGCCAGGCTTCGTTATGGCGGCTGTGGCGGCACGCTGGAACCATGTGTGGGTCGGCACGGAGACTGGGATCCTGAAAGGTGTGTGGCAGGACCGGGCGTCGGGAAGTGGGGAGGTCTCCAGCTCGCGACCCCGGTGACACTGACGCCCGCGTCCTGTAGGGGTCAACCTTCAACGCAAACAGGCGGCGAATTTCACGGCGGCGGGACAGCCACGACGCGAGGAAGCGGTGAGCGCCCTGTGCTGGGGCGCTGGCGGTGAGACACAGGTGAGACACCGCTGGCCGGCACTGATCTGGGGGGTCGGGGCGCGATACCCTGCTCTCCTCGCTATTCTGCACTCCTCTCTGCAGATCCTGGTGGGCTGTGCCGACTGGACAGTGAGGCACTTCAGCACCGAGGAGGGCAGATTCCAGGGCCAGAGGCACTGCCCCGGCGGGGAGGGCACGTTCCGAGGCCTTGCCCAGGTCGACGGGTAAGACCGAGCCCCTTAACACAGAGCGATGAGGCTTCTTCAGGACCGCCGAATAATGACGATCAGCCCTTAGGTGACATAGACCTGGGCTGGGTGACAGGGACCTGTGTCCTGCCTTTTTTCGTTCATTCCTATAACAAAGCATTTATTGGACACCTACTGAGTTTCAGGCATTGGGCCAAATGCAAGGGCTGCAGGTAAACCAGACACACACACTACCTACTTTCATAGAGTTTGCATCCTCCAGGGATTTTCTCCCGTTTCCATAACCTGAGTGACCCTGAGCAAGTCATTTAATAGTCAGAGGATGTTTTTAAGTGGGGCTAACAACCAACACGGTGATGAAGGTCCCAAAGTATGTAAAGGATAAGAAAGTGCCATCCTTGGTTAGGCTACTGGTCCAGCTTTCTTCCAAAGATGGAGAGAGGAGGTTGTGGAACAGGCCGTGTGTTTGGTAGTAATAATTCTGACAGGTGAGGTCTAGGAGGCTCTGTGCGGGTGAGATGTGTGAAGTGAACCTTGAAGGATTGGTAGAATTTTGACAGGTGGAGAAAGGGGTAAGGGCATTCTAGGAAGAGGCTACTGCCCGGGCAGAGGCCAAAGATTGGTGTTACACTACAGCGTACCTTTCAGGGGCAATCAATAGCATTTGGGGGTTGAAGCTGAGGAAACATTTTAATACAAGATGGGCAGGGTAGGTTGGGATTAATCTTAAAGGGCTTTAAGTACCAGGCTGAGAGATTTGTACTTTTGTTTTGTAGGTGGTGGGAAGTTATTGGTTTTTGAGCAGGTAGTGCTGTGGTCAGAGCTGTGAGCCTGTAGGAGTGTGGAGGATAAATTGGAGAGAGAGCAGTTGGGAGACTGTTGCCATAGTCCAGGCAAGCGATATAGACCCTGAATCAAGGTGGGAGGGTGAGCAAATGTGAGGAGCATAGGTTCAGGCTGTACAGCTCCTGGGGAGAGACTTGCTTGGGCTTCATGGGAGGGGTACTATGAGGGAGAGATTGACATTTAGCATCTGGAACCTAGAACAGGGAACTCAGGAGAAGCTGGTGTCTGATTTTGGCCAAACCCTAAATCCAGACCAGTCCCATTTCAGTCCTTTCAGAGTAACTGATTCTGACCCCTGCTTTCTGACTCAACATTCAGAAAGACCTGCGGGGCCAGGTGTCCTCAGAAGGAACTGGGGAATACAAAGGTATTCTCTGATTTGGAGTCTCACAGACTTGATTTCCAGCTCTGGTTCTGACATTTACAGCTCAGTGGGCAAATCTTTTAATTGCTCAGAGCTTGTTTCCTCACTTATAAAACTGGCAAACCCTCACCCTGTTGAGGAAATTAAATAACGGGAAGCTGGAAGCTGCCAAGCCCTGTCCAAACCTGAATTTCCTAGAGGCTTTCTTAGGAACAGGCCTGTAGGAGTCTAGTTAATTTGGGGGTGGGCCAAGGGGGGCCTAGAGGATACTTTCATTTTTTTTTTTTTTTCAAACTAAGTCTACCCTGCCTCTATCTGCAGTACCCTCATCACATGTGTGGATTCTGGGATTCTTCGAGTCTGGTGTGACAGTGAGAAGGAGACATCCTCTGACCCAGTGAGGCGCTCCTTTCCTGATCCTTGTGGTTGGGGAAGGTGGGGGCCAGGGTAGGAGTTGAATGAAAACTTTGGGGGAACAGGATTAAGGACTCTGGAACTGACTCTCATCTCTCATCTCATCTCCCATTCTTTTCAGCTCCTGGAACTGAGGGTGGGCCCTGGAGTGTGTAGGATGCGCCAAGACCCAGCGCACCCCCACATAGTTGCCACGGGTGGGAAGGAGAATGCTTTGAAGGTGTGGGACCTGCAGGGGTCTGAGGAGCCTGTGTTCAGAGCCAAGAACGTGAGTGACAGGGGTGGGGAGGGGCTGGGTCTGAGGTCTAAGGAAGCTGAGGCCACTATGAGTCAGAGACCAGGGCTTTAGAGGTGATGGAGGGCTGAAGGAAGGGGCACACTGAGCACCCCACAACCCTGCCCCCCATCTACCCACTCCACCAGGTACGGAATGACTGGCTCGACCTGCGAGTTCCCATCTGGGACCAGGACATACAGTTCCTCCCTGAATCGCAGAAACTTGTCACCTGTACAGGGTACCATCAGGTGAGAGACCACCCCATCCCTACCTCCTGGGCTTAAGCAGTCTCATAGAGAAGCAACCTCCCTGTGTAGGCTCGGCCCTCATCCTTGGTCACGGCCGTCCTCCTCACCGTCCTGCTTTCATCCCTGAGCTCTCAGAGGAGGGAGCACTCAGCGCCCATTCCAGCTCTGTCATTGAGCCAGGGACTTTCTCTCACTGCATTCTAGGATGGAGTTTCCTGAACTATGACTCTTCCTTTTCCTCCCACCTAAAGAAAGGATAAGGGAATGTCTCTGTCACAGTGGAATCATAGGGCGCAGATGTCATGAGAGGACACTGGGCTGTGTGTCAAGAGAACTGTGTTTCTGGTCCTCTGTTTCGGGATTCAGCCTCTGATTTGCTTTGGGACCTAGGCCTGATCCTCTCCTCTCTGTCTTCAGCTCCTCAGCTTTATAGGAAGGGCCCAACTGGGGATCTTTACGGCTGGTCTTGTTTGAAGTCCTAAGACCCAGGCAGGACTGAGTCACTATATTTGCTGTTTCCTTTGCTCCTGCATGTTGAAGGCTGGTCTTGGTGATATGTTTCTACTCAAACACACATGAGGGCTTCCTCTCTCCTCCGTTGTTCAGGCTAAACTTTTCTGCTTAAAATTCAGCACCCTCTGACAATTGGACCGACTTGCTTTTCCATCCCAAGATGGGAATGTGGGGATGGAACGCTCACACATACAGACCATGGGAATGCTGCCACCTCCCAACCTGGAGGACTGCTTCCCTCAGCCCTGTCCATTTCTGCTCCTAAGCAGCTCTTCCCTACCCCCCAACACTCAGAAGAGGGATACATTTCAAATGAGAAAGTTTCTCTAAGAGTGGGTTATAAACAGGAAAGCAATATATGAAGGAGGGGTTGAAGATGTGGGGAAGCCATTGGGTGGGGGGGATGTGGAGTGAGGGTACCCCTGTGACACCTTAGTCTTCCTCCAGGTCCGTGTCTATGATCCAGCCTCCCCCCAGCGCCGGCCAGTCCTGGAGGCCACCTATGGAGAGTACCCCCTGACAGCCATGACTCTCACTCCTGGGGGCAAGTGAGTGTTTACAGGGCAAAGAGTGGGGTCAGGAAGGGCTCCTGGAGGCTCCTGCTGACCTCACCTTCCTGTGGTCTCCTCCTCAGTTCAGTGATTGTGGGGAACACTCATGGGCAGCTGGCAGAAATTGACCTTCGGCAAGGTAGTGGACTGGGGAACCTTGGGGGAGGGGAAGGGTAGGATGCCCTCTAAGGCACTACAGTGGAGCAGTTGAGCCCTCATTTAGGTGTCAGATTGTCTGAGTTCAAATCCTGGTTTCAAAAGCTATAATGACCTTGGACAATTACTTCAATTCGCTGTGCCTTAGTTCCTTCACCTGTGAAATGGAGCTGTTAATGATAACTCCTATCTCAGCGTTAAGGATTAAATATTGAAATGTAAAGTGGTCGTTGGCTAGCCAGCTGGTACTGATGCTTCCCCCCTTCTCCAGGGCGCCTACTGGGCTGTCTGAAGGGGCTGGCGGGAAGTGTCCGAGGGTTGCAATGCCACCCTTCAAAGCCCCTATTAGCCTCCTGTGGCTTGGACAGAATCTTGAGGGTACACAGGATCCGGAATCCACGGGGCCTAGAGCACAAGGTGAGAGCCTGCTGCCTCCTGTGCCCTGCCCCCATTCATGTTTCTATTTCAGCATGCTTGGCTTCTTAAGGCACCTCATCTTTTGCAGGTTTATCTCAAGTCTCAACTGAACTGCCTTCTCCTGTCAGGCAGGGATAACTGGGAGGTGAGCAGTTGGGTCTGGGAACGTGGGAGCCAAGGACATAGATGTGAGGATTTATTTCCCTGTGGGAAGAAAAAGGAAACAGCTGGAACACAGACCTGGAACTATCCATCTACCTACCATGTTACTTAATTTTTGTGAGAAATGTTAATATTGGGTTGTCGGAAAAGTCATGATGTATGTTTTCTGTTTTTCGTTGCAAAAATGTGTCATGATTTTTCCGACAACCCAATAGTTACAGTCCTGACAGGATTACTGCCAAGGGTGACATAGGAACGTAGGTGGGAATGGTTTCCCAGATCAGGAAAAAAAAGTCATGGTACCTGGAAGGATTATTTCCCAGCTAAAGCCTCTTTCCCAGTGGGTCTATTACAGGGTCCCTGACAGAAGCTTTTCTCCACTCACCAGGATGAGCCCCAAGAGCCTCAAGAAGCCAACAAGGTGCCCCTAGAAGACACAGAGGCAGATGAACTTTGGGCCTCTTTGGAGGCAGCTGCCAAGCGGAAGCTCCCTGATTTGGAGCGGACCCCAGGGGCTCTGCAAACCGGAAAGAGAAAGAAGCGGCCTGGCTCCACCAGCCCCTGAAGAGCCTGTGTTCACTCTGTAAATAAACAGCTCAACACCCACCATGACTGAGCCTTTTGTGATGGGAGAAATGAACGAGGGGTGGCTGCTCTCTGAGCTGAGGCGATGAGATGTCTGACGTCACAAAAGAGGGTTAGAGCCAGGTGGGCTGGAGTGGGTGGTACCCAGTGCCGGGCTGCACGGGCCATGGGCTGCTGCCAGGACAAGGATTTTGAAACCTCCAAGGGGCAGGAAAACGAGGCCCAATCAGAGGAAGTGGAGGAGGAAGGTGGGACCAGAGATACACCAGGGGCCCAGGGAGCGGGAGAGGGGGAAGGCCCAGGAGGTTGGATGGGGAGGGTAGAGCGGAGCTCAGCGGCCTTGTCATCCCCGCAGACACCGAAGGGATCGATGTGGACTTGTCGGACCACCAGAGTACCAAGCCTAGCAAAAGCCTGTTGATCACCGTGCTGTGGAGGCGGCTATCCATGTTCAGCCGTCGGGGCTCCACGGCGTCAAACAAGAGGCCATCAGTCCAGTCTGAAAAGCATGGGTGTATGTTACAGGACAACAACCTGGAGGAGGTCCTGGAGGAGCCGGAGAAGGGGTGACCCTAGCTCTGCTCTCAGTTCGCCCCAGCCTCCAGAGAATAAAGTTTCTAACATGTACTTGCCGGAGCGCGTATGCTTGGGAGAACAGCGCACGGAAACCACTGCGGCTGCGGTCTCTTTAAGGCTCCTCCCCTGAGGCTGCCCCAGCCCCTTGGGTCCAGGCTCTAGTTCCTAGGGGCGGAGTTACGGGAGAGGCCTAGCCAGTGGGAGGGCGAAATCCTCCCATTGCGTTTGGGTGGGGGGCGTGTCCCTCGGGTTGCCGGGTCCAAAAAGGCGTGGCACCGCTTCGTCACCGGGGGTGGGGTTACGTGTGGGTGACGTGGCAGCTTCTAGTCTTTGGTCGGGTTTCCGCGGCTTCGGCGCCCGGGGAGGAGGTGGTGACGACCCGGGAGATTGTGGTAGCGGTGGCGGCGGCAGGCGGCAGAGAGGAGGTAGGACTCGCTCTAAGAGGGGTCTGGCCGCCGTGTCAGCTCCCGGCAGCGGCTTTCCGGAGGTGGCGATCGGCGGGGGGAGGGGAACCAGGGGCGAGCGGACAAGTCCTGCCGGCCCGGCTCGGGGTGAGCGAGTACCTCGCCGTCCAATCAAGAAAGCTCGTGCTGAGAAAGACGTCGGCATTACCTAATCAATAGTTGCCGTCCTCCAGAAGGCGGGACTTGGGCGGAGGTGGGACTTCCTGTTTCAAATAAACACCCAGAGATTTACCCCCCTCCGCCCACCGAAGTGTGTACCCATCCGGAGGTCGGTCTTCGTTTCTCTCTGAGGAGTCCAAGGAACCCGTGGATACGAGAGGGCACAGTTAGGGCCTGCGGCAGTTGCACAGACTGGGCTGGATCCTCGGGTCCACGGGACCTGCCTTTAGCCCTGTCTCTGCTTCGGGGACCCCGGCCCACGTTCTGGCCGTCTGAGCCAAGGTGGAAGAAGAGGCTGAGGAGGGGAACGGCTTAGGCCGGAGAGGAAGCGGGGGGCCCTGCCCATTGAGGGTCGGCCCCAGGATCTGCGGGTGGCTTTGGGACCCAAGGATTTGCTGGTTGGGGGGAATTTGTGGGGAAGGATACTGCCTGGGGAATGACACTCTCCCCTCCACAGCAGTCCGAGGTTATGCGTCTCAATGATCCCACGGAAACGCTACGGGTCTAAGAACACGGATCAGGGTGTCTACCTGGGTCTCTCAAAGACACAGGTCCTGTCCCCTGCAACTGCTGGCAGTAGCAGCAGCGACATCGCCCCTGTGCCCCCCCCAGTGGCCCTGGTCCCTCCCCCTCCCGAGACCATGTCCTGCCGGGATCGGACCCAGGAGTTCCTGTCTGCCTGCAAGTCCCTGCAGAGCCGTCAGGTAAGGACCAGAAGTGAGAAAGGCAGGAGTGAGCTTTACTCAGATCTGGGAGAGGCTGTGTTCCAGGACTGTTGATTGAAATATATGTATATATATATATTTTTTAATTGGAGTAATTTTTGCGGGAAACTGATCAGGCTTGCAGGCTTGGAGGGGGCGCTAGGATCTAATAAGAGGTGGGCAAGCTATCTAGAGGCAAACATATAGACTTTTTCTTGTGAGGAATCCCCTGGAGGGTAGGGTTGCTATTCTGGAAGGCATATCTTAGGATGAGAGGTGGCTATGATATATTTGGTTTGGATAAGGAGCAGGTTCTCAAAAGAGCCCAGAGACAAGCACTTTAAATTCTAGTTCTTGTATAGTTCTACCACAGTTTGCTCTGTGACCATGGGGAAGTTAGTTGGGCCTCAGTTTGTTGTTTGTTTTTTTTTTTCTTTAAAGATTTTATTGGGGAATTGGGAGAAGGGAACAGTGTTGGGGAATTGGGGAAGGGGACCAGCCAAGTTGTTGTTCTTCAGGCTTCATTGTGGAGGGTGCCAGTCGCCATCTGGCTTCCCATCAGCAGCTCGTGGCCTCTAAGCTCAAGGTGCTGTGTTCAATCTTAGTTGTGGGTGGGCGCAGCCACCATCCCATGCGGGAGTTGAACTAGCAGCCTTGTTGTTAAGAGCGCACACTCTATCCACTGAGCCATCCGGGCAGCAGCTCAGCTGAGGGTGCCAAGTTCAGTCTTAGTTGCTGGTGGGCATAGCCCACCATCGAACAGGCAATCTTGTTGTTACACCAGCTGAGCCATCCTGCCACCTGTTGGCAGCTCAGCGACAGCTCAGCCCGGGCGCAGCATGTGGGACTCGAACTGGCCCATGTGGGAATCGAACCAGTGGCCCTGTTGCTTAGAGCTCACGCTCTTAACCAACTGAGCCACTCAGCCAGCCCAAGGGCCTCAGTTTTTATATCTGTAAAATGAAGGAAGTTTTCTACGTAAATAATTTTTATCAAAATCACTTTGGAGTGCTTTTTTTTTTTTAATTGCATTCCCTTGCTTCATTCCAGACTTTGTGAATCTAGTGGGACCTAAGTGACTGTAATTTTAAATATTTTTACTGCTCAGCACTTGTTAATAACTGCTCTTCTGTATGATCTCCAAGAGCTTTCCAGTTATCCCCTTCGATTCCCTGATTGGAGTAGAGTAGTAGAGTGGTGATAGTAACTACCATTAATTTGGTGTTCTCAGTGTATCAGCTATTTGGCTAAAATACTTCACAGCCGTCTTGTTGCTAAATCCTAACAACAACAATAGGAGATGTGTGGATTGTCTTCATTTTATAGAAGAGGAAACAGATTCAGAATGGTTTCAGTAACTTGCCCCCAACCCCCCAGTTAGTAAGTAAGTGGTGGAGTCAAGATTTGAACCCAGGTCTACCTGTCTTCAAATCTGAACTCGAAACTACTGCTACTGATAAAATTAGACCGTCTGGTGGAAGATAACCACTAGTACTAGAGAGCGAGTTTAGTGGACACCTGAAAACAGTGAAAGCTGGAAATGGGGAAGGGGGAACTAAAATTTCACCTCTTGACATTGCTTTTCAGAATGGAATACAGACAAACAAACCAGCTCTGCGTGCTGTACGGCAGCGCAGTGAATTCACACTCATGGCCAAGTGAGTTGGGAGAAGTTATGTGGTATGCTGCTGCAGCGTTGGAGGAGAAATGGGCTTGCCTTTGGTGGCCTGGCTGTGAGGGCAGGATTGATTGTGCTAGAGCTAATGTGGGAATAGGCCCTTTCCCACAGTGTTCTCACTGTTGCTTCTTTGCAGGCGCATTGGGAAAGACCTCAGCAACACATTTGCCAAGCTGGAGAAGCTGACAATCTGTGAGTATTCTTGGGGTATTTCAGAGATGGAGCAGTGAACCAAAGAAGGCTGGGGAATTGTACTCCCTGAGCCTTGTCTTTGACCTCACCCTTCTTGGCTTCTTGTTTGTCTCTGTAGTGGCAAAGCGCAAGTCCCTCTTTGATGATAAAGCAGTGGAAATTGAGGAGCTAACATATATCATCAAACAGGTGAGCTACTAGCTATCAAGAGAGCCCAGCATTCCTGTCAGATCACTTCCATCATTTTCCATTGCCATGGAGGCCCAGAGCAAGTTTCTAGAGCCAGCCGAAACATCCTGCTCATCCACTGAGTCATTAGAAACTTACTGATCATCTGCTGTGTACAAAGCACTGTGCTGGGCACTTGCCTTGCAAACATGAGTAAAGATTTCTGCCTTCAGGGGCTTATTGTCTAAAAGAGGTATCCAGCCCCATAAACTCAGACTTACAGTAAGTAGGAGGAAAGTGTACAGAAAAGATCTTACAAAAAGATAAACGAGATAGTCTGGGGACACTGGAAAAGATTTCAGAGAGGAGGTCAAATCTGAGCTGGTTTCGAGGCTTGTGTAGAGGCAGTGGAAGAACACTCCAGACAGAGGTTTCTATATGCAGAGGCATGGCGTATACAAGGGCAAGTTCAAGTCTTTGCTCAGATGTTACCTGTTCAGGGAGGCCTAACCTGACCGTGCTGTTTAATAATCCAGCACCAAAACTCTGATCTTTCTTACCTTGTTCTGTTTTTGTTTTTTTCTAACATGATATTTTCTAATATTCTCTATAATTAACTTATTATTATGTTTGTCTCTGTTTCCTCCCACCTACCTTATCCCTCTCAAAAAAAAAAAAAAGTAAGTGCCACGTGAGCAGAGATAGTTTTCCTTCTGCTTGTTCACAGAGTATCCCAAATGCCTAAAACAGTGTCTGGGATATAGTAGGTACTCTGTGTTTGTTGACTGAATGAGTGATTGGCAGGAGATGAGGCTGTAAAGGTGGATTGGTGACTGGTTGTGAGGGTCATTGTGGAATCACGCTGAATGCCATGGGCTACAACAGTTAGAATCTGGATCCCAATTCTGTCTCAAATACATCGGTATAGCACAGTTCTGTACAGTTGTGATTCCTTCCTTTTCCAGCACAATGTGATGAGAATAAAATGTGAAGTTGAATGACCATGGATGGAGGGGGAAAATAAAACCTGGAGCATAGATGGGCAGAGAGGCTAGAAAGGAACCTGCTGCAGTTGTCCAGTACAAAGATGATTGTGGCAGAACCAAAGAGCAGACACATTCAAGATGCTGTGTTGGGTAGAAAAGAGAGGGTTCTGCTAACTATTGGGGTGTTATTGCAAGGCGTTCAAGAACCACAACTGGATTCAGACAGACTTGAGTTCAAATCCCAGGTCTACCCCTTATGGTGTGACCTTGGGTAAGCTATCTAACTACTTTGATCTTCAGTTCCCTTATAAATAAAAGGGATAAGAACACAACCTGCCTCATAGGGTTGTTGTGAGGATTCCATTATTTTCCAGTCTCTCACGTTAATGAGTGCCTTTGCCTGCCTGCTTCTGCTGGGGATTCAGCAGTGCACAAGACACTTGTGTGGTCCCTGCCTTTGGGAACTTCGTTTCTGAAAGGGTGAACTAGACACTATACGAGTAAACAAAAGACAGTTTCAGATAGTGGTAATTCCTTTAATAAAAAATAAGGTAAGTGAGTTACTCAGGGTAGGAACCTATTTTAGATGAGGTGATCTAGGATGGCCTGGCTGACGAAGTGACATTGAGACCTGAATGGTCAGGAAAAAGCCAGTCCTCCAGAGATCTCCAGATCTCCAGGAGCACTTTCCAGAAAGTGGGACTAGCAGAGGGAAAGGTCCTGAAGTGTGGGTCACCTTGATGTATTTGATAAACATGAAAGAGGCCACTGTGATTTCAGCATAGCAGGTGAGAAAGAGACTGGTATGGGATAAGTCAGATACATGGGTGGAGCCAGATCATATAGAGCTTGTGTAAGCCAGGTGAGGAATTTGGGTTGGATTCTAAATTTAGTGGGAAGCTCTGGGAAGATTGTAAGCAGAGGGAAGGTGTGCCCCATTTTTGTTTAAAAGATCACTCTGGCTGCTGTGTAGAAAGTGGATTGTAGGGGAGTAAGCTCTAAGGGAAGGTCATTTAGGAGGCGCTTGGAGATTTTTTAGAGAGAAAAGACGGTTTGGACTAGGATGGGTTCAGTAGAGAAGGAGATGAGTGGACAGATTCAAAGATGTGTTGGAATCAGCTGGGTTCTTTGTTTCCGCTACGTTCCATGTGAATTAAGGGGAAAGGGAGGACTTGAGGATGGCTCTGAAGTTTTTAGTCTGAGCAGCTGGTGAGTGGTGGTGCCATTCACCAAAGTGGAAAAAAAGGAAGGGGAATAGCTTTGGGGTGAGGTGGGGGAATTAAGAGTTGTTTTCCATGTTAAGCTTAAGGGCAAAGAGAACGTTGTAAGCTGCTTAGGATGTTGCGTGGTGCATAGTGAACAAACACGAGGCTGCTGTTGTGTTCACACAGGGCTGAGTACGTGGTAAGCACTCCATAGAACGTGGCTGTGTTGTGGTACATAGGTGGGTTAGGGAATGTGTGAGTATGTGACTTAGAAGCTTCTACCTTGGGCACCGAAGTGGGAAGTGGTGCCATTTTCTAAGCTAGAACCCTGAGGGGAGGACATAAGGGGAAAAAACCTGGAATGTCGTTTTGGCCATGTGGCTATGAGGAGGCCACCATCAACTTTCCAAAGAGACAGACCAGTCAGCAGTGGAAATTGTCCTGGGTTCTCAAGAGAATGGTTGGGGCTGGCATACTAATTAAGGGTATACTAATGGGGCTATTGGAAGGACTCTAGAAGTTATCTAATCTAGTTTTTCATCTCGCCTATTTCTTGAACTTCCTATTCTAGACCTCTGTCCCCTTCTCCTTCTCCTCTTCCTCCGGTCCCTCCCTGGCTGGCTGCCCTGGGCCAGGCTTTCTCGCATCCCCTGGCGTTCTCCATCTCTCGTCTCATGTGGCCCTTGGCAGGCTGGGTTGGGGAGTGGATGAGGCATTGGTCTGGTGTAGAAAGCCTGGCTGTGCTACTCATTGTGTGTGACCTTGGACAAGTCACAGATTTTACTCTGGCAGTGATAATTTTTAAAAGGGATTCTGTATATAAAAATTATTTTGCTGATACTTCTGGAAAACCATGGTGCCTTTGACTTTTCCCTTCTCCTGACTCCTACACAGGTGCTTTGTTGGTCAGCATGCTCCGGTTCAAGATTTTGGCCTTTTAAGTGGTTCTGTGACTGTGAGCTTGGCCTCACGGGGAGGAATGGGGCAGTAGGGTGGAGAGAGTAAACAAGTCACTTATTTATAAATGGATGAGACCATATTTTGCCTCTTTCTGGCTCTACTCTGCAGGGACTGAACCAGAGCAAACTCCAGAGCTTGCAGGCCCTTTTGGTCTGACTAGTAACTGCTGGGTAACTCGCACTCTGCCCTCCCGCCAGAGATGTGCAGGTGAGAGAGATGTTGCTGGCTTAGGACTCCTTAGATGATACTATTTTTCTGTTGGCTTTCTCACCAGGATATCAATAGCCTGAACAAACAAATCGCCCAACTTCAGGATTTCGTGAGGGCCAAGGGCAGCCAGAGTGGCCGGCACCTGCAAACCCATTCCAACACCATCGTGGTCTCCTTGCAGGTGAGACCTGGGGTGAAAGAGGGGGGAGACAAAAGGGGGGAAGCTGTTGCATTTCTCTGGCTGACCCTCTCTCTTTCTTCTAGTCAAAACTGGCCTCCATGTCCAATGACTTCAAATCAGTTTTAGAAGTGAGGACAGAGGTGAGAGAATCTGTGTAGGAGGGATAGAAATCTTGGGGAGTATGGGCCCGAGAGGGAAAGGGGAAAGGGACAAGTGGAAGGCCATGGGTAACAGGGCATGGGCCGACAGGAGGGGTCTCTTTAACATACCTGCGTTCCAGTGGCCTCAGGACCTTTGCATTTCTTCCCCAACCCCAGAACCTGAAGCAGCAGAGGAGCCGGCGGGAGCAGTTCTCCCGGGCACCTGTGTCAGCCCTGCCCCTTGCCCCCACCCACCTGGGTAAGTCAGGCAATGTGGGGAGTCCTAAGGGGTAAGGCTTAGTTACTTTGGTTGTGATGGCATCTTCTAAGGGTAGGGGTTGGGTGGGAGAATGGAGGGGCAAGGAAGTTGCTGGGCTTTACCTCTCAGAGGTCAAACATGATTGCTGGCATTCATGATCCACCTTTAGTCTCCCACATTCTCACTGTTGGGGGTGAATTCAATCATGTTCAGAAGAAGGACAGTTTCTAACATTTTTCGTGCACTTACTATATTTACATTCTCATTTAATTTTCACAACTGCCCTTTGAGAAAGCTACTATTATTATCCCCCATTTTACAGGTGAGGAAACTGAGGCTCAGAGAGGTTAAATGACTTGTCCAGGGTCACAAGGCTAGTAAGTGCCAGAGCTGGGATTGAAATCCAGAGCATGTAGTCTTTGAAAAAGCTCTTAACCAATAAAAAGTGCCATGTTTTCTTTCTTTGTCCAGGGGGAGGTGCTGTGGTTTTGGGGGCGGAGTCCCGTGCCGCTGGGGATGTGGCCATTGACATGATGGACTCTCGGACCAGCCAGCAGCTACAGCTTATTGACGAGCAGGTACCCAGGCTCTGAGCTGGGGAGGAGTTGACCCTCTGTCCTGTAGGCCACACGCAAATGTTTGGAATGTGCTGTGGGTGAACTGGCAAGCCAGGAGGGTCCTACAGAGGCAGGCCCTACCTGCAGAAGCTCCCAGTGCTCATGCCTGCTCTCTCCTCTGAAGGATTCCTACATCCAGAGCCGGGCAGACACCATGCAGAATATTGAGTCCACAATTGTTGAGCTGGGCTCCATCTTTCAGCAGTTGGCACACATGGTTAAGGAACAGGAAGAAACCATTCAGAGGTGAGACTCTTTCTCTCTTCCACCCCAAACAGAATCTTCTCCCTGTGGGTTGGCATCCTGAAGGTCCCCAGGGACAGCCCTTTGGAAGAGTCGAATGAGTCTTGCCCACCCACAGGGATCAGCTCACCTGCCTCCATCCATTCAACAAGTGTTTATTGAGTATCTGTCCCGTGTCAGGCACTATCCTAGGTGCTGGGGATACAGCAATGAGTTTCATGGAGATTTTCAGTGTATGTATGGAATTCAGTAGGGTGGGTGAGGACAGCTGTTAAGAAGAATTGACAAGAAATTTTCAGACAGTGAGACAGCTATCCAAGAGTTAAAAGTCAAATGATGTGTTAAGAGAGTGACTGACTAGGCATATCACGTTGGGTGACAGGGAAGGCTGCTCTGAAGAAGATGTCGTTGAAGCAGAGACCTGAATGATAAGAGGGATCCCACCATGCAAAGGAGAGAGAGACTATTCTAGGCAGTTTGGACAGCTAGCATAAAGGCCCTATGATGGGAGAGTCTTGCTGTATTCAAGAATCAAGAAGGCCAATGTGGCTAGAAAGTAATGACTAGGAACTAGAGAGGTACAGGCTGAGGTGGGAGGGAGGTAGGCGGGGCCCACCAGTGGGAGGGCCTCTCTGTTCCTTTGGCGCCACCTGCCGCTGCAAGAGGCATTTTATGGCCCTCCTTGGCACTTAGCATTCATTCAGTCAGATACAGATACAGCCTTGGACAAAAGAGATAAAGATCCCTGTCCTTGTGGAACTTACATTCTAGTAGGGGAGATCGATTATTAAGAATACATAGTAAGCTTTTTTTCCCCTTTTTTGGACGCCCTGCTCTTTTGACCGCTTCTTCCTTTTTGAACCCTTTGAGCCTCGCCTTTGCGTGTGGCCTGCTCCAGACTCTTTGGAATGTAATTTCTCTTCTAATGGGCCCTTGAGAGCTATTCTCTACTGCTCAGGCCTACTTCTACTCTTTGAAGTGTACTATCTCTTCGAATAAACTTTTTCAGTACTTTAAAAAAAAAAGGAAAGAATACATAGTAAGTAAGTGGTCCAGTGTATATTTTTGCCCAGTGATAAATGCTATAAAGAAAAGTAGAGTAGGATAAACTAATGGGAGTGCTTAGTTTTGAAGGAGCAAGTTGTCATTTTAAATACAATGATTAAGGTTGACCCTGTTAAGAAGGTGACATTAAGCCAAGACTTGGGAGAACGTAAGGCAGTTTGCCATATAGATATCTGAAGAAGTATTCCAGGCAGAGGGAAGAACCAGTGTGAAGGCCTTCACACAGGCGTATGTCTGATGAGTTAAAGGACAGCTAAGAGGCCATTGCAGCTGGGGACAAGTGAGGAGGAGAGTAGTACAGGTAAGGTCAGAGGAGAAATGAGGGGCCAGGTCATATGGGGCCTTTTAAAGCCATGTGAGGATTTGGCATTTACTCTGAGTGACATGAAGAACCATTGCAGGGTTTGCACTAAAGGTTAAACTATCTGACTTCTATTATAATAAGATCACTGATCTGCTGTAATCAGAACAGATTGTTAGGGGCCTAAGATAGAAGCAGGAAAATAGGCGATGAGACCTTTGTAGTAATCTAGGCAAGAGGAGATGGTAGCTGGGACCAAGGTGGGGAGTGGTAGTTGGGTTCTGGATATATTTCGAAGGTAGAACCAGCAGGAGCAATTACTTGGTGAAATAAATATAGGTTGTGAGATAAAAAGAGGAGTTTGTGAAAACTCCAGGCTTTTGACATGAGTCACCAAACAGATTCGTGGCCATAATTTGAAATAGGGCTGTTTACTCGGAGGAGAGTAGGTTTAGGGGGAAAGCAAGTTCAATATTGGGTATGTTGTCCAACAAGAGACAGACAGTTGTCTGATGACATCTAAGCAGAGATAGCGAACAGGCAGATGGGTATATGGAGTTTACGAGACAGGTCTGGGCCAAGAGTGGGCAGAATTGGACTTTGAAACTGGGTAAGGAGTGTGTAAAAGGGAGGATGAAGCACTCAGTCCTTTTCTGAACCTAAGTCTCAGTCCTGGGGGGAGATTGAACAGCTGGTGAGGTAGGAAGAAAGTAAATGAATATGGTATCTAGGAGCCAGGAAAAGAGAATGGGTCCAGGAAAGAGTGATCAGCTGTGACAGTTTTTGCTTTTAGGCAAGCAAACTGAGAGCTTCGAATTTAATTATAATGTTTAGTTCATTAATTAACATTTTAATGTAATTTTTACTAAGGTTGGATTTAGGCCTACCATTTTACAATTTGCTTTCTGTTTTTCCCTTCGATTTGTTCCTCTGTTCCTTCTTTCTGTCTTCTTTTGAACAATTGAAAAACTTTTTTAGAATTCCATTTAAATTTGTTGTCTGTTGGTATTTTAGCTATATGTTGCTTTTTTTTTTTACGTTGCTATAGGGATAACAATATGCATCATTAACTGTTCAGTCTGCTTCACATAAAATGTAAGAAATTTGCAACCCTCTTCTCCATCCTTTATGTTCACATTATCATATTTGTTGCATCTACATACTTAATAAATCCCACATACAAGGGCTGGCCGAGTGGCTCAGTTAGTTAAGAGCTCACTCAAGAGTTTGAGCTCTGAGCAACAGCGGTTCGATGTCTGGCCCGAGCTGAGCAGCCGCTGAGCTGCCAACAGGTGGCAGGATGGCTCAGCTTAAAAAAATAAAATAAAACTAACTAACTAAATAAATAAACCCCACATACAATATTATACAACATCAGCTTCAGGTGTACAGTGCAGTGATCAAGCCTCTACCTCATCCATGATGTGGTCTCCCTAGCAAGATATGTGACCATCTGACACACTACAAAATATTTACAACACTATTAATTATATTCCTCGAACTGTCTATCATGTCCCTGTGGCAATATTGTAGTTACATATTTATGCTGTCTAATCCCTTCCCCTTCCCCTTCTCCGTCATCACCACCCTTTCCCAACTAGCAGCCATCAGTTCCTCAATATCACTGAGACCATTTCTGTTTACTTCGCTCGTTCATTCAGTTTTTTAGATTCCACATATAAGTGAAATCATATGGTATTTGTCTTTCTCCAACTGACTAATTTCACTTAACATAATAGTCTCTAGGTCCATCCATATCATCTCAAATGGTACAATTTCATTAGAAAATATGGAATGCTTCATGAATTTGCGTGTCATCCTTGCGCAGGGGCCATGCTTTATTCCCTACAGCACCTGGCAGAGTGCTTTTACCTTAGGTTGTTTATCGTGAAACTGGGTAAACACCTACTACATTTGTATAAAGCATGTTTCCCAACACCCACCCATGAGCAGCCTCACTTAATTGGGCAAGCTAAAGAAAATAGGTTCCTGGCCTCGCACATGGAGATTCTGATTTCACAGATGTGAGTGGAGTGCCCTTGAGAAAGGAAGTGTGAGGCAAGGATCCTAAGGTGTTAATTAGATCAAAGCTAGGATTGAATGGCTCAGAAGGAACGTTAGATTGAAGTACAAAAGGGAAATCACAAAGGAGAGAAAATTTGTAGGTAACCATATACACAAGAAATTGAAATGTCGCAAGGATGAATTTTAAAAATATAGACATTCTCATGCTTGCTTCCTGGATGCCAGTGGATCTGGGTTTGAAACCACTGATAGGGTCCAGATTTCCTCAGTATGTAGATTCCTTGGCCCCACCCTAGAATCTTTGGAGGTGAGACCTAAGAATTTGCATTTCTGAGACACTCAACAAGTGATTTTTATTTTTTCGGAGGTATGCAAATGGCTGATCCAATGTTAGTCATTCCACTCCCCCCATTTGTAAATTAAAATTTTTCAAACTACAGAAAAGTTGGGAGGATTCACCAGCTGTTTCCATTTTGTCACCTTTGCTTCCTCTTGTTCTCTCTTTTTTTTCCCCCTGAATCATTTGAAAGTAAGTGCAAGCAAGCATCATGACATTTTGTATCCAAATACTAAAAGCTTGCATCCTCCAAGAACAGGTGTTACCCTGAACAGCTACAATACCATTATACCTGAGAAAATTAGCAACTCTCCAGCCCTATCCAGTACTCAGTCCATGTTCAAATTTCCCTAGCTGTTCTAAAAAATCCTTTTAACTTTTTTCTTTCCACTTAAGTCTGGGGCAACATTCACACATTGCATTTGATTGTTTTTCGTGACATGGGCTTCTTTTTTAGGAAGAGGCCAGTGCCTCTAGTAGAAAGCCCTGCATGCCTGTTTGTCCAATGTTTCCTCATGATTAGATTTAGGTCAATACTTTTGGCTCTACAAAGGTGATTGGATCAGTTAGTGCTTGATGAGATTATCTCTTTACTGGTTATGACAAGTTTGATCCCTTGTTTAAGGTGGTGACCATTAGGCTAAGTCATCTGTGGAGTGATACTTTGAGTCTGTAGGAATGTCCAGCACCTCAGCCCCATGATGATCCTTGCCTGACTCATTTGTGAGATTGAATGACGGCAAAACGGTAATTTGCTAATCCTCTCAGTCCTCCTACACTTATTAGCTGGCATTGTTCCAGAAAGAAGGAGCTTTCTTTAAAATTACTGTGGAATAATAGTAATTTCTTTTTTATATTCAATGTATTACAATCCCTCGCCATCATTATTGTTGATTACTACATCTGGAGCTACTTCAAGGCAGTTTCTGTTTTTTTTTTGTTTGTTTGTTTGTTTTTTAAGCTGAGCCATCCTGCCAACACCTGTTGGCAGCTTAGCGGCAGCTCAGCTCGGGCCCGGCATCGAACCGCTGTTGCTCAGAGCTCGCCCTCTTGAGCAAGCTCTTAACCAACTGAGCCACTTGGCCGGCCTGTATCTTTTTAAACATAACCCAGTTACTCTCAATAATTGTGAAGTTTTGGGAAAACAAACTCAAAAACTAAAATCTCAGATCTCTTAATCACAGATCTCTTAATCACAGTCACATAATCTTTTAAATTCTTGGGCTCGCTGTCTTTGGTTCAACCTCCTTTTTTTGGTTGTTATTGTTCCCAACTTATACTCACCTTCCTTCTAGTCCTCTGGTTTTCCATGCGTCTCACATCAATTTCATCATTTATCCTTTCCGTTCAGCAAGACTCTAGCTTCTTGATGCTTGATTCTGTCCCTCCGGTTTTTTTTTTTCTCTCCATGAGACATTCTTTTTGTCCTGTTCCCATGTAAATGTTCTTCTTTTCAGTTTTCCTCAGACGTCTCTTTCCCAAGCCATTATTTTCTGCCCCATTCATTTCCATTTTCTAACTCCCCTGCTACTTCTCAGTGTCGCATTGATTACTAATTCTTTTTTTTTTTAAAGATTTTTTTTTTTAATTGGGGAATTGGGGGGATGGGAACAGTGCTGGGGAATTGGGGAAAGGGGAACAGACAAGTTGCTGTCGTTTTGTTCTTCAATCTAGTTGTGGAGGATGTTGCTTCACTGGCCCAAGTTGGCACCATCATTGCGCTCTTCTCTGGCAAGGCAGATCAGTCGCCGGCTTCTGGACGGCCGCTCACTGCGGCCCCTGGCCGCTCACGCTGGCTGCTGGCCACACACGGTAGCCCATGGCAATCCACTGCCACAGGGACTGCAGCCTACGCCGTCGCCGGCGACTCATGGCAGCCCAGCTCCAGGTTGAGCTGTTGTTCAGCATCTTGGCTGTGGAGGGCAGTGTCACTGGCCCTCATATGTGGGATCCGAACCGGGGCCCTCTGGCATCCCAAGCGAGTTCTTAACCATCGCGCCACTCGGCCGGCCTCTAATTTTTTTTTTAACCATCAGTGTTCCCTTCTATTAGTTTCATCCATGGACTCCCATTTAAAATTTTTTATATGCCAGATTGCATTTATTGTTTTTCCATTTTTGTTAAGCAGAGCCAATGTGAGCTTTATTGGGTATGAGATGACAAATACACCCAAACTGAGAAATGTAATTATAGCTCCAAGCTAGGAAACCTGGTATTTTAGTTAGCCTCTCTGACATACTAGGGAATCATATATAATCCAGTGTTCTGTATTTGGACAGAGATTAGCTGGCAGTCCTCATGACCACCTTCCTAGGACCTTGGACTTGCAGCCACTGGCCCAGCCATTCCTCTCATTTTCCAACTGGATTGCGAGGCTCCACCAACTTTTCTATCCTAACAGCTTGGAAGGGTCTCTGCTTCCAGGGACTCCCTTTGCAAAAGCCAGGGTTTGTATTTGACTTTTAGGATTGCATATGCAAGTCGGCTGGGAAATGTTTTCTTTTTCTCAACAACCTCTCAAGAGATTGCACTTCCTCTGAGGACTTCTCTGTGCTCTGGAGAGACAATTGCTTGTAATGTAGGCCTTTTTTTATCCCCTGACTGCCTGTTCGTGTCATTTTTTTTCTTCCTGTCTCACTCAGAACCAGAATTTCCTGACTATAATGGCCTCTGAACTTTTTCCCTGTTACAGATGCAATACATATTTGTCAATAAATACTGATGAGCAAAAAATTATAATAGCTAACATTTTGGGGGCTTTTAGTATGGGTTGGGCACTATATATTTGTTAACTCAAGTAACACTGACAACAACCAGAAAGGTAGGGTTTGTGTTATCCTCACTTTTCCTTTCTTTTCAGTTGAGGAAAATGAGATTTGAGGTTAAATGACTGGCTTAGGGTCATCAGCTAATAAGTTGCAGAGCTGATTTTCAAACCAGAGCTTTTTTTTTAGAGGTTTTATTGGGGAAGGGGAACAGACAAGTTGCTGTCCTTTTGTTCTTCAGTCTTGTGGAGGACGTTGCTTCACTGGCCCATGTTGGTATTATCATTGCGCTATTCCTGGGTGAGGCAGATCGGTCGCCGGCCTCTAGACGGCTGGTCACACACAGTAGCTTATGGCAGCCCACTGCAGCAGGGGCTGCAGTCTATGCCGTCGCTGGGGGACTCACAGCAGCCCAGCTCCAGTTCAAGCTGTTGTTCAACATCTTAGCTGCAGAGGGCTGTGTCACTGGCCCTCATGTGGGGTCCGAACTGGGGCCCTGCTGCTCATAGTTGGTTTCACAAGCAAGCTCTTAACCAGTGCGCCACTCGGCTGGCCCTTTCCAGAGCTTTTTGTATGCACAAATATACTGGGGGTGCCAAAAAGAGTACACATTTTGAGAGAGATGTTATCTACACATTACTTTTTGAAGTTGAATTAACAGTAGCAATGTGTAGTATGACATACGTTCAAAAATGGCATTAATCAAATGAATTCTAACGTCAATCATTGTATTACAATTTTAATAGTTTTTTTCCTTAAAATGTGTATACATTTTTTTGGCACTCCCGGTATATACACAAAAATGTGATCACATTGTGTATAGACATTTTCTACTTCCACATATTGTGACCATCTTTTCCTGTCAGTAAGTGTGCTTCAACAGCTTTCTTTTTAATCTAGTGTCCTCTGTTTCCTCTCCCCCTGGCCCTATTCCCAGGATCGATGAGAACGTGCTGGGAGCCCAGTTGGATGTTGAGTCTGCCCATTCAGAGATCCTCAAGTACTTCCAGTCAGTTACGTCCAACCGGTGGCTCATGGTCAAGATCTTCCTCATCCTTATTGTCTTTTTCATCATTTTTGTGGTCTTCCTTGCCTGAACCCTCTCCGCTCTGAGGCACTCCGTGGGAGTTTGGAACTCACCTGGAGGGCAGGTGGCCAGTGCTGCCACTGAGCCTGTGCAGGGTGCTTGGAAGAAAGGCCCTGTTTTCCTGGAACTGCTAAGAATGGCCACTGACTCTGATCCCCCGCCCCTTGCCTCTGGCTACCCTGTCCTCCCCTCTTCACCCTCGGGCCCACGAAACACACATGGTTCTGGATTTGGACTCTGCTGTGAAGTGGCTGGAAGGGAGCAGAGGCCAACTGGGTGGCCAGGGGGGAAGTTGTCTCCACTAGGAGATTTTTATAAACCTACCCCAGCCTCTCCCAGAGGAAACTTTGGCAGCAAGGGGAAATGATGCCCTTCCCCACATCCTGAGAGCAAGGAGAGGAAGTGAAACTGCCCCAGGGACCAACTTTCCCATCTGGGTTAGAATTTGACCTCTTCCTCTCTTCACCATGTGAGGCGGGGGCCCTGAGCCCCTCGGCTGCCTACACAACCCTAACTTTGGCTGCTGATGACTCTCAATCTGCCAAATGTGCTGCAGCCGGTTTCTCCCAATTACAGCAAGACTGTCAGCCTCAATAGCCATGTCGTCATTTCTGGGTGGGAGCGTCGAAGGGCCAGGCAGCAAGTGGAGAGAGCCCACTGACCTGTACCAGAACTTTTCAGGTTGGGCTGATGCCTGTGAGGGCCAGGCTTTGGGCTCTGCACACGGCAGCCTCCAGGCAGGGGAGAACCAGGTGCAGCAGCACTTCGTTAGCGTGGCAACTTCCCTTCAAAGAGGGACACAGGACCCCAGAGTGGGTTCCTGACTCGTGGCCACTTCCAGGACTATCTCCAGCCATATTTGGATCTGTTTCACCTGCATCCTCCAACCAGTTGGCCCCAATTTCCCCTTGAGCTGGATGAGGCAGGAGCTCTGTCTGCTGCCAGGAATGAAAAGTGAAGAATTTGTTCTCAGCTCCAGCTGAGGCTCTTGGTCCCTTTCAAGTCCCTCACTAAATCCAAGCCAGTCACAGGAGAATGAAGGCATGACATACCTGGAATACCCACCCTCCAGGGAGGTTAATATGCTTTGTCATTTGTGACCAGGACCCACAACCACAGTCTAAGGTCAC
>NW_017731443.1:3871981-3906250 GCF_001890085.2 Hipposideros armiger
AGGGGAGGTGTCTAGGAGAGGCCATGTCTTTTCTAGCCCTGGCATTTTAAATTTCTCCTCCCTCCTTGGCCTCCCTTTAGCAGGTGGTCCTGCTAGAATCTTTACTACCCAGTTGGCACACCATGTGGGCCTAAGACAACACTTCAGTAGTGGGTGGGGAGCTTTATGAAGACAGTTGCTCGCCAAAGGCTGACAAATGCAGCCTCTCTGATTTGACTCCGCAACTCTTCGGGGGGACGCCTAGATCAGAAATTTCATTTATTTCACAAATATTTGTTGAGTTCATTCTATGTGCCAAGCATGGTACTGAGTCAGGCGCTGAAGAAAAAAAGCCGTGAATTATTCAAGGTCCCTGCTTCTTGGAGCTTACATTTAGTTTTCTATATCCTGATAATCCGTTTTACAGGCGATGAAAGCGAAGCGTTGATCCGCAGCCGACAGAGGGCTGAACTGAGCCAAATACTGGCTGGATCCCGCTAAGGGTCTGTGAGCCATCACTCGCGCTCCGAGGCCGGGGTCTCCCATTCCTCGGGATCCCTTCACGTGGCCCCTCTTCCCCGCTCCTCTTGGAGTCCTGGGCTTCAGCAGCCTGTCCTCTGCTCCAGCGCTAATCCTGGAGGTGTTGGTGCAGCCCCGGACAGACGAAAGCAGGCGGCGGGGCGAGCCAGCCCCAGCCTTTGGCTAGGCAAGCTCAGGTCTAGAGCAGGGCGGGCAGCGGCTGAGTCCTGCCTCCCCCCCCCCACCACCACCGGCGCGGCTGTTCGCCCAGTGCGCACGCGCGGCAGTCTGCGCTCCTCCCCGGCGGCACCACCCACTACCTGGGGACGTCGTCGACGCGACGCGTTCTTGGCCCGATAAATGCGGTGGCGCCGGGCGTAGAAACGCTTCGACCTGGAGCGCCTGGGCGTTCGGACGTTTGGTGGCGTTGCGGTCCGCGCTTGAGCCCGCCCTGCTTTTCACTGTACCATGGCGGACGGGGGGAAGTCATACAATGGTCAGTGCTGGTCCCGGGGGTGGGAGCGGGGTAATCTGGGCCCCGGGTGGGCGGCGCTGGCCTAGGCCGCAGCCCTGGGGCGGGAGGCCGCGAGGGGCCCGCGTTCGCGGGGAACGGTGGCGGCGCGGGCCGGGGGCGAGGCAGCCCCGGGGGTCTGGCCGGACTGGAGGGCGGGAGCCCGCGTTGTTGACTCCGGAATCCTGGCGTTGCGAGGAGCTGAGTGGTTCGGCGGTGGGGTGATGAGATTCCTTTGAACTTTGTGGGTGGTGGATCCCTGTCAGTTCAGTTTAGCGACCAGACTCTTTTTAATGTGAGTCAGTGCCCTGGTCATGAGCTACCTGTGCCCTGTGTTCTATCGCGTCCAGTCGGTCTTGCCCCCCTTCCCTGCGGCTTTGGCTTAATATTTTAGACCTACACACCATCTCGATGTTCTAGGCCAAACACTGTACTGGGTCCAGAGTAGTGGTTTGGAGCACATAACAGCCGAGGTTTCAATCCTGAGTTGGCTACACCAAGCTTGAGTGAGTTAAAAACTCTCAGGCCTCATTTTCCATCCCCTTAATACAGGTAGAAACTACCTACCTCCTAAGAGTGAGTGAGTGTGAGAGTGAGAGTGTGTGTGTGTGTGTGTGTGTGTGTGTGTGTGTGAGAGAGAGAGAGAGAGAGAGAGAAAATGAGATCATTCATATCAAGTGCCTGGAGTTGGAGTATTGTAGTGCCTGGCACTGGAGAAAGTTTTCAGTGAATGTTAGCTGTGCCTTCTATTCATTTATTCTTTTTATTCTAGGGTCATTTCTTGAAATTCATTGTTTGCAGAGTACTAGGCATTAGGCAGAACTTTTTTGGAGTCATGTATCTTTTTCTAAGAAATCATTCCTACACACCAGGATTCAGAGGGTCATATTCCTGGAGAGCATTCGAGAATGCTTGGTTAAGCACCCTAGCTGCCACTAGAACCTACATCTAGGATTTGTCTTCTGAGTTGAAAGACATTTTTGGCCAAGGAAACAAAGAGCTCACTCCCAGACCTTCAGAGTTTGAGAACAAGACTTTAAAGAAGCCCTTCAGTTGGTCATATCTGTAACACATACTGTATAGGTAAAAGAAGCATTGTTTACTGAAAGCTGATGTAATCGTGATTGCTTGGTTTAAAAGGATGCGAGAGAGGTCACTGTTCAAATACTGACTAGGGTTAAGTAGGTTTATAAGGCTGAGTGAACGCAGATTGCAGGTGAATGTCGTGGGGTCTGAGTTGTGCCCAGTTCCACTTTTGGGTCACTCACACTTCTACATTGTGTTTCTCCTCTCTGTGATTCCAGTTTCTGCTTCATTTTTCAAAAGGCCTGCGTGGTTTCCCAGTGGTTTTTCCCTGTTGCTGCCATCCCATACAGAGGGTTCTTTCTCTGGGCAGGCGGGGGAGTTTGCGTGGAGTCTGTAGTTAGTTTGTATCTACAATAGTGCAGTGATACTGTGATTGCCATAGCACAGCAGCTGGGCCAGTGGTGTGTTTTCTAATTTGTGTTCTGTTCCCAATTCCAGAGCACGATGATCGAGTTAATTTCCCTCAAAGAAGAAAGAAAGGCCGGGGTCCTTTCCGGTGGAAGTGTGACGGGAACCGTAGGTCTGGAAGAGGAGGTGCTGGCATCCGATCTTCCCACCTTGAAGAAGATGACAGAGATGTGGCAATGAGTGATGCCCAGGATGTTCCCCGAGTACGATAGTGAGTAACCAGTGGATCTGGTTTGAATTTATCGACTCGTTCACTTACATAGCTCTCTTACTGTTCATGTCATTTCTCTTCCTACCTACAAGAGGGAGAAATGCCAGGACCAGCTTAATGGTTGAACAATCTTAGTTGTACTCCTGATAACACTGCAGCAAGGTCTTTGAGTAGACGGTCCTAGTGCTTATGGACATTTCATTCTCTACTTCCACACAGCAACCCCTATGCTGCACGAACTAACCGTCGGGGCGATAATTGGCATGATCGAGACCGCATTCATGTTACTGTGCGGAGAGACAGAGCTCCTCCACAGAGAGGAGGGGCTGGCACCAGCCAGGACGGGACCTCAAAAAACTGGTTTAAGATTACAGTGAGTATCTTGGAAATAGACGCTGTAGGGGAGATGGGGGGCTGGGCTCAGAGTGAAGGTGTTTCCCCTTCAAACCACAGAATTAGTCTTCTCAGCTGTTTACTCCACAATCAGGTATCCATCCTTTCACCTGAGGATCGATGTCTTAGAACAGGGGTTGGCAAACTGCAGCTCGCAAGCCACATGTGGCTCTTTGGGTACGTTCCATCTCAAAAGTTTGCTGACCCCTGGAAGAGCCAATCCTGACCCTCACAACAATTGAAAAATTATTCAAGAGCCATAAATATATTTTTACATAATCACCATTATGTGATGAACAGCATGTGAATAATATCATCTAAAAATTTTATAAATGAAACTATGGTAGTTTTATTTTTGTTTTCAGTTTTACTTCAGATCCTGCGGCTCGCAAACCACAGTTTGCTCACCCCTGGTGGCTCTTCCTTCTCAAAAGTTTGCCGACCCCTGTCTTAGAACACCTAAGGGCAGGTTCAGAAAAGGAATAGAAAGGACAGGCAGGATGGGGAGGAAGGAAAGGCCATTTAAAGGGAAACGTGATAACTGGATGGGAGGTGGACTAACGTCTCTGGATGTCTCCATTTGGCTCAAGCTGGGTTGTGGAGGATGGGGCCCCTTGAATTCTGAGGGGCAGGCAAGGTATAAATATCTTGGGACTTGTAGAATCAAACAATTTGATTCTTTTGATGAATAATAAGTATAAACAGAAAGGAGGTTAAGGAATCCATGTCTGGCTTCAGTAGGAAAGCTTTAACTGGTGTTTTCTTTAGGAAATCTTTTAAAGCTTGGCAAACTATATGAAGCACTAGATTGGGTCTCCTTTTCAGCATTAGTTACATATTATTCCCTTTCCTTTCTCTCATTTAGATTCCTTATGGCAAAAAATATGACAAATCATGGCTTCTCAATATGATTCAGAGCAAGTGCAGTGTCCCTTTCACCCCCATTGAGGTAAGATAAGGCCTGAGTGGCTGGTTGGGCACCAAGGAAAGTGGAGGGGCCAGGCGGGCCAGGGGCTCTGGGCTCACAGGTCTAATGCTTTTGTTTTCTCTTCTTGCAGTTTCACTATGAAAATACACGGGCCCAGTTTTTTGTTGAGGATGCCAGTACCGCCTCTGCATTGAAGGCTGTTAACTATAAGATTTTGGATCAAGAGAACCGAAGGGTGTGTAAAGGGCATGGCTGGCTGGGGGCGGGGACTGGTGCTCAGGCCACTGGGTCTTGGTCCTGGGGCTGAGGCTTTCTAGAGTTCACCCTGCCCTCCATGTCTTCCCTGCAGATATCCATCATCATCAACTCCTCCCCGCCGCCCCTCACTATACAGAACGAACTGAAGCCAGAGCAAATAGAGCAGCTAAAGGTGAGGCAAGCTCTAGTCGTGTGTTTCCACCGCCCTTCTCCACACACAACCCCAGTGACCACTGAAGCCTTGTTCTTCCTATATAGCTGATCATGAGCAAACAATACGATGGCTCCCAACAAGCGCTTGACCTCAAGGGCCTCCGTTCAGACCCAGGTATGGTTGATGGCAGAGATTCGCAGATAGGTGGAGATGGGGGATCTTTCAGGCAGGGAACGTTTGAGAATGGTTTGGTGCTAACACTGGCCTAGGCAAGCCCTCTCACACTTCCCTTTCCTTCCTGAAGATTTGGTGGCCCAGAATATTGATGTTGTCCTGAATCGTAGAAGCTGCATGGTGGCGATCCTGAAAATCATTGAGGAGAATATCCCTGAGGTGAGGCCTTTGCCCCGAATTAGGTGGGAGGAAGCAGGGTAGGATAGATAGGATGGGGTTGGGAGGCAGATTTGTCTCTGATCCCCTTCCCTGGTGATGCTTCCTCTAAACTCTTCTCTCCCCACAGTTATTGTCCTTGAACTTGAGTAGTAATAAGCTATATAGGCTGGATGACATGTCCAGCATTGTGCAGAAGGCACCCAATCTAAAGATCCTAAACCTCTCAGGAAATGAGGTGAGAATTGAGACCTGGTTTTGTTTTGGTTGGGGTGGGCAGAGGGTGGAGAGGACTTGCCTTGTGGTGGCAAGAGGCAAAGGAAGGAATTTAAGAGATGAGGGTGGGGGCAGGGCATGGGGCTACAGCTCGCTCTCTTTACCAGGGTCTCTTTCCTGCCTTTTCTCCCGATCCTTTGCAGTTGAAGTCTGAACGAGAATTGGACAAGGTGAAAGGGCTGAAGCTAGAAGAGCTGTGGCTTGAAGGAAACCCCCTGTGCGACACCTTCCGAGACCAGTCCACCTATATCAGGTCAGTTGTGGCCTGTGTCTCCCCTCCTGGGGACTTTCACCTCCTGGGAGGCTGAGCTAATGCACCCTGAACAGTGCCCGTCTGCAGGAGATGTGCAGCCCTGAGCTGGAACCACTTGTCCTTTGGGAGGATCACATGCTCTTCCCTTCCGTTTGTTCCTATGTGCAAGCTTTGCCCTACATCTTGTTTCCCTTCTTTTCACCTGACTACTTGTTTGCTGTGACCCTTCTCCTTCTTTCCTGAACACAGCCTTTTCTAGAATCTCCCTACCCTATTGTTCGAGGAAGGGCACCTCCTCTTTCTACGATGACAGGTGGTGTCTTGTCTATTCCCCATACATGGAGCTATCTTGTGCCAAGAGCCTGGTATCTCTGGGCTGAGAATGTCCTCCACTCTGGGACTTCCTGCTGATGGGCTGTCCCTCCTTTGTCCTGTATTGGCCCCTCTTGCCCTTTTGTCAAGAGGGACCCTCTTCTCAAGATCCACTTGCCCACTGCTGTTGCCTGGGCTCTCCTGCCCATGCTGAGGTTGAGACCTCCTGATGGCTGATGCCATGCACTCTGTCTCTCTTGCCCAGTGCTGTGAGCTGGGCTCTTCCTGGAAAAGAAACCTG
This sequence comes from Hipposideros armiger, assembly GCF_001890085.2. Lineage (NCBI taxonomy): Eukaryota > Metazoa > Chordata > Mammalia > Chiroptera > Hipposideridae > Hipposideros > Hipposideros armiger. Next base: position 3,877,961 of record NW_017731443.1, read on the forward strand.
GGTTCTCCAAGAAATGTGACCAAAGCCGGGGCCCCGCCAGCAGGCGAGGGAATCCCAAGGCAGGTCCTGGGCGTGGAGGCCACGGGGGCATAGGCTACCAAGGAGACAGAACTGACCCTCTCGGGGGCACTGCTCCTCCCTCACTCGCACACCTCACATCACCCTGCTTGGCCCCGGAGGATGGCTGGTTAGCCAGAGACGGGTAAGATTCCTCAGGGAAGGAACAACCTAAGACAGGCACAGTCGCATAGGGGCCATCAGGAGAGAACTTGGGGGCCAACAGAGGTGGGGCACAGACCCTCACCCCCCCAACTTTGCAGGGTCCTGAACCCTCACCCCTTCTGAGGGAGGTCTCCTGCCCCCATGGCTGCTTTGCTTCCCACGCCCAGCTCAGGTCGGGACCCAGGTTGCAGACAGAGACCTGGCCAACAGCAACTGCCCTCGCAGTAGCAAGGACTTTTCTCCCATTTCTTTCTTGGACCACAGGGAAAGGGGAAGCTGAAGGAAAGGGCTGTGTCGGGGGCCTTCTTCACTTTTTTCTCCCTCTTTTTTCTAAATGCTTTCTTGCCTTGCAGTTCTTTTGCTTTCTCTTTCCTTTTTCTCTCGACTCTCCTCTACCTCCCCCATCTTTCCTTTGCCCCTGCCGCATTCTACCTTTTCTCTCCCTTCTCCTTTTCCTTCCCTCGCTTCTTCCTTTGCCTCTTCTTTTCCTGATCCCCGCCTTGCTTATCTCCCTGCCCCAACATCCTGTGCTATCCCTGTGGTGTGTTTTGGTCTTGGCCACAGCCAGACCTGCCAGAACTGATGGATACCTGTTGAGGCAGCGGAGCCCCTGGGCTCCCACCCTATTCCCTCCTCCCGGGGCTGCACAGGTGAGTAGGTAGAAGGTAAGGGGGGGCAGGGAGGGGAGGAGGTCCTGGGCTTAAAGCCTGGGCTGGGAGTGCTGCTCCTGTGGCACTCGGGGTCAGGCATAGAGAAGAGTCAGCCTTCAAGGCATTCCTTTCTGGGTGCACCAGATGAGGAGGGGAGTGGGGCCGTTTTTCTTGGAGCTCAGAGTCTGGGGAAGAATAAGAGGCTGAGCAAGATGGGATGGGCTGTCCCTCGGGTGTTGGTGTATTTGCTCCTAGAGCAGTCCAGGAGGCACGGTGGCTCTGAATCGTCACTTACTCCTGTCCCGTTCTTGACAGCGCCATTCGCGAACGATTTCCAAAATTATTACGCCTGGTAAGTTCATAACTTTTTTTCACTATTTTCTAACAAGAATAGCATCTCTCACCAACAAGGTCTTGCCTAACGTGTTTGTATGACCATTAATTTGGGGACATGGAACCCTTTGAAAATCCAACAAAGGCTATATAATCCTTCTTCCCAGAAAAATGCCTGCAGACAAAATGGCATCTGTCAGGATTCCAGGGTCCTTTCCATGTCTCTTTTACACTTGATCTTTGACCCCTTACTCTTAGTTTTCCCATCTAATTACTCACCCAGCCTCTTTTTCTCTGGTTTACATTGTCAACTTTCACTTCCTTTTGGCAGGACGGCCATGAGTTACCCCCACCAATTGCCTTTGATATTGACACCCCTACGACGTTACCACCCTGCAAGGTGAGAAAGGGGGACAGAGTTAGAATTTGTGTTGGGAGGAGAGCACTGGTTACATGGTCCTAATATCTGTTTGATTCCAGGGAAGCTATTTTGGAACAGAGACCCTGAAGAATCTGGTCTTGCACTTCTTGCAGCAGTACGTATCCTAGGGTCCCTGAGGCCGGGCATAGGTGGGCTAGCCCCAGCACAACTCACTGTTGAAAACTGTTGGGACCCTTTGCAGATCCAGGAGCACAGACCTTCCCTTTCATTTTCCCCACAGGTACTATGCAATTTATGACTCTGGAAACCGGCAGCGACTCCTAGATGCCTACCATGATGGGGCCTGCTGCTCCCTGAGCATCCCTTTCACTCCCCAGAACCCTGCCCGGTGAGGATCACATCCCAGAACCTGCCGAGGACTAGAGTTTTTCAGCAAAAACAGGCCAGCACCTGCTAGTGTCCACACTGCTCTGATTATTCCCTCCTTTTCCTCTTGTTCCCCAGAAGCAACTTGAGCGAGTACTTCAAGGATAGCAGGAATGTGAAGAAGCTTAAAGACCCTAGTAAGTGTGTGATATGAGCAAAAGAGGATGGGAAGGAATCAGTACTGGGGCTCAGGGGTGCAGGGCAGCCCCTAACTTTGGCTCCTCTGCCCACAGCCCTGCGGTTTCGGCTGCTGAAGCACACACGGCTCAATGTCGTCGCCTTCCTCAATGAGCTGCCCAAAACTCAGCACGACATCAATTCCTTCGTAGTAGACATAAGTGCCCAAACAGTAAGCCCTCACTTCTTCCCTGACAGCCTGGATTTGGGGGAAGGGCAGTTAAGAGGCAAGGGGTCTTAGGCTCTGGCTTGGAGCCTGCATGTTAACTGTTGCTTCTTCTTTTTCAGAACACGTTGTTGTGTTTTTCTGTCAATGGGGTCTTTAAGGAAGGTGAGAATCTTTGGAGTGCTGTTTGAAGAGTGGTCCTTCCCCCAGCTAGAGTCTCAGCACTCTCAGCTTCCCAGCTGCCTTCTCTTCCCTCGTTTTCCCTGACCTGCTCCTGCTCTGCCCCCAAGTGATCTTCATTTGGCCTGCCCTCTCTACCCGTCTCTCCTGCCTGGGATATGGGGAAAGCCTGAGGCTTAGGACACAGACTTTGGCATCAGGCATGTCTGAGCTTCCATCCCCACCTTGGCCCGATATGTCTGTGGTCAATTGACATTACTTACGAGCCTCAGATTCTTTTTTTTTTTTTTTTAAGATTTTATTGGGGGGCCGGCTGAGTGGCTCAGTTGGTTAAGAGCTCGCTCAAGAGTTTGAGCTCTGAGCAACAGCGGTTCGAGTCAGCCCGAGCTGAGCAGCCGTGAGCTGCCAACAGGTGGCGGGATGGCTCAGCTAAAAAAAAAAAAAAAAAAAGATTTTATTGGGGAATTGGGGGAGGGGAACAGACAAGTTGCTATCCTTTTGTTCTTCAGTCTAGTTGTGGAGGACGTCGCTTCACTGGCCCATGTTGGTAATGATCATTGCACTCTTCCCGGGTGAGGCAGTTGCTCGCCAGCCATTGGACGGCCGCTCACGGCAGCTCATGGCAGTTCACAAAAGCTCACGCCAGCTGCCGGCCAGCCCCACTGCAGCCTACGCTGTCACCTGTGACTCACGGCAGCCCAGCTCCAGGTCGAGCTGTTGTTCACCATCTTAGCTGTAGAAGGTGCAGCGTCACTGGCCTTCATGTGGGATCCGAACCAGGGCCCTGCTGCTCAGAGCTGGCTTCCCAAGCCAACTCTTAACCAACGCACCACTCGGCTGGCCCCCTCAGATTCTTTATATGTAAAAGGGAGTCAGTTGCCATCTCGTGGTAAATGGAGTGACTTTAAAAACTGCTTGGGGGCCGGCTGAGTGGCTCAATTGGTTAAGAGCACGAGCTCTGAGCAACAGGGTCGCTAGTTCGCTTCCCACATGGGCCAGTGAGCTACGCCCGAGCTGAGCTGCCACTGAGCTGCCAACAGGTGGCAGGATGGCTCAGCTGGTGAGAGCACGTGCTCCTAACAAGGTTGCCTGGGATGGTGGGCTATGCCCACCTGCAACTAAGATTGAACCCGGCACCTTAAGCTAAGCAGCCATGAGCTGCCGACGGGCGGCCAGATGGCAACTAGACTTGGAGCTGAGCTTGCTGTGCCCTCCACAATTAAGAAAGATTGAAGGACAACAGCTTGACTGTTTTCTTTCCCCAATTCCCCAATAAAATGTAAAAAAAAAAAATGCTTGGGATGGCCGGTTAGCTCAGGTGGTTAGAGTACAGCCTCCGAACACCAAGGTTGCTGGTTCGATTCCCACATGAACCAAGGAGTTGTGCCCTCCACATCTGGATTGAAGACAGCTACTTGACTTAGAGCTGATGGGTCCTGGAAAAACACACTGTTCCCCAATAAAATTTCTAAAAAAAAAAAATGTGCTTGACACAGGGCTTGACACATGGATATTCTATCAGTGAGATAATAGTGCTTATTGCTGTCTTTCTGATCTCTGACACTCCTCCCTACCTCTGTTTTTCTGTACACAATCATCCCTGTCTGGCCCACTTAGGTTTCTTTGTGTCAAATAAGACGAAGATTTGAAAAGCAGTTTGTAAACATAATGCATGAGCGACTCTCGGGTCATTGCCATTGTTATCATTGCAGTGGATGGAAAGTCCCGGGATTCTTTACGAGCCTTCACGCGGACCTTTGTTGCTGTTCCGGCCAGCAATTCAGGGTAAGTGTTTGGCTTACCACATGGGGTCCCAGTCCCAGGCCCAGTCCATGGCCAGCATCGTGGAAATTGAAGGGGGCAGGGTGGACTCAGTCTTCAGGGTATTTTCAGAATTTCAGGAAGGTAAGGGAATCAGAGGAGGAGGCTCACATGGTGACAAAGAGCTTGGCTCGAGCTGGATTGGCTGGGTTTTTCATCCTGGCTCCACCACTTGTAGCTAAGGGCCCGTGTCCTCACCTGAAAATTGGTGTAACTATTCACTTCCTAAGTCTGTTGTGAAGGTAAATGGGAGCTAAGAACTGTCCATGGGGCAGAATGTACAATTCTAGAGTGTTTGGTAGTTGACCCCATCTGTGGAGTCCATGGGAAAGCCCATATCAATAAAATGATAAAAGGTAATGGCTAAGAGTGGGAGGGGGACCGTGTATGTATTGAAAGAATCTGAGTGTCAAGTGTCAGAATAAGAATAGTGTTGGGGAGATGAGGTTATATGTATTTGTCCAGCTACCTAAGGTGCTACTTGTCCCCAAGGTTGTGCATTGTAAACGACGAGCTGTTTGTGCGGAATGCCAGCGCCGATGAGATCCAAAGAGCTTTTGCCATGCCTGCGCCCACGCCTTCCTCCAGCCCCGTGCCCACCCTCTCCCCAGAGCAGCAGGAAATGCTACAGGCATTCTCTACGCAGTCTGGCATGAACCTCGAGTGGTCTCAGAAGTGAGTGCTGGGCATGTGTAGGAATAGGGGTAAACTGAGGTAGGACTGGTAGTTGGTAGTGAGTGTGCCTGAAATTTGAAAAGCCAAAACTTTTTTATTGCTTAAAAAAAGGATGGTCCATAAAAAGATTCCCCCATGTATAAATTAGCATTACAAAATTTAAAGCCAACATGAAGTCCCTTTTTATATACTGTTCCCTTTTTATATACTGTTCTGCAATTTACTGTTTTTACTTATTTCATGAATGTCTTCAGTCAGTTTAAAAATTATCTTTGTTTTCTTTGTTAGCTACTTAATACTCCTTTAGACTATTGATAGACATTTGGATTTTTGCTACTTTTTCATTTGTATGAATTGTGCAAGAATGTATGTAATTGTTGGCCAACTTGGACAAGTGTTTCTAAAGAAAGGATTTCAAAGTGGCATTTAGTGATGATCAGGGTGGCTGCATGTTGGTTCTAATGGAAGTGCCTGTTCTTCCCTCACTCCAGGTGCCTTCAGGACAACAACTGGGACTACACCAGATCTGCCCAGGCCTTTACTCTTCTCAAGGTAAAGGTTGGGAATACAGTGGCAAAAAGACAGGGAATTCCCAGCCTTCAAGAGTCAGATAATGAGGGGGGGCAGGATGGTGGGCCGCTGAGCTCTCTACTGATCTTTCATTATCCCCCAAGGGCAAGGGCGAAATCCCAGAAGTGGCATTCATGAAGTGATCTCAAGTCATGCCCCAGAAGAAGCCCCTGTAAATAGCCCTTGGATATAGATGTCTCCTTGTCATGGTTGTCGTCTCCTCCTCCTCTCTGGCCCCAAGGCCACCCTGTGACTGTGACTGAGGACGGAGGGCTGCTGGATGATCCCTCTTCACCTGCCTTCTGGAAGACTCTGGAAGACTTTCAGAAGATTGAGCCTCACTGGTGCCAGGAAGCCAAAGGTTACTTTGTAGAACTGACACTAAATTACCCGAAGGACTGAGGTGCTTTGTGTACTTAACCCCAAACTCCTCCCTACTTTTTAAGATAAAGAGTGGTAATTGTATTTTGTGTCCTGCGCACTGGTTTTGGCCCCGCCCCTACAGCGGAGGGAAGTGGGGTGGAGGCTGCCTGCCTCAGGCCAATTGCGGGGACGGGGGTGGGGCCTGTCGGCAGGAAGTCCCACCTCGGAAGCGGGGCGGCGCGGCGCGGCGCTGGCCATGGCGGCCCCTGGGAGGCGTTTGCAAGTGCAGCTTCTTGTCGCGCTGCGGAGCCTATTCACACGCCGAACCCTGCACAACGCTACCCCGCCACGGGACGTGTTGCTTTTCGAGCACGAACGAGGCCGCTTCTTCACAGTTCTCGGGCTGTTCTGCGCCGGCCAGGGTGTCTTCTGGACTTCCCTGGCCGTGGCAGCCTTGGCCCGACCCTCGGTTCCGGCGCGGCCTCAGGACACGGAGTTTCCAGACCGCGGCCGCTTGGACGTGCGCTCCGCGCTCTGGCGCTACGGTCTGGCCGTCGGCTGCGGCGCCATCGGTAAGGCATGGGCTGACTCCCCACTATGGGGATGTGGGTGGCTGGGCACGACCCCCGCCCTGCTTAGACAATGCGAGTTAAGGGGCTCCTGACCCCCCAGGATGAGGAAGAGTGGGCCGGCCACCCACCATGGGAGTGTGAAGCACTGGAGATGGAAGCCCCTGAGCGCCAAGCTCTGGGACAGGCCTAGGCTGAGGTCTGCCTCTCACTGCGACCTTGACCAAGTTATTTCACCCCTGGACCTGTTTTCCTGTCTTTAAAATGGGGATGGGCATCTATTAAAGTTGTTGGGAGGAATGAGTAACACAAGATTCTGGGGTGTAAGAGGAGCTCAATAAATATTACTATTACAATCACTTGTTTTTATTCAGGAATACTAGAAGGGTTGCTTGCTCTCCAGTGAAAACCTCACCCCATCTGCTTTTCTTGCAGGTACCCTGGTACTTGGTGCTGGTCTTCTCTTCTCCCTCCGCTCTGTGCGTTCGGTGATGCTGCGGGCTGGAGGGAAGCAGGTGACCCTCACCACTCATGCCCCCTTTGGTTTGGGTGCCCAGTTCACTGTTCCCTTGAACCAAGTATCCTGCATGGCCCACAGGGGTGAGGTCCCTGCCATGTTGCCTCTGAAGGTCAAAGGCCGGCGCTTCTACTTCCTCTTGGACAAAAGTGGACATTTCCCCAACACGAAACTCTTTGACAACACTGTGGGTGCATACCGTAACTTGTGAAAAAAAAACACCTTGGGACACTTACCCCTCCCAGAGGGGAATCAAAACTGAACCTTAGGGATGGGGGGTGACAACCAGAGTCACACAAGGTGACCCAAGATTCACTAACAGCAAATAAAAGCAGCCATCCCAAGGGCAGCTACCTGAATATACCTCTAAGTTTGATCCATGTCTGTTTAGCCTTTACTCTTTCCTCCCATCCACCTACCTACAGGGCTTTAACACTGAGAACTCAGTACCAAGATGAAAGAAGAAAGGAATATATTTTGGTATAAAAACAGCTGTAGGAAGAGAGGTGGAGGGGCCTGTCGTCATGTTTCCCTGATGAAGGAAAAACTGAGGCTCCCAGATGAGTGGGGGCAACAGGGCCACGTAGGGGCAAGAGGATTGCAGGCACTTGGGCATGGAGTCTGGCTGCAAGAAGCACTCTGGTTACTCTTCAGGAATGGGAAAGGTGTGGCCCAACAAGAACGTCTGTCTCAGAGCTCCACTCAGGGACCCCTCTCTCCAGAGGCCGGTATGGGGCGGCTTCAGACTTCCGCTGCATGATCTGGAGCACCAAGACCACACACCACAATACCAGATTGACCCAAGAAGAGTTCTGTGGGAGACAGGGACAGGCGTGTGAGGAGTGAGACCATCTCAATCCATTTCCACCCACACGACTCATCTGTTTGCTGTCAGGCTGAGGAGCCCTTCAGCTCCTCTTCAGCCTGTCACTGGTGGACACCCTTAACAACTACAGATGTTTCTATGAATTTGTGTACCCCTGGGTCTCCCTCCACCCAGTCTTTCATATCCCAGGACCTCACTTCAGCATTGTGTAGGTTGGAGTAGAACTGCAGAGTGGTTCCAGGGGGTGTCCATGGAATTTTCTGGGCTTCAGAGCAGCTGTGAGGTCAGAAAGACAGTTGTGAGATGGGGTATTATACCCCAAACACTCCGTGCTTGGGTGCCCTTCGAGATGAGAATTGATGTGGATAAAAAGGGATCGCTCTGCCAAGGGAAGGTACTCAGACCCAGCCAGGCACCTCCCCTCCCCCGCCATTACCTAATTGTAGCGTTCAGGGAGGTGATGGACTTGCAGAGAGAACTGGTGCCAAATCGAAGGACACAGGCAGACACTAAGATCAGGAAGACGGCTATCGCTGAGATGGCCAGCGCAACACAAAGCCCTATCCGGCCTCTGAGGAGGGAGAAGCAGCCTTGTAGTTGAGGTGGGACTCCTCCTACCTCAGCCCCTGGCCCTCAGAGTGGTGCAGTCAGTCACCTGTTGGAGTCCTCGATGCAGCTGCTGTAGACCCAGAAGAGCAGAAGCAGGAGACAGTAGAGAGCCAGGAGGCCAGAGGCCCCAGACACAAAGTAGCAGAGGGAAGGGGCTGAGGGTCGGGATAAGGTCAGGGAGGAGCGATTCAGGGAGGCCACACCATATAAGGGACAGCTGCCACTGAAGGAAACCTGTGGAGAGAAGCTGCTGAGGCCTGGATTTCAGATTACTCCCTCTAGATGCAGGATCGTGGCAGGTGTTAGGGATAACGTAGGCCAGGGCCACACTAGGAAGTTATTTGTGTACTGTCAGTTCCTATTTCCGTGCCAGTACAAGGCCTGCTGGGGAAATAAAACCGTGGCCAGGATCAGGAAATAGGCGGTGGTTATAAAATACACTGAGCTTCAGAGATGGTTTCCTCTCTCTGCAGAAGTCCTAGAGCAAAACCAGTACTTGTGTAACGTAACACCATCTCCGATGCTTCCCAATCTGTAACACAGTGCCTACTTTGTAGGAATTAAATAAGCCTATGTTTACTAGCAAGATTGGCTGGCGTAAACAAAGTAAATTATTGGCTTCTGTTTTACGTAATAAACTTTCCACATCAATATTCTGTCATTTTAACATTGTATTGCAATCATGTGATTGCAATCTCCACTACACTACGCTTTATTTCTTGGCGTAGCTCAGCACAATAGTGTCTGATTTCAGGATGAGGCAGGGCCTGGGCCGACTTGTTTCAAAAACAGGGTAAGCTTATATGCAGCAGAAGCCACGAGGTCGGGCTGTGTATGTTGCTGTTAAGTCGCTCCAGAAGACTTGTCCCTTTGGCGAGGGAATGAATGAGGTATGTCCTGGGCAGACGGAGCCACAGAACGCGATTAGCGCCGATCCATCTCCGCCGCAGACCTGCGCCCGCCGGCCCGGGGCGGCCCCGCCCGCAGACCAGTGGTCTCCGGTCAGGAACGGCCCGCTCCCCGCCTACCCGCCCCTACCCTCACTCCGCCTCGCAGCCGCACCTGGGTCCGCGTCAGCGTCGCGGCCGCCACGGCCCCGCACAGGAAGGCGGCGGCGAAAAGCGCGAGCTCGACGCGTTGCAGCCAGTGCAGCGCCATGGAACCCTCGCTACCTGGAAGCGCAGCCCCAAGAGCCAACCGCCCACGCAACGCCTCATCCGCCGCGACCCAAGAGCGCGGAGATCTCACTTCCGGGGGCGGGGTTTATTTACATTGGCAGGGGGCGCGCCGCCTCAGAGCGGCAGGTACAGCGAGTAGTCCGACAGCGCCCAGCGGCGGGCCGGGCGCCCGGTGCGGCCGATCATGGGCAGCTTCTGCACGTAGCGGGAGGCCGGGCTGGGTCCGTACGGCGCGGGGAAGGCAGTCTGGAAGAGGCGCCCGCGGCACCGCCTCCCGGCTTGCCGTCCGGCGATGATGAAACGGAAATGGGGGGCGCCGCGCGGGGCGAAACGGCTCTTTTGGAAGACGTCGCGGGTGCCGGCGCCCGGGCCCTGCTGCCGGGGCGCCCCCCGCGCCCGGTGCACGCGCGGCAGCGGCCTGTTCTCAGAGGCGGCGGGTGTAGAAGCTGATGGTGGACCGCTGCCCCGGGGGCTCTCGTCGCCCTGTGGGCTGACCATGGCGTTGGCCGTCAGCTGCGGCATCTTCCGCACCGAGTCCGGGGCGGCAGCCGGCTCCTTCTTGTCCCCCGGCGGCCGGGGGGCCGTGGGCGCAGGCTGACCCGTGCCAAAGCGGGTGGCCAAACTGTCACCGAAGAAGGCATAGAGCTCCCGGTAGATGTCTGCCAGGGTCACCGAAGGAGTAGGTTCCTCTGGCTCCGCACCTCCTGGTGGCAACGGGAGGCCAGACCCAAAGCCTGGCTCTGCACTGCCCCCGGAAGGAGACTCCTGCAGGAGAAGGCTGTCCCAGGGCAGGTCATCAGAACGCCGGCACCCCTTGCCGCCTGGGCCACCCTTGCTGGGCTCTGCTGCCTGGGCCTTCATCTTCAGCAGTCGCTCTACGGCCACCTGTAAAAGCAGAGAGATTGGGATATGCAAGCATCAAGTATTCCGAAGTCAAGCCTGCTGAGCTCATGCAAGGAAGAGGGGCTGGCACTCACCAGAATGGCTCCATAGACTTTGTGCCCATCTGCTTTAACCTGGGCATTAGATACTGAATAGTCATCTAGCACAGCCTGCAGATTTGTCCAGTAAGTGGACAGGTGTGGGTACAGGACTCTTTCTACTGCCTGGAAGGGACAGAAGGAATGCAGTGAGTGCTTCTTTGTTGCTCATTGACTCTCAAGAACCCTTTCCCATGAAAGACCTGCTTTTATCTTATGATACAGGACAATGTGCAATCCTAAATTTCCTGCTTGGCATACTCAGCCAACATTTACTTGGAACGTATTGTGCGCCCAAGATTTCACTAAGCACTGGGAATAAAGGCTGGGTACAAAGACAAACAACATAAAGTGACTCCACTATCACTGACATAAGGGCTAAGAGGGTATATATGTTATATGTGATACCAGTGCTAACAACAGAAATTTAGTTTGCCAACTGCTACCCTATACAGTCAATAGGCAAGTACTGTCCTCACTTAAACTGCGACTCAGTTCAAACCACAAAAACAGATCAGAGACCTGGACTCTGATTATATAATTTTAAATCCTGTAATTTGGGCAAAGCAATTAAGACTTCACAGAGGTGACATTTTTGATGGGCTTTGTTGGGTAAGAGTTCTTTGGTTAGTCATCACTGCTTGAGCATTTGAAAAATGTTGACAAAATTGACAAGTTCCTAGAAAAATATAATTTGTTGCTGACTCAAGATATATGAAAGCTTAAATAATTCTATAACTATGATAGTTAAAAATCTAACCACAAATAAATTTTGGTTATCAAAATTTGCAAAGTCTATAGACATTTAATCTTATTAAAAATACATAAAAAATAAATCCTCCCTACCTCATTCTATGAGGCCAGTATTTCCCTGATCCTAAAGCCATACAAGGGCATTACATGAGAGAAAACACGATTGATTTCACTCATGAATATAGATAAATACTTGAAAAATTTAGTAAACCCAACACTATATAGAAAATGCAGGGGCCAGCCAAGTGGCTCAGTTAGTTAAGAGCAGGAGCTCTGAGCAACAGTGTCGCCGGTTCGATTCCCACATGGGCCAGTGAGCTGCAGCTGCCCCAGTAGGATGCCCCAGTAGGATGGCTCAGCTGGTGAGAGCACATGCGCCTAACAACAAGGTTGCCAGTTAGACTCCCACATGGGATGGTGGGCTACGATCACCCGCAACTAAGATTGAACACAGCCCCTTGAGCTGAGCTGCCCTGAGCTGCCGACAGGCAGCCAGATGACGACTGGACTTGGAGCTGACCTAGATGCGCCCTCCACAACTAAGATTGAAGGACAACAACTTGGCTGTTCCCCTTCCCCAATTCCCCAATAAAAGAAAAAAAATGCATTATATTCCAATAAAGTTTTGGATCTTTTTATATATATATAAAAGACTATATACCATGACCAAATTGAGTTTATCCTAGAACTGTAAAGATGGTTTACTATTAGAAAATCTATATATATAATTAATCACATTAACAGATAAAAGCACAAAAACCTGAGGATCAATTTAAAAAATATAGAAAAAGCGTTTGCTAAAATTTCAACACAAATTAATGATAAAACTAAGATAATTTTCTTAATCTGAGAAAGGTTATAAACACACAAAATAAACAACAGCCTCAATGAGAAAGGTTATTAGCACTTCCTTTAAAATTGGGAATGAGACTAGGTTGCCCATTATCATCAGATGTAAAATGATATTAGTGATCCTAGCAATGAAATAATAAAGAAATGAAAGGGATGAGGTTTAGAAAAGATGAAATAAAGCTGTCATTATTTGCACATATGATCTACATTAAAAACCCCAAAGAATCCACACAGAAATGACAGTTTAGTAAAGTTGATGAATCAACACACAATTGTGTTTCTATACACTAATAAGAAATTAATACTGTGAAAACAAGACACCATTACAACAGCATCAAAGAACACAAGGCTCTAGAACTAAATTGAATAAAGTATATGTAGGTTCCCTTCAGGGAAAATTATAAAAGGATCCTAAAAGACAGTGAAAAACCTAAAAAAAGGGTTTTTGTGGACAAGAAGGCTTAGTATCATTGAAGAAGTCAATTCTCCCCAGAACTGATCTAATAGAGTCAATGGAATTCCAATAACAATCTCAATAACAGCAAAAGAATTTACTCTAGGTCGGCAAGAGTGGTTTGGCAGAAAAACCCATTCATGTAACCTGTCAAATTATCAGAACTAAGGTGCATAGTCATTTGATAAATCTCTACAGATGTGAAAAAGGTATGCGACAAAGCTCAATATCTAGTCATGTTTAAAATATACTCAACACAAGAAGAATTGAGGGCTAGTTCCTTAACGTGATAACATAGAATGGGCAGGAACTTATGAAATGGTGGTATGTTAATATCTGCTGTGCTTCTGAAAGGATAAGATGTTTCTATACGGAAAGTCAGGCTGTCACTGAGCCTGGCCTAAGACAAGAATTCAATACAGGGCGGCAGCAAGCATATACCCTTTTTATGATAAAAGACACCCAAATACTATTGTTCTACCCACAAATGGGAGCTCTTATGGCTCTGTGAGAAAGGCCAGGGTCCTCACCTTCCAGCCAAGGGCATGCAGCCCCACCACAGCCCCATAGTGAGAGCACAGAGGCCGCACAGGGTCTGCCAAGACCTTCTGCAGGGAGAGCAGGATCTGCTGATAGAGGCCACTTACAAGGTCCCCATGAGTCCTGTGGGAGCAACACTCAGTCAGAGAGGGGATGAGGCATGGCACTGCCCAACAGGACTCAAGTCACAGCACACAGAGAAAACAGCACTTGTACGGCACACGGGGGTAAATGAACGAGGTAGCTAGCTAGGGGTGACTGGCTCCAGCCTTGAAGGCTGAAGGACCAAACCCTTGACACCTTTGTCAAACGTGTAGAATCCCAGTGTGCCACGGCACACTGACTGGGAAGCTCTAAGGCAGGAGGCTCCTGAGCTCTCAACACATGGCCTCAAAGCCAGAGGACTCACCCCACCTCCCTACCCAACCCACTCAGCTCGCAGCTGTCCCGCCCTGTATTCAGCTCTCAGCCCAGTGGCTACCAGAAGATGTGGCTTAGAAGGAGGGCAGCGCCATCCCGCAGAGTCCAGTGGTCATTCAGGGGGTTGATGGAGGCAGCCAGCGGCTCCAGGACACAGTAGAGGACACTGCCCACTAGGGAGCGGACATAAGGCCCCAGGCAGAGGTGTGGGTTCCGAACCAGGCTCCGTGCCACTTGCAAGAGCCGGTGTAGCTGCTCCAGGTCGTGGCTTACAGATTTCACCTGTTAGTAAAAGAGGTTAAGGGGACACGGGGGTGCACAGGGGCCTGCCATTCTGATGGCTCCTGCCATGAGCCCTACATGCTGCTGGGTCATCTCCTCCCCACAAAACTTTCTCCCTCACCCCAGCCTGGTCACTTACCCCACTGACCACATAAACAAAGTAAGGCAGGAGTGCTGCAATCTTGGAGTTGGTCTGCAGGTCCTGGAGAGCAATCTGAAAAGGAAGGGGCCACCAGCCCCAAGTAGAAATCGACTTTTTTTTTTTAAAGGACACTTTACCACTTATGTACTAAGGTTTCCAATGTTCATATTCTTTAATTTGACTTCTATAAATTTAACCCACTACAAAAGAAACCCACTCACATACCGACACACAGCACTGTCTGTAATAAAAAATTGAATGCAAAATAAATGCCCAACATATTTTTACCTGAGAAAAGCAGTTCTTCTATAACCAGATGTTTAGATACCACCACTCTGGTTTATACTAATCATTGTTTACACAGAAAAAAAGGTGAGGGTGATTCTACAGAAGACTTTCGCTTTCTACTTTGTGTGTTTTTACAGTATAGTTCTCTAATAAACATATATGCTGGTATTACTTTTATAAGCAGAAAAAAAGATCAGAATAAGTAAAGGAGTAAAACCATCTTAGCCTGGAACCTTCGCCACCTGTGCCCTTCAAACTCCTCTGGATAAAGATCCCAAGCTTAGGCGCTGTGAAAGCAGACAGGAGGATAGCGAGGCTGGAGCTCAGCTCCTCGGCCCCACATCCAGCCCCCCCTGCACTGTGCCTGAGGAGCAGGGGCCAAGCTTGCAAGACAGGAATGTGTGGTAGCAACATCGCTAAAATTCAAGGGAAATAACAGCAGCAGCAAGACATGTGGAGAGTGGAGGATGTAAAACCCTCAGAGAGGGCATATGGCTGAGCAGACCACCAAACTAGCCCTCATCTGACTCTGGACAGAAAAGGACTGACCACGGGTACCGTCCAGCAGGCCCTGTGGAGCCCCAGAGACTAAAGCAGCAGTGGTTGGTATGAGGCCTGGGGACTAAGGACTGAACAGCAAGTCTCAGAGCAGGCCTGGCCAGCATCCAGGCGCGTTCTACTCCTCCTCCCCCTCTCAAGTCCAGGCAAGTGGGAGCTGCAGTGTGGATACCCAGGTCAATAGACACTCCAAGAATAGGCTCTGGAATTAAGGTGTGGGGAGACTAATCACCTGCTGAGCTGTCCGTTTCCCTAAGGAACAGGGTTCCCCTAAAGTAGAAAGGGGAGTCAGGACTGGAGGAGAGCCTCCCTCAGAGCACCCCACTGCCACTGAGGACAGCTTGCACACACATCAGTCAGTCAGTGTGGAGAGGACAGGAAGTAGGCATCTGAAAGAATTTCACAGGAATTCGCAAGTTGGACTTCGTGTCCCAAATTCAGACCCACTTGCTCACCTTCATCAGCTGTGGATCATCCCCGAGCACAGCCCGAGTCACTTGCTGGTAGTACTTGAGGAGGTCATCGGTCAGTGAAGACACAGCGCTGGGTACTGCGAGACCATGAGCAGGAGGTGCTCAGGGCGGACGCCCAGCCCTCTCTCAGCCTCCCTTGCCTGCTCCCCGACCACCACCATCCCCACCCCTCAGCCCCAAGGAACTCATTCAGAGAGGACTCCCGGAGCACAGAGCCGCCAGCCTGTCTCAGCAGCGTTACAGGCTCTCCACACCTCCGTGCCTCCTACCCGTCCTCTGCCAGGCAAATTCCTGCTCAGTTCTCAAGCCCAAGCTCTGCTCTGCAGACCCTGGACGTGAGACACCTCCACTCAGGGATGCTAGCATGCTGCCCAGACTTCCATGCTAGCATCCAACACATGGCATCATCACTGCTTATAGGTCTGGGCTCCCATCTCCAGCTCTGAGCCCTCTGCGCAGGGACCAGCGCCCACTCAGAACACAGTGTTGGTAAATACTTGTCAAATGAAGACCCCGGGCTGCAGAGGCACCACCCTCAGCTGCTAAGGGAGTTCGGTCCAACCAGAGGGCGCATTCCCCACACTATCCCTTACCTGATCCTTGAGGTGCCAGGTTCCCTTTGCCATCTAGGTAAGAGACATGAACTAAAACCAGAGCAGAGAGAAAGTCAGGCTGGGATTCTGCCCTTTACAGCACCACGCAGCACACTGAGTTCTACCCCATCCATCAGCCAGCCCATCACCACTCCTGTGAAAACACAGCTCTTGTCCCCACCCCACACAGGACCCCAGCAGTCACCTCTCACAGCCGTCTCGGCACAGCCTTTGGGGATATTGGTGGCCAGGGCCAGCTCGACCAGGTTCACCTCTCGGTCCTCAGGGAAGTAGAGTTCACCCTCCCTGGCGGGGCGCAGAGGCAACACCTCCTGGGATCCGTAACCACACACAGCCTGAGCAAAGAGAGGATTGGAGAGCAGGCTGAATCCAGGGACGGGAGAGGCACTCTCCCATCAGGGCAGGGAGCCCACGTTTGAGGTCAGTCCAGAAGTCCTAAGTGGGGGATGTCTGGGGCTTCAGGCCCACTGCTGGGAACTTGACTCGAGCATCCAGTGCTCACTGCATCAAGGGGCAGAACGTGGTCCCTCTCCCAGATCCACAGAGGCTCTGGGCCCCACCCCCCAGGCTGCTGGTCCTCCTCGCACTCACCCAACTTGAAAAACACTACTGTCTTCCAAACATGACCTTCTTCCCTTCACTCCCGGCCCCAGAACAGCTATGCAGAACCCTCTAATAACATCCACACCGTGCTCAGGATCCCCCCTCACCCAGAATGCCTTCTCTTTTCCTTAGTCGAGCCTCCCTTTAAGGCCCAGCTCGGGTCCCATGTCTTCCAAGAAGCCTTCCTTAACCTCCTGGCCCCCATGGTCTCCTGTCCCTCTTTTCTGAACTCATAGCTCTTAGGGGCCTGAGCCAGGCACCCGTCCCACGGTTGCTGTGGCTCCCTTCGTGTGTGCATTTGGTCTTCATGTCTCACTGCATTTCCAGCCCTGAGCTGGGCACGGAGGTGGGCTCATGCCAGCTAAGCCTCTGTAACCCTTGCCCCACTCACCTCCACGCTGCTCCACCTGAGGGCCCTGTTGAAATCCTCGACAGTCAGCTTCCGGCGTTTGGTGTGTTTCATGAATTGAGAGCTATTCTGGGAGGGGAAGAACAAAGTCAAGGGAGCAGAGGTTACGGGGCCCCAGTGCAGAGAGGCAGCCTGGGGAGGAGGCAACAAGGACAACAGACCAGCTATCAGAAAGCCTGGAGTCTAGTTCAATTCTTATGCAGCCAGCCCCAATGTCACGGTCCTTCTCTGGGCTTCGGTTTCTCACATGTAGAATGTGAGTATGAATCTGCTTGGCCCGCCCAGTGGGGCTGTTGTGAGGAGCACATGCGAAGATGCAAGCGCCTCATATGCTGGAAGCCCAGCTGGCTAGAAGGGGAGCTCTGGAAAGGGCAGGACTGCCTCCACTACATTCCCTCAAAGCACAGAGTAGGGGCCTGATCCGTTTGGTGAATAAACCCCTGTGGAAAGGGGTAGCCAAGGAGAGTCGGGGGGTACTGGAGCGGGAAGAACATACTTGTGTGGCCTCTCTGAGACGGTAGCACACATCCTCTGCGAGCAGGGCTGCCACCTCATCGCTCAGCTCCAGGCCTGTGCTCTCCGCCATGAGCCGGACTGACTCCCGAGGGATCTCCACAAACCTCCGCTCTTCTCGCTCTGACATGGCCCCAGCGGAGCTAGGAGTGGGGAGGGAAGGTGTGAAAAGCCACCCATCCCCCTCAGAGCCCAGAGCCCGACTCGAGGCCCTCTAAACCAGTCTTGCAGCTCTTGCTCCAGAATCAAACAAGGAACCGCAAAGGCTCTTGGTGTCCAGGTGGGGAAACTGAGACGCAGAGCAAGAGACAGACTTGAGCTGGGCCACAGGGCAGGCAACAGTGACACCTGAGGAAGTGTCTGGCCCTGGGGTCCACAGAGCTGGGTCCCAGCCCTGCCCTACCACTTCCTATGTGAATTTAGCCGAGACCTTCATCATTCTGAGCCCTGGAGTCCTAAATTGTAAATCGAAGGAATAATTCCTGCCCTCCTGAACTCACAGAGTTGCTCTGAGGATAAAATGAGATAACATATGAGAAAATCAGGGACTAGAACACTACACAAATGGAAGACATTACCATCATTCATTATAAACAAAAACTTGATGTCTTCTTCCTTTTGATTCTTGCTACAACCACTATGTGCTAAATCTTAAGAAAACACTACTTTTATCCTGATATTCCCTTGCACGAAAATCTTCAATATGTCCCCACTGCTTATAAAAGGAAAGCCCAAACTCCCCGGCTTGACAGTCCGTGTTTCAGCTTGACAGTCCGTGTTTGGTCCCAAATCCCCACAGCTGTTCAAGCTGATCCCTTCTCCCAGTAAGACCAGTCTGGTGCCTTCCAGCCTGCCTATGCCTCACCACCAGCACTCAGGCTGGCCTGTCGCCCTCTCTATTCCAAACCCCCACCCCCTCCTCTTTGCTAAGACAAATCCAGTCTCTCCTTTGAGGTCTTTCTGTCCCATATGCCATCTAAGACCATCAGGCTTTTAATAGTTGGGTTTTGCCCATGCGTCTGGTCTTCCCCAGTTTGGCTGCAAGGTATAAAAGCAGGAACCCGCTCTTCTGTTTACAGGATACAGCAGAATAAGAACTCAGTAAAAAAACTGCAGCCGTGACTGACTCCAACACACACCACAATTAGAAGGTAGGCCCCCATGAGCCAAAATGAGGCATCAGCCCCACCAGCAGCAAGGCCCGAGTTCCATGGTGACCCACTCAGGTGCTGCCCCACTACTCCTCTCTGGCAGGATTCACTGGGTCACCAGTCACCTCCAGATCCCTAATCCAATGGGCATCCCACCTGGTCTCCCTGCAGCATTTCTCCCAGTGACTCCCCACTGCCTTTGGAATAAAAAACAAACCTACAAACCTGTACCATGGCTCCAAGGCCCTGAATGTGTACCTACTTCTGCTAATACCTCTTCCTACTCTCTTGTGTTCTGCGTTCCCGTCTGTTGCCTCTTTTCATTTCCTCAAAACAACCTTATTTCAGGATGATCATACATTCTGTTTCCTCTACTTGAAATGCTCTCCTTCACCTTGTCCACCCGCCGTCCCTCTGTCTAGCAAATGCCTAGTCACTCCTTCAGATCTCAGTTCAGATGTCAGTTGCTCAGGGAAGTCTTCTCAGACCCCCACAATGTCCCAGTACTTGGTCTTTGAAACAGTTATCACAACTGGTAATTATATATTTGTGTAACTTTTTGATTAACACCTACCTCCCCACTAGAGTGTAAGCTCCATGCTGGCAAGGGTCATGCCTGTTTGCTCACCTTTGCATCGCCAGCGTCGGGCACAGTGTCAGCACATAAGACGCCCTCAATACACACTTGCTGAAAAAACAAATAAAGAATAGCTATTTTTCTAAGCACGTGACATGCCTGAGGCACTGAACTAAGTGTTTTATACTGCTGATACCTCATTTTATCCTCATTAACAATGAGATGGATATTATGTAAGTATTGTGTCTATTTCACAGCCAAGGAAATCAAAGCTCAGAGAGGCTAAACGTGAAATGTCTTATCCAAGACCATCCAGAGAGCACTAAGTAGGGAGCAGGAACTCAAACTCTTGTTCCCAATCACCAGGAGAGGAGGGCTGGGTGGGGAACAAGGCCTGGATTCCCAGCCCCAAAACCTATCGTTGGAGACCCACCAGTAGGTAATTGTTAAGTTTCTCTTTCCCCATCTGTAAAATGGGAGCATGAAGTCCTGCCCAGTGAAGGCGCGGTGGGAGTTTCCCTATTATGTGCCCACATTAAGACCCACAAAGTCCGGCCTCGGACCAAGGTCTCTTGTTCCTCAACCTCCCCTCCGCATCCTCAGCCACCAGCCACAATGGTAAGGAGGCGTGGGAACTGACCTCTACCGGCCTCCGCGACGCGCATCCTCCCACCCAGCTTCACACATCCCAGATCCAGAGGTGGTGGGGTGCGGTGGAGGAGGTCAAGGGTTACCGAACTTGGGTCACGTGGTCAGCGAAGGGGGCGGGCCCCCAGCGGAGCGGGTTCTAAGGCTACTGGGAGTACGCAGTCCGCAGCAGGACAGGGAGTCCTTGAACCTGCTAGGGCTTGCTCACCTGAGGGCTCCTGTGCGGCGAAGACGGCTACAGAGACTGCAGCGACGGCGGCGGCGGCAGTAACAGCGGCAGCTCTCAGCCACCCTGCTCACACTAATTCCCTCTCTCGGCGCCCAGGCCCCGCCCTCCACGAGCACAGCCAATCAGAGAGCACCTTGCGAAGTTCCCGCCCTCCAGGGGGCTTCCAGCCACACGATTGGCTACTATGAAGGTACTGTGAAAGACCCAGAGAGCTGGGGTCACGTGACGCTAAGATTCGCACTTCTTAAAGCAACAGCTCTTGGGAGTTTTGGGAGTAAGTGTGCATGGTTTGTACGTTTTAATAACCGTATTCTCAAGGAAAGCGTCCCCATTCCCTTGGTCTTGTCTGCTCCCGAATTCCAGAGCACTTGCATTTACGCGACTCCAAGCAAAGCTGTAGATTTTGGTATCTGGCTTACGTTTTCCTGCCCGCTTAGTGGGGCTCAAATTAGCCACTCCAACGTCACCTGCCACTTCCCCTTCCCAAAAGGATGGATGGGGCTCCTGGTAGGTAGGTAGGTAGGTAGGTAGGTAGGTAGGTAGGTAGGTATTCTCTGCGGGTAGAAGGACCTTCTGACTGGGCCACACCCACGTGCAATCTCCAGACATCAGGGCTCTGCTCATGTGGGCACCCTACCTTGTATCTTCCCCATTCCCATCCAATAAGCCAAATATAAGCCCTCGCCTGCCTCTCAGACTTCCTTGACCGTTTTACACGCACACATTTTCCCGAATTTGGGCAGTTCTCAATTGAGAAGGAAGTGGGCTTATTGAGTAAAGAATGCTATTTGGAATTAGACCAACCTAGGTTCAAATTCTGACACTGCTTTTGGGGAAATAACCTAAGCACAGCCTCCCCACCCCCCATCTACTAAATGGGGTAATAATACCCACCTCACAGGGTTACTGTCGATTAAATGAGATCATTTCTGTGAGAGCACTTGGTAGAGTTGGTGGTTGAACTTTCACTCGCATGAGACAGTAAATTAATTCCTTTATATTCATCCAAGATGGGGTAGTTTGCGTGGGCTATTCTTTATAGAACGGAGCTTTCTTCAGGGGAGCATGGATGTACATTTCCTCACCCTTCGTTTCTTTCAGGGTAGATGCTGCTGACTGTAGAAAAGATCCTCTGAGACCAGAGCTGGGAAAGCCAGATGGATGTGACTGGGGTTGCCATGGAAACACCACCTAAGGAGACTGTGACCCTTGTTGAGTCTCTTTCATATTCAGAATGGTATTTGGAGTACTTTCAGTACTGTGCTTGAACACTGGCGTGTTTGTCCACCTATGCATGAAGGTGAGGCTCTCTGAGATCCTGAGTCTAAGGTTAGCTCAGCAGGACCTGGGCTGCGGGCAGATCTCCTTAAGGTATCATTGGTGTGGACGGCCATTGGCAACCTTGGAGGTATGGGACAAGGAAGGCAGGCCCAGGGGCCTGTGGGATGTAGTGAAACTGTACTCAAGCTATCTGGGGCTCATTTGGCCCCAGTCTGAGTGGAGGCAGGGGCCAGGGAAAGCAGTAGTGAGACCCACATGGCCACATACGGGAAAAAAGTGGCTTACTCCCCAGCCACCCAGTTCCTGACAAGAAGAGCTATGATGATGGTTTTGGAGTCAGGCTGACAGTTTAGAAAAATAAATCAAAGCTCCACTACTCACTAGCTGTGTGACCTTAGGCATATTAGTTCATCTCTCTGACCTGTTTTATCAACTGTAGAGTGGGATAACAGAACCTATTTCATGGAGCTATTGTGAAAATTCAGTAATCTGTATAAAGGATTTAGCATGTTACCAGGCAGATGCTCCTGTTATTAGCCTGTGATCTCGTTAAGACCTCTGTAACTCCCATAGGACCAAACCTTAAAAGATCAGAAGAGTTCTAGAGACCATCTCCAGGCCATGCCCACTTAGTCCTTTCCCCACACAGTGCCAGCCTTCTTGGTGGGTGCCACACTTTTCATCCTCACCAGCACCCACATGCTTATGTCCCATAGCTGCTTCTCTGTCCATCAGTCTCCTTCTGGGTCTGCTGTTACTTCTTGGTTATCTCTGACACAATTTACAGCTGGGTGGATCCATTTGAGAACTTGGGAAGAATTTTACTCTGTGAGACACATGGTGTTTAGGACTTAGGGAAAATCCCTACAACCGGTGTATAGTGAAGTGGTTTCACAACTTTAACACTGTTTCCACTAGAAAGTCCATTGCAAATCCAGCACAGAAACTTTCCTGGATTCAACGAACTTGGAAAACTTGGCACAGTGCTGAGAGCTGGAGATACAAAACTGAAAGGGATACATGTGTATCTACAATTATCTCAATAAAAAACCTGAAACTTTACATAATAAAAAACGAAAAGGGAGACAATAACAAAATAATGTTTTGTTTGTTTTTTATAGATTTTATTGGGGAATTGGGGAAGGAGAACAGTGTTGGGGAATTGGGGAAGGGGAACAGCCAAGTTGTCCTTCAATCTTTAGTTGTGGAGGGCACAGCTAGGTCAGCTCCAAGTCCAGTTGCCATCTGGCCACCCGTCAGCAGCTCGCGGCTGCTCAGCTCAAGGTGCCGTGTTCAATCTTAGTTGCGGGTGGACATAGCCCACCATCCCATGCGGGAGTCGAACCAGCAACCTTGTTGTTAGCAGATGCTCTCACCAGTTGAGCCTTCCTGCCACCTGTTAGCAGCTCAGCGGCAGCTCAGCCCAGGCACAGCTCACTGGCCCATGTGGGAATCAAACCGGAGACCCTGTTGCTCAGAGCTCATGCTCTTAACCAACTGAACCCCTCGGCTGGCCCACAAAATGTTTTGTGACCCACTACAGAGGTATGAATGCAACATCCTCTATCGGTCCAGGAGTGGTGAAAGTGAGGGGAAGGGAACCATATTCTTACCATGTTCTAGGCCCTATTCTGGATGCTTCCTATCAGGGTTTCTGGACCTCAGCACAACTGACACTTGAGGCCAGATAATTCTTTGTTGTGGGGGTCTGTCCTGTACACTGTAGGATGTTTAGCAGCATCCTTGGCCTCTATCCACGAGAAGACAATAGTACCTCCCTACCCACTTGTGACATCCAAAAATGTCATTGCCAAATGTGCCCTAGGGCCGAAGTCACCCCAGTTGATAATCACTGCTTTATATGTATTATATAATAGTAATTATATTTAACAGTTGAATGCCTATCATGTGCCAGGCTCTATGTCAACCACTTGCATATGTAAGTCCTCACTTAATGCCATTGATAGGTACTGTGACTTTAAGCAAAATGATGTATAACGAAACCAATTTTATCACATGCTAATTGATATAAACAAGAGTTAAGTTGCTAAGGTATCTCATCAATGTTATAATGAAACACCACCGAACGAAATGATATTATTCAAGGACCTGCTGTATGATCACTGACAGTAGCAGCAACCACCCAAAGAAGGTTGTATGCCCATTTTACAATGAGAAAACATAAGTCACCCAGCTAGGACTGAAACCAGTTCTGTATCAATTCAAATACCAAGCTTTCTACTACACTGCTCTGCTTCTCAAGGAAATCAAGAAAAGCTGAGGAAAAAAAAAAATATGACTGAGATTGGATAGATTAGTAGGCAGCAAGCAGATAGGCTGGGACAGGATACTCCAAGGTAGACAAATAGTATCGTAATAGCATAGTGTGAGGGAGCGTAGTACGTTTGTTTAATCTGGTAGTCATTTCCTTTATTTTTGCTGTTACCCTAATGAGAAAATGAGCCCTTTCACACCTTCGGGTCAGTTTAGAATAGTGATCAATGAGCACATAAAGGCCTCTGTTGTTTTTGTACCCATCCTAGGAAGGGCTGTGTTAGGACCCCACCAGTCTGTGTTATTATTATCCTCTTGTTCACCTCTCCCTGCCTGCTGTCTCCTTTCCCCAGCTATATTCTTCGCTATTTTTAAGGGTGGGGGAAGGGAAAATACTAAGAAACCAGACTGGCACTCAGAATGGCTCTGGTGATATTGGGAAAAGTCACGACGTATTGTTTTCTGTTTTTGTTGCAAAAATGCATCATGACTTTTCCAACAACCCAACAGTATTATTTGCTGGAAGCCAAAGACCCAACATTAATGCCTTCTCTTAAATGAAGTCAAATTTAGACCTTGGCAAAAGGGTTAGTCAGATCCCCTGGGTGGCTGAGGCCCGTTGAAGCATCAGGCCAAAAAAAAAGAAGGGGTAGCGAGCAACTGCACCCCAGCCTTTTAAAAAAGAGTTGTTCTGGGCCGGCCGAGTGGCGCGATGGTGAAGAACTGGCTTGGGACGCCAGAGGGCCCCGGTTCGGATCCCACATATGAGGGCCAGTGACACTGCCCTCTACAGCTAAGATGCTGAACAACAGCTCAACCTGGAGCTGGGCTGCCGTGAGTCGCCAGCGAAGGCGAAGGCGTAGGCTGCAGCCCCTGCTGCAGTGGGTTGCCATGGGCTACCGTGTGTAGCCAGCAGCCAGCGTGAGCGGCCAGTAGCCGCAGTGAGCGGCCGTCCAGAAGCCGGCGACTGATCTGCCTCGCCCGGGAAGAACGCAATGATGGTGCCAACTTGGGCCAGTGAAGCAACGTCCTCCACAACTAGACTGAAGAACAAAAGGACAGCAACTTGTCTGTTCCCCTTCCCCCAATTCCCCAGCACTGTTCCCATCCCCCCAATTCCCCAATTAAAAATCTTTAAAAAAATAAAATAATAAAATAAAAAAGAGTTGTTCTTATCAAAGAAAAGAGATAACACTTCCATGAGAACCAAGGGTCTTTTATGGTTAGAACACACAGTCAAAATCTGGGAGTGGCTGCTAAACCACAAGAAAAGCCAGATGTCTTCTGGGACAAGGAACCTTCCTTGCCTCCCCCACAGCAGTCAGACTGGGCCTCCAGACAAAATGGGAAGTGTGACAATCACACCTCCTAGATGAGGACCATACAAGGTAGGGAGGCCCTGATGTTCAGCTCACAAGGCCTGGGAGAACAGAAAAAGCGCATCAGTTAAACTCAAGAGCGTGGGGCAGCTATAACCGTGCACTGCCCATCCCAAGGGACGTATGTCCTGGATCTTCCAAGCAGACAGAATGAGGGTTTCCTTCATCTGTGACTCAGGCGTTAAATCCCATCTCCACTTCACTCCACTGCCCCCACACACCCCTACTCCAGGCAACAACCCCGGCATGTATGATCAGGCACTCACCTAAGTAATCATCCATCAGGGAGCCGATAGCAAACTGTAGGAGGAAAGGTAAAAAGGAAATGAAGCCTAAGCTAGCACAGAGCTATCCTCTAAGCCCCGGCCCAGGCCTTCTGCCCACCCATCCCCTCTTCATGGCAGAAGAAGAGCACAGAACACCCAGGAACTCTGGGCGGTAAGAAATGAACAGCTCCTGCTTCTGTCTGGTACAGTCAGCGAGGCAAGCAAGAGACTCACGATGTCATTTTTATCCACACGGGTCCCCACAATCTTCAAGCGGATCTCATCGTCCTGCTGAATCACAATGTCCTGGGGGATGGAACAGTATACTCAGACACCCACCAGCCAATACTCTCCTCAACACGCCTGATTCCCTCCTCCCTCTCACTAACTTCTTCCTACCCACTCACCTCATCCACTGTCTTGTAACATGGTGGGTTGGAGTTAGGATCAAACTCCATCTCTGATGGGATGGACTTGAAAGGAAAGTGACACTGGGTCAGCACTTTAAATGGATGCTACAGTAGATGGTCATGAATGAGTGTCTCTCCTTAGCCCCACCCAGCATGCCCAGACTTACATGTCGAGAGATGAAGCAGGACATAGGTCCAATTTCTGTGAAGAGTCCAACCTAGAAGGAAAATGAGTGATCCTTGCTATTTGTTTTGTCGCCCAAAGTCTTCTAAGCTTCCCATCTTTATCTGATTTACAATAATATTCTCCATGTTTGAAACCACTCTGAATTGTAGCATTTGTTTTCATTTCTCTTTTTTCAAGTTTCATTTTAAGCAAATATGGTGTCATAGTAAAGAGCTGAGACCTGAGACTCCTGTCCAATCCTGTCCGCCCAGCATTTGAACACTTGTTGGTCACATGACCTTGGCAATTAGACTTAACTTCTCCAAGTTTAAGTTTCTACAAAAAGGGATAAAAGCACCCACCTCCCCGAGTCACTGTAAGGCTTTATACATGACCTGACCCACAATAACTACTCAATCAATAGAGGCTACTATTGTTATGACTATTAATATTGATTTACATGCCCTGAGGGAGGCAGGGCAAAATCACGATACCTTTTGACAGGTGAGGGAACCGAAGCACAAAAAAATGACTTAGCCAAGGACACAGACTTAGCAAGTGGAGTTGGTACCCATTCCACATCTTCTCAGAGACCATCCCCCTTCCTCACCTATCTATTGTCTTACCTTGTTGACCTGAGTGACAACAGCATCCACGACTTCCCCTTTAAAGGGCCGGAAAACAATGGCCTTGTACTTCACTGGATAAAGGACAAAACCTCGGCCTGGCTGGATCACACCAGCACCAATATTGTCGATGGTGGTGACAGCAATTACAAAGCCATACCTGTGAGGAGGATGAGAAAGAAAGGTACTGTATGTGGAAGAGCTTCTAAAACCATCTGCAGCAAGACTCAGTGAACTTGGGGGTCAGGGGGCAGTACGAAGGCGAAGCAGATGGCACCTCTGCCCATAGAGAGCCTAATGACCAAGAAAAAAGACAGGACACTGATCAGTATATGTAACGCCAAACACTGCTCTCATAATTTCACAGTACACGTCCAAGAAGGCTGCAGTGCTTGAGCTAAGAGACCTCAGTATTTGGGATGCCTCGAATCACCTGGGAAGAACTTATTAAAATGCAGATTCCCAGGCCTGTCCCAGAGTCTCGATTCTTCAGGGATGGGATGAGGCTCAGGTACATTCATGTTCAAGAAATACCCCAGGTTATTCTGATGATGGAGGCCCAAGTACTCTGTAGCCCTGGGCTCATCCCAGCTCATTTACATCATCCTGTGAGCAGCCTCTGTGCATAGCCCAGAGAAGTGTCACGCCAAGTCCTTGGGCATGAAGATACAGAAAGCCAGCAGAATCATAGAGAGCAGACACAGGAACGATGATTAGACTGTGGTCTCCATGAGGGCTGGCCTCATTCCATCTTGTTCACCATTGTTCCCAAGGCCCAACACAGGGCCTGGCACACAGCAGAAGCTTTAGAAATGTTTGCGGAGTAAATGAATGACCAATCTCAGCTGAGGGAAGTAAGTCTTGAGGTATTTGCAGAGGGCTCCATGGGAACCCAAATCAGGAAGCAACAGACTGCCTGGGGCGCCTAGGAGTGTGTGACAGGGTTCCCCAGTGTAAGTGGCAGGAGAGTAGGAGTTGAGGTGTAGGAGTTGGGGAGGGGTTGCAAGCACAGGGCGCCTTGTGCACATCGATCAGGTGGCATAGAGGGCACGGCACTCACTTGCCGGTGCAGGTCCCCTCTACCTCCGTAAAGAGCTTCTGTTTCACCGTGTTGAGCAGGTTGGGGCCGAAGTAGCGTGGGTGCAGCAGGATCTCGTGCTCCAGGGAGATCTGCGGAGAAAGTGTCATGGAGACCAGGCAAGGCACAGCAGGAAGATGCGGCAAGAAGCGGCCACTCTTCCCAGCGCCACACTTCGCTCCTCTCTCAACCCTGCCCTCGCCGCCACCCCGTGCCCTGCTCACGTGGTAGAACATCTTCCCGCGGAAGGATGGCGAGCAGCCGAACCTACACCTTCGCGGATAGCGGAGCCTCCAGCTCAACCGGAAACACACGCTTCTGCCGCAACACCGCTTTCCGGCAAGAGGGAGCTAAGAGGGCGGGACTCCGTCCTTTCCAAGGACCCGATTGGGCCTCGCTTGTCATGGGCGGGGAATCCAGAAGCTCCGGCCCACCGTTCAGCCCACCGGCGGTCAAAATCCGCTCTCTTAAATTAACAGTCCCTGGCCCAGATTAGATCCTCAATAAGTACTTTTTAACGGAATTAATTAATTAGTGAAAGATGGTATAAATATAGCGCTTTAGCAGAGTGCATTCATTTAGCACTCTAGGTACATAGTATCAAATTGAATTAAATTGTAGGAAGGACACCCAGCTGGTGTCAGAATTGCTTGGGGGGGG
>NW_017731443.1:3906995-3910342 GCF_001890085.2 Hipposideros armiger
ATCAATGTGACCTACCAGTCAGGGGCTAGATCCAGCCAACTCCTTTTTTTGCCTCTCTTCCTTTTGCTTTCTCCACTCCAGCCACATTGCCCTCCTCTCTCACCTCAGGACCTATGCACTTGCTATTTCCGGTGCCTAAAATGCTCTTAGCTCTGCAGGTGGGCAGGAGGTGCTCCTCTCATCCATCCTTCAGGTCTCATCCTTCAGGTATAAGCTCACTATCACCACCTCCAAGAGGCCTTCCATGACTACCCTGACTCAAGTAGCCACACCCCAGTCATTCATTCCATTATTGTATTGCCTTGTTTTATTTTCTTCCTAGGCCTTTGGACTCATCTTTAAAAAGAAAAAAACTTTATTGGGGAACAATGTGTTTTTTCCTGGACCCATCAGCTCCAAGTCAAGTTGTTGTTCTTCAATCTTAGTTGTGAAGGGCACAGCTCAGCTCCAAGTCCAGCCGCTGTTTTCAATCTAGTTGCGGGGGAGCACAGCCCGCCATCCCATGCAGGAGGCAAACTGGCAGCCTTGTTGTTAAGAGCACATGCTCTAACCAACTGAGCCATCCGGCCACCCTCTGGCAGCTCAGCGGTAGCTCAGCTCAAGTTGTTGTCTTCAATCTAGTTGCAGACGGTGCAGCTCACTGGCTCATGTGGGAATCAAACTGGCAACCCTGTTGCTCAGAGCACATGCTCTAACCAACTGAGCAACCTGGCGCCCCTGGACTCATCTTATTCATTTATAGATGTGTATGTTACCTGTTTCCCCTCAAGAAGGGCAGCGATTCTTATCTGTTGTGTTCCTCTATATTCATAATGCCTAGAACAATGCCTGGCACACAACAAGTGCTCACTATCTATTCATTGAGTGAATCTCTAGCACCTAACATAGCATTCTGCAAATAATGGAGTTTAACGAATGTGGGTTGATTGGACCTCATTCTTATAATAAACCTATTTTTATCTCTTTGAGATCCCCAGGCATGGGTTGGCCATGATAAGCTCTCCCCAAGCTCTGATTCCTTTGCTTGCAAAGCTTCAAGATCAGAGACAAGCTAGAACAGAAAGAGAAAATAGCAGTGGAGAATAATTAGCTGTATTGAGATTCGGATTACAAAGAAAGTTTGTAGGAGAATTGTTTCAATTATCTTTTGCTGGACAATAAATCACCCCCAAACTTAGTGGCTTAAAACAACCACAATAATTTATTTAGCTTACAAATCTACAATTTGGGCAAGGCTCAGTGGGGAAGGCTTACTCTTGATCCATGAGACATCAGCTGCAGCAGTTCAACTGGGGACTGGAGGATTCACTTCCAAGATGGATCAGTCACATGGCTGGCAAATTGAAGCTGGTTGTTAGTCAGAAGCCTAGCTGTGGCTGTGGTTGAAACACTTACATGTGGCCTCTTTGTGTGGCCTGGGCTTCCTCCCAGAATCATGGCTGGGTTCTAAGATGAAGTGCCCCAAGAGGACCAAGCAGAAGCTGTATCCCCTTTTATAACTGAGCCTCGGAAGTCACACAGCATCACATCTCCCTGGAGGTTGCAATCTCTCCCAGACTCAAGGTGAGAGGCCTTACCCTACAAAAGGAGCAACGATGTCAGATTTTAAGATGAGCACGTGGGAGGCCAGATCTTGTCAAGGCCATCTTGAAAAATACAATCTTCTGCAAGAATAGAGTCTTATCAGCCTAGATCATAGAGAGGAGCTCTTGTGATGAAGTCTGTCACCTGTTTCCCAAAGGCTCACATACAAGCAGCAGGTCTGGCCACTGGAGTATAATCTCTGAGCAAGGGTCATCCATCCCAACTGCCCCTCTTCCTGGTTCTGGACTCCTTCTTCTGTGCCACCAGTTCTTCCAACAGCTTGGATAATCCTACTCCCAACCGAGTCTGAATCCTCTGGCCATGGGTACTACAACAACTCTGAAAACCATGTTGGGGACACTCTAGAAAGACAGATGTTCAAAGTGGTTAGGGGTGTGTCTATGAAGATAGACCAAGATTCAAACTCAGCTCTGCCTTGTATTCATTGTGTGGACTTGAGCAAGTTACTTAACCAAGTTCAATGTCAGTCTCTTCTTCTGTCTAATGGGGATAAGAAAGGCTATTATGCAATTAGAAATTATATCTTTAGCACACTGCTAGCTGGCACTTACCAAATGCTAAATAAATGGTAGGTATTTTTCTAACTTCTACTCATACACAGACACATAGAGGCAAAGATTTTCAATCTTTCTCCTTGGATGAAAGTTACTGACATAAGTAAGACATTTCTCCTGTTTTAGTTTTAAATTTCACATACAGTTTTGTTTGTTTTTAGGAAAGTCGGCTGATATTTTATTGCGTTGTGGGGTGGGGGGTGCTCAGGAGCTCTTGGTGGAGCCTCTCACCTCCTCTTCAGCATGGCTTCTGGCTGCGCAGGAGGAGGTGGCCGGCTTTCGGTGGCCAGATCTCTGCTTCATGATGACCACCATCTTCCATCTGCCGCTGGCTCCAGGACCACCGTCTTGTGGTGAATCAGCCCATTGTACATATCAGAAGGAGATGCGGGCTTTCGGATTATTGGGGTCAGTGCTGTATCTCTATTTGTTCCTTTGGACCAGGAAGCTGGAGCAGTTGTGTATGACCATCCATTGCAGATGGGCAGACATGGCGACAGCTCCTCTTGCTGTGGCAGCCAGAGATACAAAGCTCACATAGTTTGTCATGTGCTATATAATGTATCTATACTAGCTTAATATCTCTATTCCCTGAATAAAAGCTTGTATCAAAAAAAAAATCTGACTGAATGATGCTCTAGAAAGATGTGTCCTGGTATCCTATAGCTCTGCGTACTCCAGGATGGGGATATGTGTATCCCTGCTTTGAGAAGCAAAGCCTCCCAAGTTGTGCCCTGCTTAATTAACGGTGTTCATGGGGTAAGAGAGGCCAAAATTTAGCACACACTTGATTTATTAAGCTGTGGTGGCCACTAGTCTGCATTGACCAGAGGGAATGACTTTTTTAGATTTGCACAGAGGTTAGAACTGTAATTTTAAATATCTAGATCCAGTATGCACGGCAATCCCAGAGTGTACCAAGCATACTGTTTTTTGTTTGTTTGTTTTTAAAGATTTTTATTGGGGAATTGGGGAGATGGGAACAGCACTGGGGAATTGGGGGAAGGGGAACAGACAAGTTGCTGTCGTTTTGTTCTTTAGTCTAGTTGTGGAGGACGTTGCTTCACTGGCCCAAGTTGGCACCATCATTGTGCTCTTCCTGGGTGAGGCAGATCAGTCGCCGGCTTCAGGACGGCCACTCACTGCGGCTGCTGGCCGCTCACGCTGGCTGCTGGCTACACTCGGTAG
>NW_017731443.1:3917772-3941386 GCF_001890085.2 Hipposideros armiger
TCTCCTGTCTTGCAGTATATTAAGGCCTTGAGCCCACTTCCTCTCTTCCTATAAGCACCTGCTCAGTATGCTCCAGACACAGAGGACACTGCAATCTCTTCATTGTAAACTGATTATAGAGTTCAGGCTACGGACACACTGACAGCATTCACACAACTGCTAGTTCTCTGCCACCACCATTACTGGGTCGGGAGTCCGAACCATCAGATTTGAGGGAGTGAAGCACTAGGGTACCTTGGGATTTTTGAGTGTGTAAGGAACCTTCAAGAGACAACTGCAGTTCAGAGAGGTGTAGCTATTGCCCACGGTTACAGCAGAGCTGGGTCTAAAACCCGGGCCTCCTGGGTACCACACTAGGTTGCTGGTTCTCTTTATCCCGGTCACCTTGCAGCGAACGTGACGTGCTGTCCGCTAAAGTACAACACTGCGAGGCGAAGTGCCTCGTGCCCAGACGCGAAGGAGTCGCGCTCAGCGACCTGGACGCGCGGTCCCCACCCTCCTAACGCTTCAGGTAAATAGAGAAGCTCATCCAATCCAGAGGGCTTTGAGGCAAAGAAGGCGGGAAGAGGAGGGAAAGTTTAGGACAGGAGTTCTATCCAATCGAGCGCCTAGCTGCCTGAGCGACGGCCACCAGTACCCACTTACAGACGCCGTTCAAAGAGGGAGGCTAGTTAGTGGATAGTGAACCAATCCGTGACAAAGGAAGACAAACTTGAGCCAATTGCAACTGAGAAGGTGGGAGGGGGCGGAGTTCACCCAGTAGCTGCTCGGTGGTGGGTGAGGGATCAGCTTTCTCTACTAGTTCCCACCCTGGGACTTCTTAGTCCCTGGAATGCGACAGAGAGAGGCTCAGGGAGTTCCCGGAGTGGGGCGTAGAGGTATCACCCGGGAAGGCCTGGGAGGGAAAGACACTCTTAGTTGGAAGAGCTTTGGAATCTACCGGGTGGGCATCGAGGAAGCGGAGGCTGGTTAGGGGGCGGGACTTCCTGGGAGGGGCTTTGTGAACTGGGCGGGGTCTGCTTCTACGGTTAAACCAGGAGGCGGAGCTAAAAGGAGACTAGTGGGTGTGACTTAGGAGAAAGAAGGGTTGTAATTTAAGCGAGCGTCTTGTGGTCAGGACGGTGTTGCCAGAGTTTTGGGGGTGGCAAGTGATAGCTTCAGGGCTGTCGCTAAGGTTTCTTGGAGAGGTTACCTGCCCTAACCCACTGCCCTCTCTTCCCAGGGAGCTACTGGTGGGGACTTTTCTAGGGGCTTTCCCTTCGTGGGGTGCTATGGAGTTCCCAGAACACAGCCAGCAGCTGCTGCAGAGCCTCCGAGAGCAGCGGTCCCAGGGTTTCCTTTGTGACTGCACCGTGATGGTGGGTAGCACCCAGTTCTTGGCCCATCGGGCTGTGCTGGCCTCCTGCAGCCCATTCTTCCAGCTTTTCTACAAAGAACGAGAACTGGACAAGAGGGATCTGGTGTGTATCCACAACGAGATTGTCACGGCCCCAGCCTTTGGGTTGCTTCTGGACTTTATGTATGCTGGCCAGCTGGTCTTGAGAGGGGATACCCCTGTGGAAGACATACTGGCAGCTGCCAGCTACTTGCACATGAATGACATCGTCAAGGTGTGTAAGCGGCGGCTGCAAGCCCGGGCCCTGGCAGAGGCGGACAGTACCAAAAAGGAGGAGGAAACCAGCTCACAGCCCCTCAGTTTGGAGTTTTTGTCCAGTACTTCCCGTGGTCCCCAGCCTTCCTTGGCATCTGCTGAGGCATCAGGCCATTGGGCCAAAGGGGAATGGAAAGGCCCTGCGGCTCCCTCACCTACTGTCTGTCTTCCGAATGAGCTCCCAATGCCTGGTGGGGCTGACACTACACAACCTGGCATGGAGGTTGACTCGTCGAATCTACGGGCACCTCCTCCACCCGTGGCTGATGTCTCTCTTGCCAGCCCCAGTAGCTCCACAGAGACAGTTCCTGCAAACTACTTCTCTTCTGGCCTCCCAACAGTTTCAGTGGAGCCACTGGCTCCCCTTGATGTGGGTTCTGAGAGTCTGAGGGTGGTAGAACCAAGGGGTACTGAAGGACCATTACAAGGCTTCTATCCCCCAGCTTCAGCTGCAGCACAGATCCCAGCCCCAGTTCCATCCCAGGCTCCCACCCCAGCAGAAGCCGAGCTGGTCCAGGTGAAAGTAGAAGCTATTGTGATTTCCGATGAGGAGCCTGATGTGTCAGAGGAACAGTCTCAGGGTCCTGAGGGACTGTTCCCACCTGGAGGAGCAATGTATGGTGGACAGCCCCCCCAGCCAGAGGCTTTTGAGGAGCCCAGGGTAGCAGGACTGGAGGAGGTGGGGCCAAGTGACCACTTCCTGCCCCCAGATCCTCACCTCCCCTACCATTTGCTGCCAGGTCCAGGGCAATATCATCGAGGACTGATGAGCTCGCCCCTGCCTGCTCCTCCGGCCCTGCATGAGCCACTTTACCTGCCTTCTGAGTATGAAGCAGCCCCAGGAAGCTTTGGGGTTTTTACTGAGGATGTTCCCACATGTAAGACATGCGGAAAGACCTTCTCATGCTCTTATACACTACGGCGACACGCCACAGTGCACACACGTGAGCGACCTTACGAGTGTCGCTACTGCCTGCGCAGCTACACGCAGTCAGGGGACCTGTACCGTCACATCCGCAAGGCTCACAATGAGGACCTGGCCAAACGCAGCAAACCAGATCCAGAGGCTGGCCCCCTCCTAGGAGTGCAGCCCCTCCCTGGCTCCCCTATGGCAGACAGACAGAACAACTGTGGTGGAGGGCCACCCAAAGATTTTGTACTTGGCCCCAAAAAGTAACATCTGGGGGAGCATGAGCTGATGCGAGGCCTGTTCCTTGCGATCGTTGGGGCAGCTCAGAAGGTTGGAAGCATCTCATTTCCCCTGCTGGGTGACAGAAGGAAGATTCCTGACCACATTGAAGGTTCCTCCCATCCTTTTCTTTACCCAGCCAGATAGCAGGACCTTATGGATCTCAGTCAGCACCAAGGGCACTGGGAATTTTCTTGGGGTGTAATCGCTTCTCACTCCGCATTCTGGATCATAAAGCTAGCAGTGAAAGTATCTCGTTGAACTGGTGTTGGCTGGTTTCTTCCACAAACCTCTGCCTCCTGACTCTTTCTTACCTCTCCTCCTGATCTTTTAGGAAACTGACATCTGTACTTGGGGTAGGGGTGGGGGTGAGGCTGCTTATGAAGAAAGAAGTGAGATAGGCAGAGGGCAATGTAGATTTTACTTAGGAAAAGTATACAAGTTACAAAATTACGATTTATTGTTGTAGTTGAGCTCCTATGTACTGGGCTGTATTAGAGACTTCCTATAAATACTCATTTACTCCTCAGCTTGATGAGGTATTAGCTCCCCCCTTTTTCCCACTAACAAGGAAACTTGACACTCAGAAATCAAAGTTAACTTGTTCAAGGTCACAGAGCTAGTGAAGGGGCAAGCCAGAATTTGAACCATGGCTTGTGACTTAAAACATTCCCTATACTGATTTAAAATATTGTTGAAGACAGTTAACTGAGGACAGTGACTTGTTTTCTTTTTTGGCCTCTTTTGAGTGTTTGGCTTTGCTCCCTTAGCCCTTTACCTCTGCTTTCCATGTAAAAAGACCTTTGTTGGCTGTTGCAAGAACAGATACTGTATCGATGACTTGAAATGTTTGCCTACATGTCATAAATATGAATTGAGGTCTCTGAAGATGAGAAACTGAAAGGCAGAAAACACTAAGCTCCGCGGTGGTAGGTCTGCAGGGGGAGGTTAAGGGCCTATGGTATGGAAATGATGGGTGCTTGGGGAGACTAAAGCAAGAAAGTCCAGATGAGAGAAGTTCATCTAGTCCAACTCCCTCAGTAAGTGTGATGACAACCTAGAGGGATCCCGTTACTCATCTGCGGTCACACAGGTGGTTATTGACAGTAGAGATAACAGAGAAATGGGAGTTGGGGTGTTGTTGTGGGATGGGGGGGGGGAGAGTTCTAGGAATGTAAGAGAAGAGCCTGCCCCAGTCTGTGGTGAAGAGTGCTGCTGTAGGATGGACCGGAGGGCTCCCTACAAACCCTTTTCTCCAGCACATAAGGAACAATGCAAAAAAAAGCAGGAAGGAAATTTTAGAAAAAGGTAAAAATAGTAAATTTTCTGAATTTCTTCTCTTTCTTTTTGGATTTGTCCATCATAATCAGTACTATGAACTCTCACTAGCAGGTTCCATTTTTTGAGTTATGGGAAGGAGACAGAGCTGAGCATTGAAGATTTGGCCAAAGAAAGCCCCTTATCTGGGTCATTATGGGAAGCAAAAGTTGATGCTTAACATGTTCATGGTGGAGAGTGAAGTCTACACCTTTCACTTTCCTTGTGTTGGAATAGCCTTTGAGTTTTTGTCTTTCAAATGGCTAATTTTATTTATGCAAATACATTACTGCCTTAACTCCTTGGTGAAACAAGGCAAGATACAGACGTACAATTAGAGCTATTCTAGTTGAATGGAGCACCTTTTCCAAAATCTTTGCTACAGTAAATCAAAATGCCTAGAATCAGTTGCCTTTAAAAGGGTGAATTTTGTGGTATGTGAAATATATATATGTGTATATAGATACACAAATATAGTGGGGGGGGGGGAATTGGTTGCCTTAGATTAGAACAGCAGTTCCTAAAAGTAAGGCATAATCAATATCTGTGTCTGCATGTACATATAATGTAAATAATTTGGACAGTCTGGAGAACACAGTAACCATTGTTACTGTCTCAGCTACCCTTAATACCTAAAAAGGATCTATAACTTGGGGAAATTCTGCTAAACAGCAAGTATTTGCTTTCAGTTCCCAGCATGAGATGCATTTTTTTATTGACGTATAGTCGACACACAATATATTAGTTCTAGATGTGAGATGCATTCCTCATTGGAGGTGGCAGTTAGAATTTTCAAGATGTTTAAAGCAGCAGCCAACACAATTAAGGCCACAGATGCCTCACTTTCTTTCTACTGGACATTAGGAACCGTTTATGCCAGTCTGTAGAGGTGTGATCAGTAGAGAAAAATCTTTATAGTTTCCACTGCTCTTGATGGTCCCATTTGCGGATTCAAGGAAGGCCAGGTCAGCTCATCCACTCTAGTCCAACACCGGACTCTTTTGCCAGTTAAACCTGTTTG
Organism: Hipposideros armiger; assembly: GCF_001890085.2. Lineage (NCBI taxonomy): Eukaryota > Metazoa > Chordata > Mammalia > Chiroptera > Hipposideridae > Hipposideros > Hipposideros armiger. The sequence goes on from NW_017731443.1 coordinate 3,922,951, forward strand.
AAAGAGCACTGTCTCCCATAGAAACCTACTCCATTGTTAGACAGCTCTAATTGTTGGATAATGCTTCCTTCTACTGAGCCAAAATCGGCCTCCTTTTATGTGGAGGACAGGCCAGGCCCCAGTCAATTAAGTTGCACCCTGAGAAGTTATTTGCTTTTGAGTTATAAGCTTCGTTTTCAAACAACTACCCTTTGCTCTCCAGCTTTAGAGACATATTTCTAGTTTAGGATTTCATTTGTTTTCCTAATTGGCTATTTTGTAAGTGTGCCTTTACCTGGTGTCTAATGCCGCTTCAATCAACATTTGGCCAAGCTCAGCTTCACGAAACTCACCAATCAGCCCATCACATTGGATTTTTTTCACACTGGTTTTGATTTTAAGTTTTCCAAAGCCAGTGTTTCCAAAGATAGTTTACTTGGACATATACCAATACTTCTTTATTGTAAATCTTTTTTTTTCTTTTCTTTTTTTTTTACAAATAATATGATGTGCTCTAAAGTCCCCTCCCCAATTTTATCAGTAAACAATTTTAGTATGCAGTAATCTTGAAAAAAAGACCAAATACATTATCACATTCAACAAAATTGACAAAATTCTTGTTCAAATTTCCATGATTATCTCATCAACTTTTGTTTTTTCAAATCAGAAATGCAAATCCCAAGGGTTTTAGGAGCTCTGTGCCAGGACTGGGAAGAGACCAATATATATATTTTCTTTTATTTCAGTATCATATAAACTTTTAGTTTTTTTCAAATCAGAAATAGAGTCACATTTATTTGGCTGATGTATCTTAAGCCTCTTTTAATCTATAGGTTCCCCTCTCTTTTATTTGCAATTTGTTTATTGAAGAAATTGGGTTACTTGTCTCATTGTTTCAGAGTCTGGAGTTTGCTGTGCATTCCCATGGTATCATTTAACATGTTCCTCTGTCCAAAGCGTCCTTTAAAAATATATATTTAAATAAAATATCAACTAAATAGTAGTATGTGGTTTTGGCAAAATTGTAAAAGGGGTTGGGAGGAGTTCAGAAAACACTGTTCTAAATTGTTCCTTATGTGCCAAAGTCTGAACCTTCACATCCGCCACGAATGCTTTCTCTTCAATCTAACCCTTAAATCCTGTGTGGAAACCTTTAAAGATTGGTAAGGTGAACAGCCTCCACCTCGACAAACTTGAGTATAGAGATGTTGGTACCTGCTGGCTGATTCCTTCAGGATGTGGGCTTGCCAGACCTCCTCCAGACCCAGTCAGACAGCCTATCTTTGTCCACTTTCCTGTTCATTAACATCTCCATAGGACCTGGCCTTGGAAATAAAGACTGAACTGTAAGTCCAACTACTTTGTCTCTAAGCAGCGCTAATAAAAGGATGAGGGCAATACATTTCTAAAACACAGTTTTAAATATCAGTTTTATTTTTTTCTCATTGATGAAGATAGCTCACTGTAACATTAAGTCTTGGGGAAAAAAACAAAAAAACAAAACAAAACAAAATCAGAAAGCAAAACAAGCCCAAAACAAACCATGCAACTGTGACAAAATGTTATCAACAATCTAGGCTTAGAAATTTAAGCAGCTTAGAAGAGGAATAAAATATTCTACTTTTGTTAGTTCTGTCCTTGGGCTTCATAAGATAATTTGGTAGAAAAACTGTTTGTTGTAAGCTAATGGTTGTATTATTTAAGGGTGGAGGGAGACACAAAAAGGAGCCTAGCTCACTGGGAGAGACGGTTTTACTAATAAAGGGAGAAGAACGCATGTACACTTGACAAGACTAAGGTGGGTTTTTTTCCTGAAATCTGTCTGTAGTTATATGATGGCTAGTGACATGTGCTTATCATTATCACCTCCTCTCAAAGGTAGAGGCAGTGCTTTCCGGTCTCATCTACTCTGCAGAACTCATAGACTGTGGGCATTATTCACAACAAGTTAGTAGAATGACAATCTTTATTGACGGAGCCATGACTGCACCAGACCTGCAGCCTGCACCTGTGCCCAACACAGCTTCCAGAAAGTTCTTAAAAGTGCTTAAAAGGCACTAAGGAAGGAGAACCCTTCCTCCTTGTTTCCCTCCTCTGTAAAGGAACTGCTCTTGCAAAATACAAGGTGACAGGTAAAGAATGGATTTATGTTTTTATCCTGCTCTTTTTTTATTGTTTCTGAAAGACAGTAATATGTCTTTCCTAATGTTTTAGAGAAATGAGCACACTATATATAGCTATGTGCCTATTAAAACTTAAAATGTTTACTTGTGTGTTTTTTTGGCACGAAGGCTGAAGGGTTATTAAATAAATACTTAAATGCTTGACTCCAGAGATTTTAAGATAGAAGAGTTTAATGAAAAAAATAAGTATACTATATTCATGATGAGTATAAACAATAAAAAGGACTAGAAGTTACCAAGAGAAATAACAGGAACTAGATGCTCCTGGAGGGAAAAAAGAATCTGAATGTACATGAAATATTAAGAATAAGGAATTAATTTAATCAAACATGGTTAATTTCATATTTTTCATTTTAAGACTTGTGGGCCAATTCGTAATTGTCTAGCTTCACCAAAGAAATATATTGCCCAGTTTGTGGCCTGTGTAACTTTAGCTTTTGGCATCTGAGGAAACAAAGGAAGAAACTTCTGTCAATCATTTTCATCATCTGCTAACCTTCTCCTCTGTATATGAATACAGTTAACAACATCGATCATTAAAATCTATGCCATACATATGACAATTCTACCCATAGCTAATGAATGTTTTCTGGTTCTATGCCTCAAAGTAAATGTCCCCAAGAATACCATGGATTGAAAGCTAGCCAAATATACAGACCGACAGACAAAAAAGAGGCAGACTGTGTAAGTGGTAAAGAGTTCGTACAGAACTAGAGACAAGACAGAAATCCACCTTGGTCAGACGTATGGGGTTAATTCTCTTGTGAGGCTCAGGTTTCCCTTGATGGGTCTTTAATGGTTCACCTAAGTTCAAGTAGAGGAGCACCCTTCTTCTCTGTTAACCAAACATGCCCAGGTACAACTGCTTCTCTTTCCGGTGGTAGCTGCTGAGTTCAGACTGTGTTAGCTGAAGGTACCGCCGGACGTTGGCATCTTAGAAGAGGGTGAAGAAGTCAGAGACAGTTAGAACATAATTGCATCTCGGGGGCCAAAGACTGTTAACATACTTCCATTTTTAAAAATCATTCTAAGATCTGAATATATCACAACTATTCCATGCAAAAGTAAATCTCATTAATACTACTTTGAATTTTTTTAAAAAACTCTCTGTACAGGTCTGGGCTGGTTGCTAATTTTATAATGAAAGGGAGTTTGAAGACATAGTTATTGTCATAGCAGAGCCATTAAAGATACTCTACATGGGTGGCGCTTAACCTATATACTTGAAGGTAAGAAATATGAACAAGTGGCTCATATTTTATATGTTTATTAATTCATAGTGGCTGTCTCATTCAGTTAGTGAGATATTACTGTATTGTTATAACGTTTGGGGACCCTCTACTTCTATCATCTAGCAGTTGCTCTAAGCCAGAATAGGAACAGGGAAACAATTTTCAGTGCTGAACCAGCCATCTGCTTAGCAATATCCTTTTTGCCCTGGAAACAAAGGAGCAAGTCTCAGATTCTCTCTCAGTAGGCCTTTTTCTAGGTCATACCTGGGCTTTGTTGAGCTAAAGGATAAATTGATAAAGCAAAAGCCAGACCCCAGCTGGAGAGCTGGAAGCAATAAGGATTATCAAGTGTATTCACTGGAATCCAGACCCTATTTCAGTCACAACTTAGGAACTGAAACTTGAAAAACAATGCTTTAAATTCTCTCTCACTGGGGGGAGGAAGGGAGATTATATATGCTCCCTTTTAAACATAAAGATTTCTGGAGGATACACCACATTGCTTTCCTGTGGAGACAAGGATACAAGAGTAGAAGGCCTGTTTATTGCATACTTTTACACTTTTTGAATTTTGAACCACGTGAATATATTATTACCTAGTCAAAAAATTCAATAAATTCAAAGTAAAATCAGACAAAACCCCGTTCCACACCTACCTCCTCAGTAGGACAATTTCCTTTGTCCTTACCACTTCAACCCCCTTCTCTCTCACCTTTTGGCTGCTTGTTGACAGCGGCCAATAGGTAGTGCCGAGCTTGGTCATAGTCCTGCAGATGGAAAAAGGCCACTCCGGCGCGATACAAGGCCTTGGCATTATCAGGCTGTCGTTCCAGGACTTTCTGACTGTATTCTTTCACTCGTTCGTAGTTTACTGGCTCCATCTGAAGGAGACAGGCTAATGGGACCAAATAAAAGGCAGAGAGAAGAGGGAGGAGGCCCTTATTGCACTAAATTCCATTGGCCGACTCAAGACGGTACCAAACACAGGATGATTACAACATTCACTCATCCAACAAATAAATGTTAAGTGTCTACCAAGTGCTGACATTATTCTAGGCTCTGAGGATGCAACAGTGACTAAAAGCTCTACATGCCTTCGACCTTCTTTAGTATCTACCAAATGTCTACTAGTACCTAGCGCTGGGTTAGGCCCAGCTACAAAACTGATAAGGACATACTTTAGAATTTATTTAAACCTCTTCCTCGTTGGTATCTTCTACCCAAGGCTCTGTCTTGAATCTCCCATTTCACCACCATTCTTGTACTGCAGCTTTGTTAACAACCATGGTTGCCATTACTTGTGTGAGGCAAGAGCAAGCACTGTGCTATGTGCTTCTTTAATCTTCTCATCCACCCTATGAAATCGGTGTTACTACCTCCATTTAATGGATAAAGAAATCAAGGCTCAGAGAGGTAAAGTGAGTTGTCCAAGATCCCACAGCTTCTAGGTGGAATAAGAAATCTGAACCAAGGACTCTCTAACTCCAAAATTATCCTCATTCTCTTTGATGACATATTACTTCACCATTCCCTTGGATGACTGAATGGCACCTCAAAATACAAATCTGTTTAGGAGACAATGTTCAGGCCAATGTTCTCCTTTGTATAATTAAGAAGGGAAATGGTTCCCTATTTCTTAATTGTGGGAATTAAACCTAGTATTATCACATCATGGTGCTGAGAAGAACCGAGAATCAGGGCTGATGAGTTACTAAAGGACCTAAGGGACCGATGTTTGCATTCCTTCTGCAACATCCCCACCAAGTGGTCATATGGTTTATACTTAGATATTTCCCCAGATTGGTGGTCACTTAATTCATTGCTGTAGCTTCATTCATTTGACAACTAGTTATGGAGCAATGACTGTATGTGAGGCAGAGCGGGAACAGGGGATAAGAGGAACAAAACAGACATCTTGATGAGTAAAGAGCTCGCACTCTAGTCCCCAAGTAGTAGGAAGACACAATAAACAAATAAATGAATTTTTCAAAAGTGCTTTGAGAAAAACAGAACTGTCCTGGGATAGAGAGTGAATGAGGTCAGAGTGTAATTTGGTTACTGAAGTCCTCTCTAAAAAAACTACCTCTGAGCCAAGATCTGAATGACAAGAGTCATTCAAGGGACAGGGCATTCTAACCTGAGAGAAGAGATCCTACAGAGCTGCTGGAAGGAGGAAATGTACTTTACAAAGTCAGTGTATGGAGAAGCCAGATCACATCCAGCCCTGGGGGTAAGGGTCAGAGTTTGGATTTTTTCCTAAGTGTAATGAGATGCTATCGGAAGGTTTTAGGCAGTGATATGATCTGGCTTCCTTATCTGTAAAATGGGGATAACCCTAACTTCCTTCCAGAATTTTTGTGAAATGAGAGATATCGTAAATAAATTCTCAACATGTTATAGGCAGTCAATAAATGGAAACTGTTCATTCAGTGAGTCTTTAGGGAGCATCTACCAACCACCCACAAGCAGAGGCTTTACAGATGGCTGAGCCAGTGTCTCTGCCTTCCAGCCAACCTGCAGTCAAGATATTGACAGACACCCATCTCTATAACATCTCATTTCCTTGACTTCTAGTCAATTCCTTAATACATATCCTATTCTCTAATAGTGGGCAGTATTTTGCAATAAGAATTCTGGAGTTAAGAATTGCCCAGGTTTAATTTTAGCTCTATCGCTTATTAGCTGTTTCCTTAAATTTACCTCAAATGATTTTCATGGCACTTACATAGCTTAATATGTGTAAAGGGCTTAAACAGTGTCTGCCCATGGCATTTTGTAAATGTCACCTCAATGAGCTCTCCCTGACCACTCTTTAAAAGTGAATACTCCATGCCTGGAGCAATCACTATCCCCATTTTCTGCTTTACTTCTTTTCCATGGTACTTATCACCTTCATATACATATTTGTGTGGCTTTTGTTGTTGTTGTTAATTGTTCATCTCCCTTACTTGAATACATGTTCCATGAGCAGGGATCCTCAGCATCTAATAAATAATTGTTGAAATGAAACATTAGCTACCATAATTATTGTTACTTGAGTCTAAGAGTAGCACTGGACACACACTGTAAAAAAGCTTGATTTTTGCCACACTATAGCTGATGAGTATTGTAGTAAAAAAAAGAATCACTTTTAAACAACCATTACAAAGTGTAAAAACCGCTCCTAATAATTTCTATGGCTTCAACTTGGCCCATTAGAATGTTTTAATATACTTCAAAATAATTTAATTAGCTCTGTGGTTATTTTTGCTGCCATAGAACAGACCTAAGAATTAATCTTTCTTTTAGCAGATTAATCCTAGAGATATTCTTAACATCCATCTCTTCATCCAAGGCCATCTGGAGACGGAAGACACTACTCATCCAAGTTACCATCTAGCTGGTTTATAAGGTGGAAAATGAGGAAAAGCTACCAAAAATGTCTAATATAGATGACTTACACCAATTGAAGCAGGTGCCTTCTTTCCTGTATTTTAAATATTAAAGAAACAACACCCTGAAGGTAAGTTCAGTACTTTCTCTATAACGTGCAAAATTCCCTAAACCTATTAGTATCACCTGGGAGTCTGTCAGAAAATACAAATCTTAGGCACTACCTAAGGCCCAGTAAATCAGAATCTCTGGGGGGTGGGGCTCAGCAGTTGTGTTTAACAAACTCTCCAGCTGAAGTGTGACACTACCGTCCTACAGAAACTCAATTACAGCCCTATAGATTGGAAATATATTTCAATTCATGGCAGAATTGAATGATAGCAGAAAAGCACGTCAGTGTTTTTTCCAATGGTCACAGATTTTCATGTGCCTGCCTGGATACTCTACCCCACCCTTCAGCCCTGTTCTTACCAGCTAGATTGTTGTAGCAGTCTGTCTGGATGGTGTGCAGTATGTTTTCTTGTTCAGGTGTGAGAGCTGGGCCCTGAGGTCCTAGGTTAGGTATCGGGGAGGGCAGACTTGGATCCAGACCCCGCAGCTGAAGCAGAGCTCGATGGTACCTACTCACAGCATCTCGGTACTTCCCTTCCCTGTAACACTGGTTCCCTTTCTCCTTGTACAGCTGAGCCTCCTGCAGGCGCTTCTCCATAACGCTTGAGAAACTGGTAAGTGAGAAAGCAACTGAAGCTCTGGAGATGGAAGCAAAATTACTGATTTTGATAGCCGACTTAAGTAGGCAGGAAATGACTTCTCCAGGAGTCCCTCCAGGGAAGGAGTTTTGCTTGTATCCACTACAGCCCCTCCCGCTCTTCTGCAGTATTTTTCAATCTCTAGAAGTGCAAGAAAGTAATCAGGGAGAGGATGTGGGAATAGTAAAGCCAGAGATTAAGTGATTTTCCAAAGAGGCGATTCGGGGTGAGGAGACCCCGAAAAAGCAAAGGCCGCACTAACGAATTGTGGCAGGCGTGCGAACGCCGGCGGAATTTGCTTCCTCCTTACTTTTAGACACACCTCCCTGACCTGGAAGTGGAAGGAAGTAGGCGGGGATAACTGCTAAGAGTCTAAAGGGCTTGCCCCCATCCCAGCTCTTTATTCGCACGTATTCAACCAACAACTGTTGACATCTGTGCCAGGAGCTGGGGAGCTGAGGTGAATGTGATCCGTGCACCACAACCCACAGGCCGAGACTGACCCAACCGCAGAGCTGCTCAGTTGCACGTCCTCTAAGCCCCTCGGGCAGCCCCCTGCTCTCTGGCAAATGCCCAAGCCCGGAAATCTCCCCCTGGGCTTCGCTTTACCGACCGGAGCATCCAGATGACAGGATCCGGTCTCCTGACAGTTTGTTGTTTAAAGGGTCGCGCGCATTGCGCCACGGCACCCAATCAGAAGCGGCCCCAGAAAAGTAATCCCGCAAAACGACCCCGCCTCTGCAGCCCTGCAGCCTCCCCTGCGGGCCAACCCGGGATGGGGGGAGGGGAGGGGGAAAAAAATCCCCGGCAGCTCCGCCAATTGGAAAAATCCGGACGATCATGAAAGACCAATCAGAGTTGCAGATGACGATTCAAGTTCGCCAATAAGAGAGCTAAATGTCGAGGTCAGGGCGTCTGTTGCTGGGTAGAAGTTGAGGAATGGGGAAAAGGGCGCCAAGTGGTTACTGTATTCCTTGGTTTTGGAGAGCCGTTTGGTTTACTAAGCAGAAAGACAATTACTAGTAGGCTTCCACGTTGTGACAGCTTCCTTTCTGGCTTTTTTTCTGACTCTCAAGAAGCTTCTGCATGTATAGACAGTAGAGAAGAGGGACTAGTGAGCAACTCCCAACACGACAGCGCGATCCGAAGTCAGATGGGAGTGAGGGTGGTGACTGGATGGAAAGGGCGTGTGCGAAGGGAGCTCCGGGAGGCTGCGCAGTCCCCAGCTGGAAGTACGAAAAAACGGGTGCGCACACGCCTTCATGCAACGAGGCACTTGAGTCGCAGCCAGCCTTCCCCGTCTTCGGCTCCGGTGCGGCTGCGCGGTGAAACTACCAGCGGCGATTGGCTCAGGGGGTGAGACGGGGTGGGAGGTTAAAGGGAGGGAAGTCCGTCGTCCTCGGCGCGCGCCCGCCAGCGGTAACGGAACCCGGGGAGCAGGGAGGGAAACATTATCCTGCTGCGTTGTTTTGGGCTCCGTGAGCCTAAAAGGGGAGGGGACCTGGAGGGAGAACCAAACACGACGTAGCGGAGGCTGCGCGCAAGTCCTTGTCGCCTGCGTGCGTCCGTGCGTGCGCTCGCTCGCGCGGGCTCAGTGCTGGCGCGTGAAGCGGAGGCGGGCGGCGGCGGCGCCTGCGCGTTCGGGTTCGGTCGACGGTTCGCAGGGGAGGAGGCGGCGGGAGGCGGAGGAGGCGGCGGCTGCGATGGAGGTGAAGCGGCTGAAAGTGACCGAGCTGCGGTCGGAGCTGCAGCGGCGGGGCCTGGACTCGCGCGGCCTCAAGGTGGATCTGGCGCAGCGGCTGCAGGAGGCGCTGGACGCCGAGATGCTCGAGGACGAGGCCGGTGGTGGCGGGGCCGGGCCCGGCGGGGCCTGCAAGGCGGAGCCTCGGCCTGTGGCCGCGTCGGGCGGAGGCCCGGGCGCGGACGAGGAGGACGACGAAGAGGAGGAGGAGGACGAGGAGGCGCTGCTTGAGGACGAGGACGAAGAGCCGCCCCCTGCCCAGGCTTCGGGCCAGGCCGCGCAGCCACCGCCAGAGCCCCCGGAGGCAGCAGCCATGGAGGCCGCGGCCGAGCCGGATGCTTCCGAGAGGCCGGCGGAGGAGGCCACGGCCGAGTCAGGTGGGGTAAATGGTGGCGAAGAGCAGGGCACCGGCAAGGGGGAGGAAGACGAGCCGGAGGAGCGGAGCGGGGACGAGACGCCGGGATCCGAGGCGCCGGGTGACAAGGCCGCAGAGGAACAGGGTGAGGAGCTGGCAGCGGAGTCCTGCTCCAGCCTGCCGGGTGCGCCCCTGTCCCAGCACCCAGCCCTGCACCCCAGGGTCCGATCCCTTCTTCTCACTTTCCTGAAAGTGCCTGATTCTCATCAGCATTTGATGGGACTCCCCAGGGGAGGTGACTTTCATTCTCGACCCCCTTTTCTAGGAGGTTTGGCCACCTCTGGTGGCCTCACTCTGCAGGAGGGAGGTTCTTGCTTAACTTGGTTCGTTGGTGGTAGTGGGTAGAAGTGAGCAGTTTTGCATGCGAACTGCCTGTGGCTACCTGTGGAGCAGCCTCCTGCGGTCCTGGTTATTTTTTGCTAAACCGAGAATGAGAATTCGCTAACGAACTGGCGATTCCGCGGACAACCAGACCGATTGTTGGAGGCTTCGGCCTTTGGGCTACCTGACTGTTGACTTTTTCGCCATAAAAATATTAAGCAATAAACTAAAGTCGTCAAAATTTTCTCCATCAGAAGCACATTGTTAAGAGTTTGAGCCACACAGAGAATCTGGCAATCTAACCTTGCTCCTGCTTTAGCAGCAGGGGACAGCCTGTGGTGTGACGGTGTCCAGTTTAATAGTTAACTAGTGAAGAGAAAGCCTTAATCTGGTACATTTAGGAAAAGTCACTTAACTTGGCTTGGGGTTTACTTTGTATTCTTAAGATTAAAATATAATCTTCCCACTCAGTTGATGGATGGGCATATTTGTAAATTTGCTGTACACTTAGCTAGCTTTTTACATTTCCGGTCCCTGACTGAATTGAAATGATTGAGCTGTTGTTGGGTCCATTGAGTAACCTTGTGGAAGAGAATGTGTAGAGTCACCGCAGGGAGTTAGTGACCTTTCTCTCTTCCTTTGAAGTGATTGGATGGGTAGAGGTGATCCATACTATCTGTGAGAGTAGGTTGGAAAACTAGAGCGTCTTCCAAGTTGTAGTATGAAGTTGGTTGCCTCAGTTCTTTTTATAATACATTTTTTGGGCTGCTACTTAGTATAGTATAACTGGAACCCATTCTACAATAGTCACATGCAACTTGAAGATTGTTTGTCCTATGTCCTGGAACAAAAATTCCATTACATAACCTTTGACTTAACGTGTATCCCAAATAGCAGATAATAAAGGTTGAGGGATAAAAGACTGCCTTAAATTATTATTAAAAACCTTCTTAGTATTGCAAACTACAAAAGCCTAAGGAAAAATTCCTTTGCTTTTCTCTTGTAAAGAATGTTGCTTAATATATGACAACACCTTTCTGCCCCCAAATTATGTGCAGCAAAGATGCAGTATTGTTTATGGATTTCTTATGACTTAGTGGTTTACTTTCAGTAAAAATCCATGATAAAAATACAGCTCTATCATGCACCTGAGTCCACTTGCTGACTAAGTAGTAAAGCCGTGATGGCTGTGCATTTTAAAGCTGGAAAGGCAAACTTAAAAAAAAAAAAAAAGTGAGGCCTCTGTATCATGAAGCTGTGGAAGTGTTGGAAAATGTTTTCTGTCTAGCTTCAATTCTCGTTGACAATCAAGAATCAAAATTAAATTAAAAAAGACTTAGGGGATATGTTTTTCATGTCATTTTGGTGGGGAAATCTGCAAATTTGACCTGATTTAAGCAGATAAATTTAGAATGCAAGAATTGTCCAATTTTTATCTACTGCTTGACTGTAACTAGCCCATAGTGTCTTTTTTTTTTTTAAATAAGAATCCCAGCCAATGACAGGAAGATGATCTTTGAAAATAGACTGTTCTGTGGATGCAGTGGGAGTAACTTGGCTATTCTGATTAGACAGATACTCAGATCCCCCTTAAGTTTCTGTTGGTTCTGAGCTTATTCTACACTCCAGTATGAAAAACTGCTGATTTTCTTTCCCTCCTTTTTGTAGGAGATGACCAAGATAGTGAAAAGTCAAAACCAGCAGGCTCAGATGGTGAGCGGCGGGGGGTAAAGAGACAGCGGGATGAGAAGGATGAACATGGCCGAGCTTACTATGAATTCCGAGAGGAGGCTTACCACAGCCGGTGAGGGAAACAGTCCCTTTTCATTGAAGGGAGTGTCTGCTCTGATTTTGGTATACCTGGTGTTGATTGGAGAGTCTGCAAAGAGGGGTGGATTAAAAATGAAATAGGGTTTTATAGGCATAAGTTTTAGATTGAATCTACCCTGGAAGCTCCTGTTGCCCTTTTCTCATTTGCTGAAAGAAGCTGTTCTGACACCCCTCAAAAGAAGAGGGCTTTGGTTACATTGTATTTGCTTTTCTCTCATGTATAGCTCAAAGTCTCCACCACCCCCAGAGGAAGAGGCAAAAGATGAGGAGGAGGATCAAACTCTTGTGAACCTGGACACGTGTATGTATGAGGCAGACAGGTTGGGGTTTTAACCAGTCAGAGGTGATTTGGGAGATTAAAACTTCATGGCCTGCAACTTTTAAAAGATTTAGCATGTGGGAGACTTTGTATCCCTTCTTGACAACTGGGTATGTTTGTGTTCTGTTGGTGGCTTTCAATTGTTGGGCATTAGAGTGAACAGATTGTTTCTTAACAGATACCTCGGATCTCCATTTCCAAGTGAGCAAAGACCGCTATGGAGGGCAGCCACTTTTCTCAGAGAAGTTCCCCACGCTGTGGTCTGGGGCAAGGAGTACTTATGGAGTAACAAAGGGGAAAGTCTGCTTTGAGGCCAAGGTAGTATGCACAGCTCATTAAGACCATTCATTTATTAAATTATTCATTAAACAACTGTGTACTGGACTCTTGCCCACCAGTATTTTATTAGTGCAGAAAAAGGCTCCACACTTTAACAATAAATAACCTTAGCTCCAATAGCCAAGAAATTGACCCCCATGGCTTTGTTTAAGTTCATTGATGGTTGTTATTCTGATGATGAGTTTTGATAGTTGCTTTCAGTTTGTATAAAAAATCTTGCCTTTTTAACTTAAACTTTGCTATTGAGTTGCCCAGAGTTTCTGAGAGTTTCTTTTTCAATTTGGCCAGGTAACCCAGAATCTCCCAATGAAAGAAGGCTGCACAGAGGTTTCCCTCCTTCGAGTTGGATGGTCTGTAGATTTTTCCCACCCACAGCTAGGTAAAGTTATTTTAACTTAATCATTGGTGTTTGCTACCATCTTCCTTACTCCATGAGAAGTTTGGATGTGGGTAACTAATTTGTTGACTATTCTAGGTGAGGATGAATTCTCTTATGGTTTTGATGGACGAGGACTCAAGGCAGAGAATGGGCAGTTTGAGGAATTTGGCCAGACTTTTGGGGAGAATGATGTCATTGGCTGCTTTGCTGTAAGTGCTCCTAGAAGTTGTGGATTTCTAGCAAGGAGTGGGTAGAGGGCACTGGGAATTCGATTTGCTTCCCATCAGCTGCTGTCTTGCATGCATTTGATACATTGCTTGCTTAGTTGTGTTGTACGGCAGTCTGTGAGGTTTTTGGGTTTGGGTGTGTTTTTTTTTAATAAAAGATTAAATTGTAAGATTTACTCAACCCCAAGCCCTGTAAGCCCATAAACGCTCTTATCTTTTATCACTAGAATTTTGAGGCTGAAGAAGTAGAACTTTACTTTTCCAAGAATGGTGAAGACCTAGGTGTGGCATTCCGGATCAATAAGGAATCCCTGGCAGACCGGGCCCTCCTACCCCATGTCCTCTGCAAAAATTGTGTTGTAGAATTAAATTTTGGTCAGAAGGAGGAGCCCTTCTTCCCACCACCAGAAGAGTTTGTGTTCATCCACGCTGTGCCTGTTGAGGAGCGCGTGCGCACTGCAGTTCCTCCCAAGACCTTAGAGGAGTGTGAGGTATGCCACAGAGCCTTAGTGCTCAGGCTTCGCAGCGGTGTGTGGGTTGCTTCTCTTCCAGAGCTTTACTGAACTGGGACAGGGGAGGATAATGTTAAATTGGGCTTTAGAACATGACCCTCACTTATTTTTCATAGCATTCCTGGTGCTGTTTACTTGCAGGTGATTCTGATGGTGGGACTGCCTGGATCTGGAAAGACCCAGTGGGCACTGAAATACGCAAAAGAAAACCCTGAGAAAAGATACAATATCCTGGGAGCTGAGGCTGTCCTCAATCAAATGAGGGTGAGTTGCTGGGGGAGATTAGTCAGCTGTGGTATTTGCTCTGGAGGTGCCCAGAAACTCCTAGTGGGGTTACTCTTTCAAGTGTCCGAGAACAAGGGTCCCACAAATAGAAAAATGAGTTCTTTTTGGTATGTGTTAAAGGGAGAATTTTTTTTTTCCTCTGCTGTATTGTCATTATTTCTGAGAGCGGATAAAATCTGGAACATATCCAGATTAAGACTAGAAATGACCTCTGCAGGAAATGGACTATATCCACGGCACTGAGGAATAGGAATCAACTGAGATGGTAGCTTTGGTGGCATTTCAAGAGGTGACACTTACCAGTGACTTTTGGACTTTAACTTGCTCTATAACTTCTTGTGTTTCTCTTCATTTCTTCTCAAACTCATCAGATGAAGGGGCTTGAGGAGCCAGAAATGGACCCCAAAAGCCGAGACCTTTTAGTTCAGCAAGCCTCCCAGTGCCTTAGTAAACTGGTCCAGATTGCTTCCCGGACAAAGAGGAACTTCATTCTTGATCAGGTACTTTTCAGACATTCAAAAGGAACCTAATTTTACAGAAGATCCAAAGATAAAAATTTTGGCATCTATTGAATCTGATCAAATTACTTAAAGTCAAAGTGGGGTACGTTTGTAGAGAGAGACTGAATTAAGGAACAGAGTCAGTGCACCTTATTATGACCAAATGGTTCTGTGTTATAATTATAGTTGTTTGAACTCAGAGATGCCTCTTCTTAGTGTTTTTACCAGTATATGGACCCAGACTGTAAAACATATAGTAGAGGCAATGGAAAGTGTTGGAGCTCCTTTGGATTCCTGGCTCCACCACTTACTAGGTTTGTGACCTTTGACAAGTCCTGGCCTCTATGAGTCTCAATTTTCCTGATTTGCAAAACTCAATATCTGTCATGTAGAGTTCAAAGAATTAAAGAAGTTTGTATATATAAGACACCCCCCCCCCCAATCTGGTGCCTCATTTGTAAAAGAAGCTCAGTAAGTGTTTTGGTTGAATTTGAGTGATAATTTTTATTCCTAAAACATCTGTGATTCCTCCTGTCCTTAGTGTAACGTGTACAACTCTGGCCAACGGCGGAAACTATTGCTGTTCAAGACTTTCTCTCGGAAAGTGGTGGTGGTTGTCCCTAACGAGGAAGATTGGAAGAAGAGGCTGGAGTTGAGGAAGGAAGTGGAGGGAGATGATGTGCCTGAGTCTATAATGCTGGAGATGAAAGGTGGGCTAAAATTATACAGATTAGGGATCCTCTTCTTGGCCAGGGCACACCTTACTAGGGCTTCTTAGCACCTGGAGTTATTCTCCACATTTGAAGTATACATCTGAAGAGTAAATTAATGGGTGCAAACACTTGTAGATAAATGAATAAGCAGAGTGAATGGAGAAGCAGTAATCCTTTAGCTAATTCTGGATAAGAGTCAATAAGGGAAATAGTGATAGACCACAGGATAATTAAATCAGAGGCTTCGTTGATTCAGTTATTCATTTAGTAAATACTTAAAAAGAGTGTCTATTGTTTGTCCAGTGCTATTCCAGACATGGGGAAATCGTGAATGAAACGAAGCTCTGCTTTGTTGAGTTTATATTTTAGGGGGGTGGTATTATGATTCAAATTAAAATACAGTGGTTCGATTGAATGATCTCATGTGTATATCATGATTTCTGATATTCACATTAGGCTTGTTTTTTTTGTTTTGGTTTGGTTTTTGGTATGTGCTTGCAATCTTTAATGCAGCACAAAGCCTAATAGCAAGGTCCCCGTAAGGCAGGATTACCTATCTTGATTGATCTTGCTTCCTGCTATTCCCTTCAGAGTGTGATTTTTCCCTTGCTGCCTTCAGCTCCTGGCATCCCACCTGCCCTATGGACTGATGGCTCTTTGAATTCTGATAACACCCAGGGATGGGAGCTGGTTATAGGCTAAGAGACGGATTGTTTGAATTTACTAATAATGATCTGCGCCAGTCCAAAACTGATATTCAGGCACTGGGAGAAATTTAGTTGAGTTTTATAAAAATGAGGGTTAACTGGATTCATCTAAGAATTAAGAGAGCCCCCACTGAACTGAATTCCACTGGGACTCAGCCTCCGAACTTGATGTCTAGAGACCGGCAGATGTGCCAGTCCCTCACGTACAGGTGATGAATAAGACCCCATGTACTCTTGATGGCTGTTCTCCTGGTATAGATGAGTAAGTGCCTTTCGGCTTGGGTCAGTTTCTTATCAGTCTCTTTTAAAAGTGTATTTCTTAGCATCTTATCTAACCAACACCAAAACTTTCTCAGTTACTTTTAGCCGCTGGCTACCTGCTTCTGTCCTGATAAGAAACCTTAACCCAGTTCACTCTTAATTTATTATGGATCACCTGAGAACTTGTAAATCTACAGTTTGCAGATAGCCCTTTGCCTGGGGCTGTTACAATTTTGGGAAAACTTATATTAGAGAAAGTAGCAGCACTTTTTTGTGTATTAATAGAGGAGGCTTAGAAAATCTTATTCTTCCTGTAATAGAGATTTTATAATGAGCTCTTACCCATCTATGCACTTTTCAGGCCCACAAGCTTCTCTCTTACTCTTATAGCCAACTTCTCTCTGCCTGAAAAATGCGACTATATGGATGAGGTGACATATGGGGAGCTGGAGAAGGAGGAAGCTCAGCCCCTTGTCACTAAGTACAAGGAGGAGGCACGGAAGCTGCTGCCCCCCTCCGAGAAGCGGACAAACCGCCGAAACAATCGAAACAAGCGCAACCGGCAGAACCGAAGCCGAGGCCAAGGCTATGGTGAGTCCTGGGGGCCTGCCAGCCCCCAGCCGCAGTCTGTGCTTTGTGCTGAGCAGGATCCACAAGGAAACCAAGTCAAGTCACTCAACATAAGGAATAAGGAAGGAACTTCTTTATGGAGTTTATTTCTTCCTATGTCCTTTACCCCCGGCCTCTGTGCTTTTTCCATAATTCTTCAACAAGAGGTAGTTATTTTTCACCAAAAATATTTGTTTCTGTGGAAAGCAATGCTTGAGCCTTCTCATTTGTCTAGTTTTCATTTTTACAAGTGGGTTCCCCACCTCACTGTTGCAGTGTATCTGAAGGATTTGTGCAGTGAAATTGGATCCTCATCTTAAGTTTTCTTATTGCTTTGTCCACTGGATCAACCCAGCTGTATAGACCAGAAAGTGAATGCACTGTTCAGGATATTTGGGGGATACAAAGTACTTTACACTACTAATGGAATGAATTTTCCTCCTGAATGGCTAGTTTGTCAGTTAACCCTCCAGTGTGCATTCACTTTCCTTTAAAAATTTGTGTGTATGTGTGTGTAAGTGTAAGTCAACAAACTTATTGAGTGCCTGCTGTATGCTAGGCACTGGGGATACCAACAGTTCCTGCCCTGGAGTAGCTTATTATTTATACTTTGTTTCATTTGTAGAAAATGATGGGACTGGGTTCTATGGCATCTGAGATCCCTTCCAGGGCTGAAAGTCTGTGTTTCTATGAATGGCAGTTTTTACTCATGTTTCTAACTCTGCCATGTATCCTTTTGCCATCTTAAATGTTTTGCAGGAATTGGGGAGCTTCAAAAGCAAGGTGGTTTGGTTTTCTTGTGTTTATTCCTCTGCCCTCCCCCCTCAGACTTTTAAAAAGATCCTGGCTGGTGCTTTAATTAACATTGTGTGCGCCTGACAGAAGCAGGCCTCCTATTCCCCCAGAATTGCCTTTGGCTCCGACTTTTTGATTTCCACTCAGACGTGGAGCCAGGACCCCACGCCAGCTGTCTGAGCGCGCTCTCCATTTCTCTTCCAGTGGGCGGGCAGCGCCGAGGCTACGACAACCGGGCCTACGGGCAGCAGTACTGGGGGCATTCTGGAAACAGAGGGGTGAGTGCAGCTCTCCTTCTGCTCCTCCCTCTGGGCCGTGCTAGCCATTCCTATTGGCTTGGGGGAGCAGAGTGGTCTGGGCTGTTTTCTCAGGGCTTAGGGTTTTGCCCATTTAATGTGTTCCTCTGGAAAAATTTATACTGGGAAGATTATCCTGTTAAGATATCAAGCTGAGATGTGTCTCATTTAAGATGGGGAATAGCTGTGGATCGTGATGCGGTAAACCCATAAATCTTCACTCCTTTTCTCCTTCCTCAGGGTTATCGTAATTTCTACGATCGATACCGGGGAGACTATGATCGATTCTACAGCCGAGATTATGAGTACAACAGATACAGAGACTATTACAGACAGTACAATCGGGATGTAAGTATTTTCTGGGGATAGAGAGAGGGTGAAGGGGGGCAGGACCAGAGGAATGAGTGTCATGCCTCTCCGTCCTCATCCAGCTGTGGCTGCCAGTGATGGGGTTTCCCCTCTCTTCTAGTGGCAGAATTACTACTACCACCACCCCCAGGACAGAGACCGATACTACAGGAACTACTACGGTTACCAAGGGTATCGGTGAAGCCCCTGCCCTTGTCGCCTGTCAGCCATGAAGCTGAATCTCTGGGGGTGCCAGGCACCCCCCAAAACACAACCAAGGAAAACAGGGGCTGTCGGGGTGGGGCTGAGCTGCCGGGGAGGGGC
>NW_017731443.1:3941492-3965995 GCF_001890085.2 Hipposideros armiger
TTTGTTGAAAAAAATATTGTCTTATTCTATAAAACATTTCAAACCTAGTTAGATATTTGTAATCAAAAAACATTTGCGCAGAAAGCAGCACTTAGGGCTGCCTGTCCTGTACCCTGCAGTTGGACAGGAAAAGAGCTAGAAATGTCACTCCTCTGACATTCTAAGGCAGATGGACTGGCAGCCAAGTAAGGGAGGGTGATGACGTGGTGCGCAGAGGGTGGGGAAGCGAGTGAGGGCACTCTCCACAACAGGCAGGAGTGGGGACAGAGGGAGAGCTTGTGACTGGGGCAGTGAAAATAAATGATTGGCTCTTATCAATCACTTGCACCAACTAACCGTTTGTATTTTCTTTACCGACCTTTCCCTCTTGGGATATCTGGTCTGGTGGGCTGGGAGGCCAAGTGTCCCTGTCTCCACTTTGCTGTGCCTTTGCGCTGTTTGGCTGAGGCATGGAGACTACCAATTGAATGGGTCTGTTATCTAGGATTCCCAGGCCAAGGAGACATGGGGACTGTGCTTGTTTGCAGAGCCAGAATAGCTTGCACCCTCAGTGCACCCACTAATGAAGTCCCATAAAATCTTGGGAGGATGGGGTTGCAGCCCTCAGCCTGAAGATTGTGAGCACCAGTCTCTCCTCTCTGTCTTCCAAGGTTGAGATGGGGTGAAGGGCGTGAAGTCTCTGAAATCATCTCTGTTAGGCTATCTGTCCTCTTATAGCGCGAGCGAGAGAAGGAACGTTTCTCAGGGTTTCAGCTCACACAGAAACGAAGCAGGATTCTTTTCACTGCAGCAGGATATGTATATAGGTGAATCCTGTGGTGTGGGCTAACCAGGCCCGGGTGCTGAGAATAGCAACTATTTTATACAGTACGGGGTGGGGGGGGCACGAGCCCTGCTGGTTTTTTGATACACAGGTAGAGAGTAAAGAGAAGGGGGTGGGGGGTGGGAGGCAGCTCAGTGGGGCTGCTGCAACTTGGGAAGAGCGTGAATGTGAGTGTAACGTATGCGTGAACGGGAGCGCCCCTTCCTGATTTCTTGAAACAGGATTCCTCCCGGGGTGCTTTCCCCACGTGTCCCCAGAGAGGCCTCTAGCCAAGAGACTTCAGTTGGGATGGTTTTTGTTTGTCATTTTACCAACACCCTCCCAGTTCTTGACCAACAGATTCAGGTGGCTGGGTTCAAGAATTGGGGTGGGATATGGGAATGCTCTTTCAATATTTAGCTTCAGTTTTAATTCATCTTCCCGCTCAGCACTGGGTTAGCCAAGAGCTTACTCAGCAAACCCCACCTATTGCAGCACTGCCTAGTGAGGGAAAACCCTGGGTTGTGCTTCTAGAAAAATGCTTTACTTCCATTTCCTTACCTGGGCAGTTCTCTGTTTAAAATTTTGTGCTGAGATTTGATCTCTCCCTCTCCCACTGTTACTGCCATGCAGGCCTTCTAGGTATGCAGGCTCTCATTCTGTCCCTCTAGTTGCCCCGTCTGTGACATCCTTCTGCCCCACAAGCACCTCTGACCCTGAGGCTGGAATGGGGGGGCTAGTAGGAAATAAGTTTGCTTGCTCATAATGATGTCTTTTCTCTGGGCGCCTGCTTTCTTGTGGTGCCGTCAAATGGATTTGTGTGTGGCAGTGGGTGAAATGATTGCATGAACTTTTCTGTAACACACTACTTTTTATTATTATTAAGGGAGCTTTTTGAGAAAGCTTTGCTCATAGTGTCAGGGCAAGGAGGTAAAAACTGGAGCCCAAAAAAATTCCCTTAGGGCAAGATTATGTTATAATAGAAAATAGAATTTGAGGCCGTAGCCACTGCCCCCTTTCAAATGTTCAGTCCTCCAGTGAAGAGCATCTTTTTTAGATCTATGACATGGTTTGGGGATGCTAGGCCCTCAGGGCCAGGGGGACAAACCCTATGGCGCTTTGGGTTTTTGGAGGGGAGGGCGGGTTGGAGAGGTACTTGCTGTTAATTTTTGACACTAGAAAGTCATCTTTTTTATTTAAAAAAAGCTGTTTTTCTAGATGGGTAGAGAGTGAGACTGCCACATCCTTGTTGGTTTAGTCCAAGAGATCACTCGCAACAACAGTAGATGTCTGGATTTTGTTTCTGTCTGTCTTTTTGTTATGAAAAAATAATGTTAAGGGGGCAAATGTGGATTAACAGGAGGGATCCCTAGCCTTGCTTTCCTTAGAAGACTTGTTTAGTGTTTTATCTGACGTCTGTTGTAGTTGTAGATGGAAAAGCTTGTGAGAAAAACAAACACCACATGGAGCTTGTAAATGTTTTTGCACAACCTGTAAAGCATTCTTGGAAGTGGCCAGTAAAAAAGGGTTTTACCATTTTAAAAAAATGTAACTGTGTCATTGTTTACATCTGTAACCTTTTCCTCCCCTGTTCTCATTACAACATTCTGGCGAAAATGTAGGCACAGTAGCTTCCAGTTTTAGAATAAATAACCATTTGGATTGAATTCACTCTATCTCCTGTGGCTGCACTGACTGGGGTGGAGTGTGTCATCTGGGGGATTGATTTATTTGCTTTTGCTGTTGCTTCCTCACGTTGCACTGAGTCTGATCAAGGATGGCTTTCCTCTCACATGGTTACTCCCTTCCTATTCTACCACAACTTCACTTGGGAGCCAGCCATGTCTTCACTCGGGGGTCCGTTGGCCTACTTAGTATGTGCTTATGCTAAAAGTTTGAGCCATTGGAATAGAAGAAAATAAATTATAAATCATGACCTCTGTGTATTTGGCCTATACTAAAACCAGTTGGATGCTTGAAGTTACATGTAAGGTTCCATTTAGGAGCCAAATAAGTTTATTTATGAATAATTACCACTGAGGAGGAAAAGCCTACTCATTCAACAGAGGATGTTTGATGGGGGTTATTTCCTAGTGAATTTGAAGAATGGAATATAACTTTAACAAAAGCTCTGTTGTATTGCCAACCCTGGACTGATCCTAATTGTAATTTCTAATAAATGGTCAGACTCGTTGAGGTTGGGGTGCCACAGGCTCATGGCAATCCAGTGTTCTGAAGTAGTGATAGAGATCTAGATACTCCTCTAACTTCTCTCTTTTATAGGTGACAAGATTCAGACTTCAGAGGCTTATGATACCCTAAAGACTACCCTTGATTTCAGTGTCTGCCCATTCTCTAGGTTATTTAAAGTTACTTAGTATTAGAGTTAATTAATAATTTTAATGATTATTTATAGCTCATGCCTTGCTTGTCTCTAGTAACTTGTTAAGCTCCGTTTTCTCCCCAACTAGGCTGCAGCCGTTTACCCCTAATCTTGTATGAAAATTTAGTGTGCAGAAAAATTGAGCAAAGGATTTTGAAAAAAATATCAAGGTTACATTTATTGAGTACTTCTGGCTTTTTACCAAGTCTGAGCTGATGAGATTTTCACTTCTCAGGAATTTGCCAAACACTGTGATGCAGTAGGAGAAGAGAAAAGTTCTAAGTGTCTGCTATGTCCTGTTTGCCATTTAAGCATATATATAACACAATCCATTCATTAGGTGTTTGAGTGTGGGCTATGTGCCAGACACTGTCAGGATGCAGGGGTTTTCACGAAGCACCAAGAGGGAATTAAGCAGGCTCCTGAACCGAATAGGGGTAGGTCCCCACTTCAGGAGGGCAACCTGGTTCCTTTCCCAGCTTCCTCTCTGTTCCTCTCCCCTTGCTCGCTCTTCCTCTGTGCAGGTGTGGGGAAGCTGGGGGTGATGGGCTATCCCTAAATATGGTCACCCTGCTATTAGAGGCAGCCCCCCAACCCCAAGTGTATCCAGGCACAAAACATGAGATGGCCTAGGCTTCCCCTGGGAAGCTTGTATCTCTGAATTTAGGGGATCTTGACAATCCATGAGGTGCAGGACATCCATCCAAGGGACTGTTACCTTCTCTGTCTCGGCCCTGGTCCCACCTCAGTATGTTCACCCATGGGAGGAAAAGGCTTCTAGAGAGGCAGTCTGCCAAGTTTGAGTCTGGGAGGCGCTTGTGAGACATTAAGTCTTAGGTTTGGCTCCTGGCCATGTGGCATGTTGGACCACGGGGTGGTGGGCACACCAGAGGCAAGGACATTGCTTCTGGCGAGTGTGACAGAATGGGCCTGAGGGGAAATAGAAGCAGAGCAAACCCCCATTCCCCCAGGAAACCCAAATTTCCAACTCCTAAGAGGACCAGGAGGTGGCCAAGGAACAGCGCCCAAGACAAATGACATGGGACATTGACCGCACTGTTACGCTCCAGAGGGAGCCCCTGTTCGGCAAACTGTAGAAACCTAAATTGTATCCCAATATTCAAGTGACCAGAGCCTGCGAAGCAGTGCTCGCTGGAGTCCCCCTGTCCAGTGATCTTTGGCTATAGCCTCCCGTGGGCCTTCACCTGGATCGGGGCGGGGAGATGGGGGGGGGTGTCAACTTCCAGACTGGGTTGGTGAGAGTGGATATTGAGTTGATGAAGGCAGGAGCAGCCATTTTAAGACCTGACGAGCACCAAGGGGACCATATTGAGAGCTCTGGTGGGTGCCTCGGGCCGCCATTTTAAGAACGGGACTGGCGGAGAAGCCTGTACGGTGAAACGCAGTGACGTAGGGGCGCCATGTTGGCACAGGTCCCGTGGTGGCGGCCATCTTGGGAAGGGGCCGGCAGTGGGCGCGGCCATCTTAGACGTAAAACCGGCCCCTCCGCGGGAACTGGAACCAAGCTCCTCCCCTCCGTTACTGGGCTCATCCTGTCTGCTGCTGCCCTCCCGAACCCTTCCCTAAATCCACCCGGGGTTCGGTCTGTTTTCAGTTTCACTTGCCTTCATTGTTCATTGCCTCTGTGTGTGTGTGTGTGTGTGTGTGTGTGTGTGTGTGTGTGTGTGTGTGTGTGTGTGTGTGTGTGCGCGCGCGCGGCGCGCTCTCCGTAGCCTCTGGGTGTCTGTTGTCACTTAATTCTTCCATTTGAGTACTCTCTCGCGCCCACCACCTCTCCCCCTCTCCCAAGCCCACCGATCTCCGATCCTAGACAATGTCTAACTTGCTTTGACTGGCCCTGTTCTCTGGGTATCATACAAATGATTTAAGCCTTTCAACTGCCGCAGCCACCCCCACATCTATTGACTAATGATCCTCTCCCCCAAGAACGCTAACACAGGAGCTGCCCTCTGAGATTCTGGATGACTTTATTCTTCAAATGGCTTTACCCTTCCAATAGCTCCAGGTGAGACTGAGAGCAAGCACCCGGCCCATCCCTCTCCCCATTGTCTGAGCAGGTCACAGAGGGAAGCAGACAGGACGCTGGCAGAGTCTCATGGCCCTTCTGTGGGTGGAGCAAAGGGTGCTTGGGGTTAGCACAGTGGGCGAGGAAATGGAGTGGACATTTGTGAGGGAGGGCCTTGTGCTTCAGATAACCTCACAGGGTTGAGCAAGGGCTAGGAAAGGGATGCGGAGACCCTCTGGGGCTGACGCCAGTTACTGACCTAAGAAAGGGTCCAGGAGAGGGAAAGGAAAGGTGAGGAGATGTGAGGAGGGACAGGGCAGCTCAGAGGAGGGCACAGAAGAACTTCTTCTCCCGGAAGGGATTCTCTGAAGTGGGCACAGGGGTGATGAGGGGATCCTCACAGGCGTGGGCATCACAGTAAGTCATCAGGTCTGCTGCTGCCTTGGAAACCTGGGGCAAAGCCAGGAGGGGAATTGTTAGCCAGAAGCCCTGAAAGGGACTGCAGCCTCCCTTCCCAAATGGGTTATCTCATCCATCTCTAAGATTCCTTCAGACAGTCTTCCCTTCCCTCATCCCCACAGAGGCCTGGGGACACCTCTCCTTACAGAGCCCAGGAGTCCTCCCCTGCTCTCAGGGAGTCAAGGAAAAGAAAGCATCTCTTATCCTGAGGTGTGGGAACCTACAGCACAGCTGGGTCAACAAACGGGATCCAGGGTCCCACCCACCTTTATCCGGCACAAGCTGGCCTCAATCTTAAGCTGTTCCACCATCTTGCGGGCTTGCCCAATACTCATAGTGCTGTTCACAGGGGTCTCCCCTTTCATCCTGGAGAAAAGAGGACAGTTCAGCATGATAGGGGGCCCTGCACAATCTCAACTGAAGGCCACCCTCCATGCTCACTCCTCAACAACCTTTATAAGGCTGGGTAATGTGCCCCGATATTTTCCCCCCTTTATCCCCATCCTCCACTGTGGCCTTTCCCATCCCTGTCATCCTCGGCTGAGAAAATGGAGAGGGTGGGATGAGATGCTCCCCAAATTCCCATATGGCCTGGGCCACAGATCATTATACATACAAATGACTTGAGGCTTTTCAGCCTGTCAAGCTATGTGTGTTCCCAGCTCTGAAAGCCTCAACCAGAAAGAGCCCCTCCCTGATGGAATGGCATAAAATCCCCACCTGGCCCCTTGAGCCCCCAGGGAAGAATGCAAGATGCTCCTGACTCACCTGAGGCCAGAGGCAGCAGCAGCCCTAGGGAGTAGAGTCAGTGGGGTACACCAAAACCTTCTGCCTTAGATGGATGCCCCACCTTGCAGGGAGTTGCAGCTGAAAGTATCTGACGCAGCAGCAGAAGTAGCTTATACAGGGAAGGCCACTGGGAAGGGTCAGGTCAGTGGACTGTTGAAGGCTAGTCCCAGTTTCTGCAGCTCAAGCGC
This sequence comes from Hipposideros armiger, assembly GCF_001890085.2. Lineage (NCBI taxonomy): Eukaryota > Metazoa > Chordata > Mammalia > Chiroptera > Hipposideridae > Hipposideros > Hipposideros armiger. The sequence goes on from NW_017731443.1 coordinate 3,948,140, forward strand.
TGCCCAGACAGCTGGTACCTGAAGGATGAAGGATGCTAGAAGGAGCTGCTCAGATCCTGGAGCATACCAACTGCCTGGCCAATGGGGGAGCCTGGCTGCTCCGTTGCAGCCCCTGTGCACTCCCCCACTGTTACTGTCTCACTACCTGCCCCTCCCCCATTGCAGGCATTCTAGGTCTGGGCTAGAGCCCTCCCCAAAGGAGCTGGAGGAAGCTGAGGCCCAGGCAGACTCCCCCCTCAAATGGGGTGGTCTGGACCTGTGACAGCCCCTGCAGTAGAGTCTGCAGGGGACCCTGCGCATTTGAAAATCAGACATCAGCTGGGCAGTCGCCCCCCTCATCCCCTCCTTTCTCTACTCTGACACAGCATTTAGCAAGTGAATCTTCGTTTCTCTCCCAGGGACCCTCCATTCCCCACATCCAGGAAAATGTGATGAGCTACAGGTATCAGCTGCTAGATCACCACTTCGCCTTCTAGCTAGCTACAAGTGACTGAAGATCCAGCGAGGTACGTCAGGAAGATGTCTAAAGAAATGGCAGACCAAAAAGAAGCTGGGGGAAAAGAGGCGTGCAGAGACCAGATCAAAGAATCGGACAAAGAAGAGGTAGGGGACATTGTGGGGAGAGTCAGTGGGGGTTTCTGGGAATAGATGGGCTTCCTGGGTGGGGGTGGGGGTATTAGCCTGAGAGAGTACCTCCCACGCCTGCATCGTCGTGCATGGTGCTGTGGGTGATGCAAAGATGCCAACAACACTGACCTTACCCTTTGAGGGCTCTTAGTTGGGGTGAATAGACATACAAAATAGAAGGTGCCGCCTTCCGAGACCTAGTCTAGATAATATGTTGTGGGGACTCTGAAAGAGAGTTTCTGGTTAGGGTCAGAGAGCGATCACGCATCGTAAAAGCTGGAGGTAAAATGGGTCTGAAATGCTACCACTCTTGTGACTAGTGGACATCCAGAGCGCCGGCGCATGGCGCAACAAGGGGCTGCAACGTTCTCCAGCCGAATGCTCTCCGCCTTGGATGCCTACGGGTCCAAAGGCCTGTGAGCGATTAAAGTCAGCGCCAACTGGATGGCTAACACTCTCCCTCTTTTCGGGGTTTAAATGGTGGGTGGTGAAGGTGTGGACGGAGGGCCGTGATTGCGGCCTTGAAAACCGGGCCGAGGGGGATGCGGTGACTCATAGCATCCGCTGGATATATCTTGGGGACCCGGTGGGAGGCGCCTTTCCCCTTTGGTCATGGTAACCAGAGAGTGACAGACCACCGGGAGGGACAGTGAGGAGCGCGCGGAGGCGGGGAGCCCTGCCGTCCGGAGGGCCCCGCCTCTCACGTCTAGCCCCGCCCCCTGCGCCGTGCCCCTCCCCCGGACAAGGGCCGCCCCCCGGGGCTACATTGGCAACTGGCGGAAGAAGGCGGGGCTTACCCAGGAGGCGGAAGTCCCTCTTGCCGTTGCCTAGGCAGCGCGCGAGGCTGGTGAGTCTGCGGAGCCCTGGCGCCGGTCGGGCTGGTTTTTTCCGCGGTGGCGCGGTTAAATCGGGGCTCCGGGCGCTGCGCCCACCCGCGAGCCGGAGGGGCCTGGCAGGGAGTGGACCTAGGCTGCAGGACGCCCTATCCGGCCTGGGTCGCGGCCCGGTAGGGGAGCGAACGCAGCTCCAGGAGGAGAGGAGAAACTCGGGAGGCAATTGTGAGTGCGCTTCGGCTGCTTGCTTTGAGTCTGGCTGTGCGACCTTAGGCAAGTCTCTGCGCTCTTTCTGTGCATCCGCTTGTGTGGATTGTGTCATCGCGTGTGTACAAGCGCCTTGTAAGAATTTTAAGGTGCCCATCCTCCGTATGTTATATGTGGCTATGAATATCAAGGTGGCCTGTCCCAGAATCATGTGGCCAGAGGACAAGTTCAAATGAGGAGCTCTGGCACTGGGGGTGAACAAAGCCCAGTGAAGGAAAGGGAGGGGATAACTGGCTGAAAAACACATTTGGAGAAAGTCCATATGAAACAAAGACTGCTATGTCCTTCAATCTCTGGTTCCTCAATGCCAATCCAGTAACCTTGTCCCTTTTGTCCCCACCTCCCCCCTAGAAAGGAGCCATTCTTTCCCATCTCTGTCTTTTTCCAGGAACCTCCAGCTGCTTCATCCCATGGCCAGGGGTGGCATCCAGGTGGCAAAACAGCTAGGAACTCAAGGCCTGAACCCGGGGCCAGACCCTCTGCAGTCCCCACCATGGTCAACGACCCACCAGTACCTGCCATGCTGTGGGCCCAGGAGGTGGGCCACGTCTTGGCAGGCCGTGCCCGAAAGCTGCTGCTGCAGTTTGGGGTGTTCTTCTGTACCATCCTCCTCCTGCTCTGGGTGTCTGTCTTTCTCTACGGTTCCTTCTACTATTCCTACATGCCGACAGTCAGCCACCTCAGCCCTGTGCATTTCTACTACAGGTGAGAGGGATTTTCTATCGTGGAGGAATCCTGTGGGAGAATAGAGCTTTTCAGTTCAACCCCCTCATTTACAGAGAAGGAAACTTGGGCCCAGTGTGCTTATATGACTTCTTACCTGTCACAGCCCAAGCCTGGAGCAGGTTTGGGCTGATAAGGGCTCTAGGGTCCTAAATCAACCTCTGGTTAAAAAGAAGAATAAGAAAAAAGAAGAAGAAATCCTCCTTCTAGACTGTCATCATGAGGGACAGTTCCATTTAGGTTGGCTCAGACCTCTCAGGGCCACAGTAGACTTCTGAGCCTAGCCAACCCCTTGGGTCATCTCAGAACTAACCTGGCCTGTATTAGAGGAGGTGTTAGGAAAGCAGTAATCTGCCTTTTACATTACTTCCTCCCATTCCCCATAGTCTACTGCACAATAAAGATTATGGAAATACCAGGTAACTGGGTACGTAACCCACCCATTTTACAGACCCTGACAAATTCTCTCGCCTTCTCTTAAGGGTTATAGGACCAATCAAGAGCTACTGATAAGGGCATTATTATCAATGGTCTAAAGTTTTTGGTTTTTTCCCCCTGTCCTGGTCATGAGCAGTAATTGCTAAGGCAGAGCTGCTTAAACTTTTAAGAGTCATGGATCTCTTGAAAGTTATGGCTCTTTCTGCCATAAAAATGTATCCACATGCCCGTGCTTATGCTGTATGCACACACACCCACGTGCAATTTTGCCTACAACTTAAGGGGGTTCATGATCCTCTTAAAGACCATCTGTGGATTCCTTTGGAGGAGTTGTCTCAAACTAGGCCCCAGACCAGAACTATTGAATCAGAATCTGGAGGTGAGCCCAGGAATCTACATTTTTATCAAGCTCCCCAAGTTGAGTTTTTAGAAACACTTCAGTCTGAAACTATTCAACTAAGTGTCCATTAAGTCCCATCTAAGAATGTCTTCTCTAATGAGAGGAAACAAGCTGAAATAACAGCAAGAGAATGAGAATCACTTGGGTCTCCTTCCTAGCTGCATTTCTTCTCCATCTCTGTAACAGAGACGGGTGCCTGCTCTGGGAGAAGGGGTGGGGGACAGGGAGCGTTAGAGAGCCAACGAGGGATGTGGACAGGTAAGGCAGACTCCACAACTTAGCGGAGTGTCATCCCCATTCTCATTTAGGACCGACTGTGACCCCTCCACCTCCTTACTCTGCTCCTTTCCTGTTGCCAACGTGTCCCTAGCTAAGAGTGGACGTGACCGCGTAAGTATTGAAGCTGAAGAGGGGTTGCATTAACACTTAGGTGACTGGAAACAGGAAGGCTTGAGAAAGAGCTTGAGAACAGAGATTGAGTAATAGAGACTAAGGAAGGAAGGCTGTCAAGGAGAACAAAAGTCTAAGTGAATTGTATGGATTGTTTACTGCAAGAGGTGTTAGCAATGTTCTCAATTGTTTCAGCCAGGCCATATCTACTAGATGAGGTGTGGTTTATACCTAAATGAACCTAAATTAACAAATCAACTATTTAATTGGATGAGGATGGAATCTACCCAAGAGTTTTGAAAGCTTGTATGTAAAGTTATGAAAGTATTGACAAATACATGTGCCTGCCATTACAAAGGGTACTGTGCCAGAGGACTGGCCAGGTGCCAGGGATGACTTCAGCAAACCTGCCAACCCTAAGAAATGCAGAATGGGAATGCATCCCTCTTTATTAGGCAAGCTGGTGGAGGCTCTGATAAAAAAGGGTAGGATCCCTGAACACTTCCAAAGGACCTGGGTGGAGCAACATCATTTCTAATCACCAGAGTTGTTCGAGTTGTCAGCCAGCAACATATTCAAAGTAATCAGTGGTCAAACTTACTTTCAGAATTTAAAAGTCATTTGAAAATTATTTTTCAAAAATGGTACTTGGGAGGACACCGACGTAAACATAGAAAACACAGGATAGAAATAAATGGTCACTCTGCAGGGAGGGGTGTAAGGGAAGAAGTGCAGTCAGGTTCCCTGGGATTGGGGTTTAGACTGGCATTATTTGACAATACAAATAACCTGGGAGATTGTGTCTCCTGTGACACTTTGCATTTTATCCCGAGTAGCCATACGCTAGCAAAAGAACTTACCAGGTTAGATGAGTGGACCCCAAATGGAAAATTTCAAAGAGGTGGAATGTTGGGCATTGCAGTACAGAGATTTTTTATCATAGTGCTGCTACTCAGGAAAGGAACTTGGAGATTATGGAATGTTCTGAGAAGACATTGATTCATTGTGCTTCTGTGGCGATGATGATGATGATGATGATGATGATAGGTAATAATAGGAATATATTAAGAGGATTAGGAACAAAGCCTCAGTATCTCTGCCCCTGGGATGGCACATACAGTTGTGTGGCTGCCCATTGTAGAGATCACAGTGGTGATGCAGGGAGCCTAAAGCAAGGGTGCAGGGTTGCTGGATAAGGAACCAAGGGTAAGTTGAAGAATAAGGGGAGATCCAGCCCAAGTCCCTGATAATTAAAGCAGGTTGATCGTTTTGTTCATTTGAAGTGAACATTTTTGAATGGATGGATGGGTGGATGGATGGATGGATGGATGAAATAATGTGTCTATCCTATGTGTAACACCTTGCTAGAAGTAGATGTGGTCCTGCTTTCAAGGAGCCCACAGGTCTAACAGAATTCTATACATTGTAAGAATTGTGAAGTGTGAGATGCAGATTGTGCCTTTTAGAAGAATCTGTGAAGAATTTGAGAGGTCAGTGTGAGACTATGGAGATGGTGAGGCTCGAAGTGGATCTTTTAAGAAAGGGTGACTATTGTGTGGGAATGGGGATTTAGGAGGAGAATCTGCCTATCCGGTAGACACATGTGGACAAAGGCGTGGAGTCATTCAGAAGGTTCTGGTATCAGATTCTGTGGATCCCTTTGGAGGAGATGACATTTAGACACAATTACTAGTTAAAAATATGTATACATGTACACACATGCACACAAAAGCTTTACTGAGCTATGTCACATTCCATACAATTCACTCATTTAAAATGTACAGCACAGTCATTTTTAGTATATTCACAGAGGTGAGCAACCATCACTACAATCAGTTTTAGAACATTTTTATCACCCCAAAAAGAAACCCATACCCATTAGCTAGTAGTCACTCCCCATTTCCCTCCAGCCCACCCAGAGAACTATTTTAGTGTTTCAAAGAATTCAGAGAAACAATTGGCTTAGATTCATGTGGCCTTTATAGAAGGGTAGGAATCTCATGGAATCCTTTTTTTTTTTTTTCATTTTCAACGACTTTATTCAGAACATTTTGCAAATTAGATTTTACAATAGAAATTTTATCTGCTACTACATAAGTTGCAAACTTTTCAAAACACTACAGAAAATCCTTTATTTCTTTGGATTTTTCTGTTTGGAATCCATTCTTTTTTTCAACAAATAATTCAGACTGAAAATAAGAATCTGTATAAAGGCTTGGATCACAGGCTTCCCACCTTTTTACCCTAGTGATAAAATATTGAGAGGACCATCAGTCATATCCAGATTTTGGAGCTGGTTCAGTATGGGCTAAGGCAGCGTTTGTCAGTTTTATTTCCCCCCTTAAATCCATTCCCTCTTTTGTTAAAAACAAAAGCTTTCCCATCACCCCTGTGAATCTTATATACCACCCTAAGGGGGTCATGCTACGGGAACATAGTTGAATATAGGATTAGAGGAATATAGGAATGGTCAGGAAAAACTAGGATATGTTTGGTGGCAAGTCTTTAACCTTTTCAGGTTAATCCCAGAGAAGAAGGCTTCCCACTGGGAGTCTCAGGGTTCTGCCAACAGAACCAGTGTAAGGGACCCAGAATGATATAAAGATGATCTGGAGCAACAATGACTGTGCAAGAGCTGGCTAGGGAGATGGTGAGCATTTCTGGCACTTAGTTAATTAATAATGTAAGTGAAGGCAGGTTAGACCCAGGGGGATGGCCTCCTGGGGACAGGCCTGAGTCACAGATGGCCCAGTTGGCAACACGATGGTTCTTTGGAAAAGACGACAGCCTGTTTCTCAGGGCCGTTGGACTCAGATCTCAGAAGTGGGAGGGATCCAGCCACCAGTAGGGGGCAGCACGTTCTTGGGATGAGAGAGATGGAGAGGTCTTCTAGTGCTCTAACCAAGGGGGTTGTGGCACAGTGTTTGGAGGGGTACAGGAGGAGTGGAACAGGGACCGTACAGTTTACAAGTACACATTTTTGAGGAGAGATGGGGCTACCTCGGGCAGGTGCTGATGTATGGACAGCCGTACCGCGTTACCTTAGAGCTTGAGCTGCCAGAGTCCCCCGTCAATCAAAATTTGGGCATGTTCCTGGTCACCATTTCGTGCTACACCAGAGGCGGCCGAATCATCTCCACTTCTTCACGCTCCGTAAGTGTTCGTGGACTGTATGGGAGGGTGTGGAGAATGACGATAGATGTTAGAATATCTGGGTTGGCCTTCAGGAGAAAACGTCCTAGCTCTGAGGTTACAGACACATCCAGATAGGGAAGAGGACTCAGTTTACCAAATCATACAAATAGCCCTAGATATCTGGTGGCCACGTCCAACTTTGGGGTAAAGTCTGAAGAGTGGAGCCGCTCTGAAAACGGGCTTCTTTGGAGACAGACAGACATGAGCTCGAATCATCACTCAGGAACATACTAGCTGAGGGGCAACTTACTAACCCCCTTGGTTATAAAGTATTATAAATGGTATGATGGTAACTCCCTATAGCAAGACTAGTTTGGATTCAGTCAGGAAATGCAAAGTGTTTATTAGCACATAGTGGGTGTTCAATGAATGTTAGACTCCATTCTTTCTTTTTTTCTTCTTTTTTTTAAGCTAAGCCATCCTGCCACCTGTTGGCAGCTCAGTGGCTGCTCAGCTCGGGCCGGGAATCGAACCGCTGTTGCTCAGAGCTCAAACTCTTGAAAGAGCGCTTAACCAACTGAGCCACTCGGCCGGCCCTTTAGACTCCATTCTTAATTGTCAACAAAACCACATGATGAAAGCAAATCCCTAAATGTCTACACGGGGAAAAAAGCCCCAGATGGTGCACTGGGGCTTAATCTATTCTGGATTATAGAACCATCTGGGGGAAAGGTAGATGAGAGACAGTGTTAGGCTTGTCCTAGGAAGGCTTCTTTGAAGAGGGTCCTTTGTTGTGCCGGAATAGACGTGTGTTAGGTAGGGCAGAGCAGGGACGGCACTCAAGCATTTGGAACAATGGGGTCAAGACTGGGGGGGACGTTATAGGAAGTGAAAGTGAGGGAGCAGGGGACCTGAGGAAGCAGCAGCCTTCATAGACTCTCAGGGGTGACTGAGGGGCCGTGGGAATCTGCAGGTATCAGTCCCCAACCTCTCTCTCCTGGCCCTGGCAGGTGATGCTGCATTACCGCTCAGATCTTCTCCAGATGATTGACACACTGGTCTTCTCTAGCCTCCTGCTGTTTGGCTTTGCAGAGCAGAAGCAGCTCCTGGAGGTGGAGCTGTACCCGGAATATAGAGAGAACTCGGTAAGGGGGGTGAAGGAGGACTAGGAGACAGCCCTCCCCATAAGCCCAGACTTCTGCCTGAGGAGCCTCTGGGCTCGGTCAGGAGGGACAGCAGCAGAGGCTGGACGCGGGCCTCAGATTGTCAGGAGCAAGATCCCGGCCTGACGTGGCTACCACCCCTCCACCCTGGCCCCTGCAGTATGTGCCGACCACCGGAGCGTTTATCGAGGTCCACAGCAAGCGCATCCAGCTGTACGGAGCCTACCTCCGCATCCATGCCCACTTCTCTGGGCTCAGGTGAGGAACCACTGAAGTGGGCCTCAGCAGCTCTCATGGAGCCGTCAAGAGAAGAGGGTCCTAAGCAGAGGTAACAGGTTTTACCTGGGCCACAGGCTCTCAACCCTGGCTGCACGTCAGCCTATCAGTTCCCTGGGGAGCCTTTTTTTTTTCTTCTTTGAGGTAACATTGGTACAACATTATGTAAGTTTCCAATGTACAACATAATGCAACATCTGTATATACTATGGCATGCTCACCACCAAAAGTCTATTTTCTATCCATCACCATGTAGTTTACCCCCTTTACCCATTTCGCCCTCCTTCCACCCCCCCGCCTCTCTGGTAACCACCAGCCAGCAGTCTGCCTCTGTGAGTCTGCGTTTGTTTTGCTTGTTCATTTGATTCCTGGGGAAGTTTTTAAAAATACCGATGCCTGGGCCCTGCCCCCAAAACAACTGAACCAGAATTTGTTAGGTCCACATCTGGCCATCAGACTTTTTGGAAGCACCCTAGGGAATTCTGATGTACAGCCAGAGTTGAGAACTGCTGTCTTATGAGAAGGCTGGAGCTTTCCCGTGATGCTACTTCCTGTCCCTTCTTCCCTGCCTCAGGTACCTGCTGTACAACTTCCCAATGACTTGCGCCTTCGTAGGTGTCGCCAGCAACTTCACCTTCCTCAGCGTCATCGTGCTCTTCAGCTACATGCAGTGGGTGTGGGGAGGCATCTGGCCCCGACACCGCTTCGCTTTGCAGGTCGCAAAGGACCCCGTCCTCTCCCCTTCGTGATCCTTCTCTGACTGGGGAATGGGCCAGGGCACGTTGGGGGCTCGGGCGGCAGGGTCCTGATCACTGGGGAGGGAAGGCAGTCCTCACTGCTGAGTGGTTTCTCCTCCACAGGTAAACATCCGAAAAAGAGAGGGTTCCCGAAAGGAAGTCCAGGGAAGGATCTCTGCCCATCAGCCAGGTAAAGGTGATGGGGGCTGGGAGAGTGGGGGGCTCCTGCAGCATCCAGTAGGAGGCTTCAGGCTCTCACACACTGAGCTGAGGGTCAAAGAAAAGACACTGCCGTCCAGGCGTGGCCTCCTTAGCCCTGCTCTGCCCTGCCTTCTACCCCAAGGCCAAGAGGAGTCAACCCAGCTGTCAGACATTACAGAGGATGGTGAGAGCCCTGAGGATCCCTCGGGGACAGGTATGGTGCCTCAGGCATCCCTCCCTTCCAACTTCTCCTAGCCCTCCCCTCAGCCTCTTCCAGTCTGACCTCTGCACTCTCCCTGTGGCTGCAGAGGGCCAGCTGTCTGAGGAAGAGAAACCAGATCAGCAGCCCCTGAGTGGAGAGGAAGAGCTAGAGCCGGAGGCCAGTGATGGTGAGGGGCACCGCCCTGCATGGGGACCTCGGTAGGGTGGGGGTGGGATTGGGAGGATGCCACATTGGGTGGGGAGGGGCCCCTGGTTATCTAATTTCCCATTTGGGATTTTGTTTTTCCCTCCCCTGCCCAGGTTCAGGCTCCTGGGAAGATGCGGCCCTGCTGACGGAGGCCAACCTGCCTGCTTCAGCCCCTGCCCTGGCCCCGGAGACTCTGGGCAGCTCTGAGCCCACTGGGGGCTCTGTCCGGCAGCACCCCACCTGCTCTAGTTCCTAAAGAGAACAGGGCAGAATCCTGTTCCACTCTTCAGACTTCACCCCCAAGCTGAACACAGCCACCAGATATCTGGGGTTGTTGGTCTGATTTGGTGAACTGACTTCTTCCCTATCCTGATGTGTTTGTGACTTCAGCCCTTTTCCACCTGACCCCTTCCTTTTCTTGTGGCTCCCCCAATAAACTATATTCTTGCCAGGTGCTTCTGACTCTTTGAAGTGATAATTTAGGGCCATTTGAAAACCCTGGGTTCCCAGGCATCCACCACCCTGACTGGAGGAGGTTGTCTTGTCAAGGGCTACGCTGGGGAAGGTCTCCAGGCCCTGCACTGTCTTAGCCACAGCTATTTCCATTCATAAGCCTAAGAAGTGCAAAGAGAGAAAACATCTTGTCTACTCTATCCACGTGACTCATCTCTGGGGAGGGGGATAGTGCAGGGTGGGTCTGGAGAGCTCGGCTACATCGCTCTGCACCCCTCCCTTTCTCTGTCCATTGGGAGGCAGAAGACAGGAAATGACTGTCATGGATGTGGTATGATTTTTACCGAAACAGCATTTTGTAGCCCAAGCCCCATGCTGTCTACAGCTGTTTTCCTCTCTGCTACCAGCCAGGTCGCCCCCTCCCTTGTGTTCCCTTCCTCATCCCTAAACATGACTTCAGCCTTTGGATTCTCAGCTCCTGGCTGTTTTCCACATTCCAGTCCCCTTTCAGAACCCAGGCATCCTGGCCTCCAGCTGAAACCACTGCATGTGGCTTCCCCCGGCCCCGTGACTCAGGCCTTCTGAAGGGACCAACCCTCTTGGCACTCACCAGGAAAGGGGGGCAGGGAGAGGGGGGCTAGGTGGTGACATCACAGTTGAAGGGTATAAAAGCTTCCAGCGAAACAGAATTGAAATTGAAGACACAAAACCTGAATGCAGCCTGTGCTCCTGGGGACCCCTCGGCCTGACACCCACAGACGTCCCGTCGTAGATTCCCACTGCCTGTGCTCCTGGGGACCCTTTGGCCTGACACCCACAGACATCTGGTCGCAGACTCCCACTGCATCAAGGCCTGCGCACTGGTGAGGGGCTGTCGTGGGCCAGGAGTCGGGGAGGTGGAGAACAGGCAGCACTCCTGCGACAGGTGGGGTGTGAGGGCCTTACCTCCCCTTATGTCTTTTTTTTCCATCTCATTTCTGGGTTTTTGCAGGTGTCCTTGACTGATATTTGTTTTACTTCTTTTCTGAGTGGCAGCTGGGAATTACGCCACCTTTCTTCCTAGGCTGAGTAAATCATTTCCTCCCCTTTTCCCCACCAGTACTTCATTTATTAACTGTTTCTAGTACTTGGTACATTGCTGGTCACACATCTGTCTCCTATCAAACCATATTTTATTCTTTTTTGCCTGAAAATAAGCACATAGGCTGTTCAGAAGTTGGTTGACAAATGAGTGTATCTGTCTTGTTCCCTCCTCTTTTCTGTTCTCTTCTTGGTCCCCAGTGGTGTTTTCCTTGTCCCCCAGGATTTTGTTGAGGCAGAGGACCTGGAAGATCTTGGGGGCTGAGCAACCTTTACCAACCCACCCCCTTCCCTTCCAGACTCCATGCTGGGCTTTCCCTGCCTTCTGTGGCTCCTGGCTGTCACCTTCTCCTTGGTTCCCAGAGTGCATCCCTTGGCCCCTGAAGACTTTGGAGAAGAGGAGGAAGATGAGACACCGAGGTCACCTTTGCCAGCTGTCCTCTGTGACTACGACCGCTGCCGCCACCTGCAGGTGCCCTGCAGAGAGCTGCAGAGGGCCAGTCCTAGGGCCTGCCTGTGCCCTGGGCTCTCCAGCCCTTTGCAACCACCCTCTCCACCGCGCCTGGGAGAAGTGCACGTGGTGGCCGAGGAAGGCAGTGCAATAGTACACTGGTGTGCCCCCTCCTCCCCCGTCCACCAGTACTGGCTGCTGCTTGGGGAAGGCAGCGAGGCTCCCCAAAAGGGCCCCCCTCTCAACTCTACCATCCGCCGAGCAGAACTGAAGGGACTGAAGCCCGGGGTCGCTTATGTCGTTTGCGTGGTGGCCGCTAATGCTGCCGGAGAAAGCAGCCTGCCCGGGGCAGGTGGCGAGGGCCCCGAGGGCACTGGCGGCCCTACTTTCGGGCCCTGCGGCCGGCTGGCTGTGCCCCCACGACCTCGCAGCCTGGTCCACGCGGCCGTGGGGGTGGGCACGGCGCTGGCTCTGCTGAGCTGTGGTGCCCTGGTCTGGCACTTCTGCCTGCGCCAGCGCTGTGGCTGCCCCCGCCGCACTCAGCCCGCCGCCCGGCCCGTTGAGAGGCTCTGAAGGAGCCCGCGGGCATCTCGGCCACTCGGAGCCCGCCACCCAGCGAGCTCAGCCCGCGCTCCTAGAGGAGGTTCAGGTTGCTGCTGCCCTGTGCAGCCGGGGTCTCTCTGAGCTTCTGTGCTCTGCCTGGGAGCTCATGCAGGTCCTGGCTCAGGCTGGGGAAGGAGTAGAGAGGTTCTACAAAGTTTTTCTCATAGGACCACATAGTAAATATTTTCTGCTTTTGTGGTTCCAGAGGATAAAATCAAAGATATTGTATAGGTACTTGTATAACCATGTAACCATTTATAAAAATGTAAAAGCCATTCTTAGCTCATGAACCTTACAAATCAGGCCTGAGCCAGATTTGGCCCCCTGGCTGGAGTTAGCAGCCCCACCAAACACCCACAGAAGGGCTCTGCCACTATGGGTGGCTTCAGTGGGATTTTAAGAATAAGCTGCTGCAGGATAGGAGTTTGAGGCCAGAGACTACTCCTTCTTCTTCTCCTTTTTGTTTAGATATCCAGGATGGACACACCTGACTCAGAATCCACCTGTGTCTGAGGTGGGTGGAAATAAATGACTGACATGGAGTGGAGAAGAGAGGGAAAGCCCAAGCTGCTGTCTGGGACAAGCTTGCATTTTGCCAGTTAAGAGTAAATAAATAAATACATAAATAATAATACAAAAATACCAAGGGATTCCCCCCATGTGCCTATTGTTTATCTACTGTAACAACATTAAAGCAAATGTAAAAGGAAAACATTTCATTTTTCATGATCCTTTTCAACTCCCTGTCCACATATGTATTTTTCAGAGTTGTCTACATCATTTTGAATTTACTTTTTTTTTTTTTTAAGATTTTTTATTGGGGAATTGTGGGGATGGGAACAGCGCTGGGAAATTGGAGGAAGGGAACAGACAAGTTGCTGTCGTTTTTTGTTCTTCAGTCTAGTTGTGCAGGACGTTGCTTCACTGGCCCAAGTTGGCACCATCATTGCGCTCTTCCTGGGCGAGGCAGATCAGTCGGCAGCTTCCGGAGGGCCGCTCCTGCTGCCGCTGCTACACACGGTAGCCCATGGCAACCCACTGCAGTAGGGGCTGCAACCTATGCCATTGCCAGTGACTCACAGCAGCCCAGCTCCAGGTTGAGCTGTTGTTCAGCATCTTAGCTGTAGAGGGCAGTGTCACTGGCCCTCATATGTGGAATCCGAACTGGGGCCCTCTGGGGTCCCAAGCCAGCTCTTAACCATCGCGCCACTCGGCTGGCCCTGAATTTACTTTTGAATGAACTGGATGTAGAAAAGTCTAAGTTGCTACAGAGTATAATCCTTACTTTTACTAGTCTTAATAACATTTTTTTATTATAAAAGTAACCCTTATATAAATTTCAAGTAATACTGAAGAGTATAAAGTGGAAGGTCCCCTCCTCCTCAAGGGGTAACTACATGCAGCAGAGCAGATCTTTCCCTATGCAATGCAAATATTTTCTTCTTTCACTTAGTATCTTATGGACAATGTTCCTTATTGGTAAATCATAGACTCCTTAGTTATGGCTGCATAACTTTCCATAGGAGGATACTCCTTAACGGACAGTGGCCATGGCTCTTTGTTAGAACATTTAAGTTGTCTCCAGTGTTTGCTATAGACATCCTTCTTGGTGCATCCTCATGTTTCTGTATTTCTATAGGGTACTTACCTGGAAGTAGGTCAAAGAGGCAGTACTATACAATTTAATCATTCTTTTCTTAGACTTCTAGGATAAATTTTACATTTGTTATCTAGACTATGCTTACCACACTGCAGCAAATACTTTGTGCCGTTTTAATTTGCTTCCTGTATCCTCAGCATTTATTCATTTACAAGTAATAAGAACCTACTATCTCATTATTTACATGCATTCTCACGTAATCTTCACCACAATCATTCCAAGAGATGGTATCGCCATTTTTTATTTTTATTTTTAGATTTTTTATTGGGGAATTTGGGGAGGGGAACAGCAGTGTTGGGAAACCGGGGAAGGGGAACAGACAAGTTGCTGTCCTTTTGTTCTTCAGTCTAGTTGTGGAGGACGTCGCTTCACTGGCCCATGTTGGCACCATCATTATTGCGCTCTTCCCGGGTGAGGCAGTCGCTTACCAGCCATTGGACAGCCACTCACTGTGGCTCACCACAGCTCATGAAAGCTCACCCCTGCTGCTGACCAGCTCCACTGCAGTCTACACCGTCCCCCACGACTCACAGAGCCCAGGTCCAGGTCGAGCTGTTGTTCACCATCTTAGCTGTAGAGAGCGCATGTGGGATCCGAACCGGGGCCCTGCTGCTCAGAGCTGGTGACCCAAGCCAACTCCTAACCAACGCGCCACTCAGCCAGCCTGGTATCGCCTTTTGACAGATGAGAAATGTGAGGTTCTAAATGGTTTGAAGCTACATGTAAGGAGTTAGCATTTGGGACCAAGTGTCCCAATTCCAAAGCCGATGCTCTTCTCTTCACCATGGAGAAGCAAAACAGCATGGTGGTTTTTTACACTGCATTCACTAAATTCACTAAGGTTTGAATCCTAGCTGTGCTACTGACCAGCTTTGTGAACTTAGGTAAATTGTTTAATCTTCCTGCGCCTGTTTCCTGTGACTAATAATAGTGCTTATATCATATGATTGTTGTGATGATTAAATAAGCATTAATCTAAAAGTTTCTGGACTGACCGAGTGGCGCGGTTGTTAAGAGCTGGCTTGCGACGCCAGAGGGCCCGGGTTCAGATCCCACATATGAGGGCCAGTGACACTGCCCTCCACAGCTAAGATGCTGAACAACAGCTCAACCACTTGTCTGTTCCTCTTCCCCCGATTCCCCAGCACTGTTCCCATCCCCCAATTCCCCAATAAAAATCTTTCAAAAAAATAAAAAATAAATAAAAGTTTCTGGGGCATACATTATCAATATCAGTCATTTATTGTCTCTCTACTTCCTATTAAAGATTGAAAGTGAGCTTCACCTTTAGGGATCTAACAGACCAAGTATCTGTGGAGGACTAAGTAAATCAACAAGGACTTCACAGTAGGGGGATAAATATTTACTGGGGTAAATACTGGAGCTGGGAGGTGGTCCATGCAGGCTTTCCTTAGAAAGCAAACCCGGAATCCAGTCCAAAAACTGAGAATTAACCAAGCCCACCAAAGAGGCAGGAAGGACATCCCAGGCAGAAGGACTGGTAGGTGCAAAGGCCCAGAGGAGGGAGAGGGCCTATTCTGCAATAAGCACAAATTACCCTTAAGTGGTGGGAAATAAAACTGTGCACTAACTACTAACATAATACGTACTTACACAAGAATCTTGCCAGGCACCTGTGGTAGGTGCTGTTATTATCCTCACTTTACAGATCGGGCTCTAACAAAAAAAGGGGCAGGAGGAAGCCAGACTACCAGCATTTAAATTTCCTCCTAAGTGATTGGGGTGTCATGGAGAAGTTTTAAGCAGGGAAGTGATGACAGGATGAGATATTGTATTCTGCAAAAATCTCATCTGCGGTCCGAAGGAAGACCGCTCAATTCCCTGGAGAGTTTTAACAAAGAATATGCACATTTCGAAAGTATTTGAGATCTTGCTCCCCAGCATATGTGGTCAGTTTAACTCAAATAAACTCTTATAAAAAAAAATAAAATAAAAAGGATATGCACATTTCTAAGGCTCCTGATAAACATTGTCAAATAGCTTTCCAACTGGTTGCGCTAAGGGACCATATCCGGAGCTGGCTTCTTCCACCCATGGGTTTCAGCGCCGCACTGTCCTTCTTCCCCACCGTCACCAGGTGCCCGGGCTTTGGGGGCCGTCCCCACCTCAGCGACTCCCACAAGCTGCCTGGCTTCGGCCGCGCAGCTCTGGCGTTAGGGCCGGGCCTGTGTTTTCTGGCTCACAGCGGCACCCGTCCACATCCGCCTACACGTGACCCAAACAGATCCAGGCACTTCCGCTTCCCCTCCGCTTTCTTCTCGTCAGTGTCCGCGGCGGGTCCGTAGCCGGGTGAGTGAGCGAGCGCCGGGCCGGGCCCCGTCGGGGGCGGTGTTGCGCGCGGGCCGGTGGCGCCCCGCGCTGACCCCCTCCGCCCTCCTCGTCTGCCCAGGTCCCCGCGGAAGCGGCGTTGGCGGTGTCATGGCGGAGCTGACGGCTCTGGAGAGTCTCATCGAGATGGGCTTCCCCAGGGGACGCGCGTAAGGCAGCCCCCCTAACCCCGGCCCGCGGGGTCGCGGATGTGTCCGGGCCTTTCCCCCAGCCTGGCCTCAGCCTCTACGCCCCAGCCTGACCGTCACCATGGCTCTTGGGCGCTATTCACGGTGTTTCTGCCCCCAGGGAGAAGGCTCTGGCCCTCACAGGGAACCAGGGCATCGAGGCCGCGATGGACTGGTGAGCGTTCACAGTGGGTGGCAGGGGACCGAGGACTGCTGGGACGGACAGCCTCCATGTTAATCTCCCTTCCGACTTTCTCTGCCAGGTTGATGGAGCACGAAGAGGACCCTGATGTAGACGAGCCCCTAGCAGCCCCCCTTGGACATACCCTGGGACAGGAACCCACCTCCTCGGAGCAAGGTGGCCCTGAAGGTCCTGACTGAGGGACACGGTGTGATTATTCAGGAGGGCCGGAGGAGGATGGACGGGTAATAATACCGATTGCTTGTTTGTAGAACCTGAGTCCGCTGCAGGAGAAGGCAAACCAGTTTTGAGTGAAGAGGAAAGACAGGAACAGACTAAGAGGTATATAGCAAGGAAAATCTGTTTGAGGGTCACCTTCCACTTCTCCCCAGTACACAGCCTGATCAAAGAACCTTGAACTTTTCACATTCCTTCTGTCCTTTCTTGACATTTTTTTGTTTTTCTTTCGTCTGTTTGGGACACATGTTCCATGACTTTGTTTTCGGAGTCCCTTGTTATAAACTCACCTTCCCAATCCATGTCCATTTGTCGTGAGCTCTTTCCTTTTTGCAACACAGGATGTTGGAGCTGGTGGCCCAGAAGCAGCGTGAGCGTGAAGAAAGAGAAGAGCGGGAGGCATTGGAGCGGGAGCGGCAGCGCAGGAGACAAGGGCAGGAGTTGTCCGCTGCACGACAGCGGCTGCAGGAAGATGAGATGCGCCGGGCCGCTGAGGAGCGGAGGCGGGAGAAAGCTGAAGAGTTAGCAGCCAGGTGCGGGTGCTGGGGATGTTGGATAAGAGCTGAGGAAGGAATCAATATTTGCTTTGTCAATACCTGACCTGTTTTCTTCCTGACTGGATTCCAGACAAAGAGTCCGAGAAAAGATCGAAAGGGACAAAGCCGAGAGAGCCAAGAAGGTAGGTGACTGGGACAATACTGAGGGTAATTAAGTAAGTGGGCTGGTAAATCCCCTTTTCTGCTTCAGAGGGAAAGGATGGGCTTACCCTGTGTTTCTTCTGAGGATGAGTGCGTGCCTGATGGAGTGTTTTACTTTGTCCTCCAGTATGGTGGTAATGTGGGTTCTCAGCCATCCCCACCAACAACAGAGCCGGGTCCTGTTCCCTCCTCTCCCAGCCAGGAGCCTCCCACCAAGCGGGAGTATGACCAGTGTCGCATACAGGTACTGATTCTGATTCTTGTCTTGCTCCTGGGACCTCTCTGTTGGCCTGTGAGGCACCCAGCCCAGAGCTTTTTTCAGTTATGTTTCCTTTGCCAAACCTCTCCCCCTTCTTTGTAAATAACTTTTTTTTTTTT
>NW_017731443.1:3969029-3974429 GCF_001890085.2 Hipposideros armiger
GGGGGGGGGGCATGTTAATAGAAATCGGCTTCAGGCAACAGTTACTAATGCCAATATAAGGTGCTTTAGCACAGTGCTTGGCACCAAATAAGTCCCCAGTAATTACTAGCTAGTAAAAGGGTAATTTCTTATGAGGCCATTCCCAAATGTTGAGGAACACTAGAGACCTTCACAATTGCATCTCTTCTGCACTACGAAGTATTGAATACTTAATGTGTACCACAGTTTTAAGTGCTTTATATGTATTAACTGAGAGATGAAGGCACTAATACCTAGGTGCAGGTACAATTATCCCATTCTAGAGACTGGGACACTAAAGCACATGACTTGCCCAAACCGACAAAGGTAGCAGGCAGCAGATCCTGGACACGCATCCGGGGAGCCCGAGTGGGGCTCCGGGCTCTGAACTGCCAAGTGCCTTCATCAGAGCCCCTCTCACTGCTGATCACCTCACCCTAGTGCTCCCTCAAACAGTTGCTGACTTTCCTCTCATTCCCAGGCTAGGAAAGGACCACAGTTTATACAGGTCACACGTGACAAATGTCTTCAGCTTGACTTCATCCAGCAGCTGAAAACAGCACCAATGCTCATATGTAGGTTTACACCTCAGTTTCACCAAGCTGTATTTAGTGTTCTGGCTAAATTTATTTTTAATAAAAGCAGCCTTTTATTTTTTTTCTATTACAATGTTGCTGGGAACCACAGGATATAAAATAGACAAAATGGGGGGGGGGAGCAATAGACTTGGCTGGGGCTGCGACCCCGCTGATGACTCATCCCTTCACCGCATCTCCAGTAGATCCTACGACTGGACCCAGAGATGGAAAACTACAGTGAAAACCTTGAGGGCGAAAAACCCCACTACATTTACTGAGAGGCGCTGTGCCAGGCACTGCACTTTACATTTCTAAATTAATCTGAAGACAACTATCACCTTTTACAGAACAGGACAGAGGCTCCAAGAGGTTTTGTAACATGATGGAGTTGTATCAAGACTCGGTGTACGCTCTTTTTTCACCAGTAAACGGGACTCCAAAGGTTAAATAATGGCCCCAGAAGACATCTGGCGCACATTAAGTGCTAGAAGCCTCTCCCATCTCACTCCCAAGGACAGGAACCTAAAGTGTCCTCTATGGGCATCTATACTGCTACAAGATTTTCCAGGGTAGTTGATTTCAAGAATATCCAGTGGTTATCCCCAAAAGTACACTCATGACCTGACTTGTGTTTTGAAAACATGGTCGTTTGTGCCTATTAGGCTTCAGCCTCAAACGGGGAGCGGGGCACGCGGGAGCCACGGTCATCCCCGCCCCCTGCACCAATCCCCAGAACATTCTAGGCATTTATAGGGGTCACTCTCTCGATGGAGGACGTGATTTATTGGTTCCTTCAGTTCGCCACATCCGATGGTCCCGGCCCGCGATATGGACGTGAAAGCGCCGTCAGAGCTGGGTTTGCGGGGAACGTGCTCACCCGGCGGCAGCTCCCTGGGCTGGGATTCCCCGCCAGGCCCATGGAGGAGAAAGGCTGCCTCGGACTCCAGCGCCGGAGCAGAGGTCTCAAGGTCCACGGGGGCAGGTTCCGGCTTATGCTGACCTCCCGCCGCCGGCGCCCACCCAGTTCTTCCTCCAGGCCACGTTCTCCTGCGTGGCCGCTGCCTCCTGCAGGGTGGCCAGCACTAGCTGCTTATTCCTGGCTGTCTCTTCCCTGCCCTGCGGGCCCTGCCCTGGCATCTCCTGCGGGAAGGAAGAGAGGTTCGTGGTCCGAGTCGGGTCCCCGGCCCGGAGCTCTCCGCCTGCCCGCCCATCCCACCTCGGACTCCAAATTGCTCCCACCTTCAGCATCGCCTGAATCCGCTCCTCTCCCGGGGTCACAAGGACAAAGAGCGCGGAGCCCACGCCAGCCCCCACGCCCAGAATTGCGCCCACGACTAGCGCTTTGCGCAAGGCCTCCATAGCCTACCGCGAGACCAACGAGGCGCCCTCTGCAGCCTCCCGCAGCCTAGAAAGGCAGCCACTGTCTCACCGCAGCCTGCGCAGGCTAGAGCGACCCACAGAGGACACCATAGAGAAGGGACGAGCTAGACTCTAAGAGCTGATCAGTGAAACGTTTAGAATCTAGAGCGCCGAGGTGCTAAGACTGGATTTGGCTGAGACGGTTGGGCGTGTCAGGAAAGTATTGGCACAATAAAAAAGAGAAGGTGTTGGCGCCGAGGACCAAGCGCGGGGCCCATTGTCATGAAACCTGGAGTGGGATTTGCTAAAAGGAGAGGGACTGTGTTTATGTTTGCTGCATGTTTTACAACAACTAACTGCCCAGTTATGAAACTTCCTGATCAATGGAGGGCTAGGGCTGTGCTCTGTGGTTTCCCAGAATAACTTGTGCTTTTTCAATACACATAGTGTACATCCAGATACTTAGCACATCAATCTATTCACCCCCTTCAATCCTTCAACTCCTGAACAAAAACTCAAAGCCAAGTGTACTGGGAGGGGGAAAGGGTATATTTACTTTTTTTTTTCTTTATTTTACTTGTTAGTAAGCTTGTTACATTTCTCATCATAGTATATACCCTTGGCATTTTTTCCTCTGTAACATACCGAATTATAATTTGGAGAAGAAAATACCTCTTAGTTGTGTGACTCTGAACAAGTCTTAGGTTCTTTGTGCCCTGGTTTCTGCATCAGAAAATGGGGCTAATAACAGTATCTCGGTTTTAGGATAATTTTTTTTTTAATTGGGGAATTGGGGGGATGGGAACAGCGGTGGGGAATTGGGGGAAGGGGAACAGACAAGTTGCTGTTGTTTTGTTCTTCAGTCTAGTTGTGGAGGACGTTGCTTCACTGGCCCAAGTTGGCANCCAGGTTGAGCTGTTGTTCAGCATCTTAGCTGTGGAGGGCAGTGTCACTGGCCCTCATATGTGGGATCCGAACCGGGGCCCTCTGGCGTCCCAGGCCAGTTCTTAACCATCACACCACTCGGCCGGCCCCTGTAAATAACTTGAAATCCTACCTCCTCTACTCGTAGGAGAGAGATCACATTTCACTTACCCAGTCGTATTTAAATCCATACCTCCCTCTTAGCAATTACTGTATTTTGCCATGTGTAGTGTACACTTTTTGCCCAAATTTGTGAGGGAAAAATAAGGATGTGCATTATACATGGGTAGTACTAATTGTGTACCTATATAAATGTTTTTAATTTTTTCATTTATGCTTATGAATTAAAAGTGTAACTCGAGAAATCAGTAACGATACCAATGTGAAAAATAATACCCAGGAATATGATAATCGGATTTGTTGAACTTAGGATGAACTTGCAATGATAAAGAGTTCTTGGCTTTCCATGACGCATAAATATTGTGAATATTTATACAAAAGCTTGTATCTGTTCTTGTGTTTTGTAATTATTTGTTACATAAAACTTCTTGTACCATGTTAAAAAATAAATGCTAAAATTCCTTCATAATACAAAAAAACAAGTACCTAAATGTAAACAAATACAAATTAGGAGTAAAAAATTAAAACGAAAGATTTTTTTCCCCCTGAAAGTTTGGGCCAAAAACGTGGGTGCGCATTATACACGGCAAAATACGGTGCCTCTTTACTTGTTCATGTGTTCATTTGGTTTATTACACAGCTACTTGAAAAGCTAACATTTATTCATTTATGATGTACTTATTCAGATACTTTTGTGTACTCTCGTCTTTCTTGAATTGTGAGGGAGCAGGAAGTCTCTTCAGTGCTTAGTACAGCAGTGTAAGTGGTTGTTCAGTCAGTGCTTTAAATAGTAATTATGCTGGTTCATTCTGAGAGGAAGGAGGAGCTAGCTTTACTCTCCTTTTCCTTACTCAGGCACCTCACTCAGTTTTGACACTCACCATATCACTGTATCTCACTTTCCCTCTAGGTCAGGCTGCCAGATGGGACGTCACTGACCCAGACGTTCCGGGCGCGCGAACAGCTGGCTGCTGTGAGGCTCTATGTGGAGCTCCACCGTGGGGAGGAACCTGGAGGGGACCAGGACCCTGTGCAGTTGCTCAGTGGCTTCCCCCGGCGGGCCTTCTCAGAGGCTGACATGGAGCGGCCCCTGCAGGAGCTGGGTATGACATGTGGGATCTGAAGCAGGACTGGGGCGGGTAGGGTAGGGGGCATGACTGAGAAAGGAAAGGATGCGGAGAAGGGACTCTGGGGCTGGTGTGCAGACAGAAATTTGGAGGCAGAAAGCAAGTATCTGGTTCAAGCCTGTTTTCTTCTATCCCCAGGACTTGTGCCTTCTGCTGTCCTCATTGTGGCCAAGAAATGTCCCAGCTGAGAGGCCTTTATCCCACCATCCTTCTCTGACCTCTTCATCTTTGATAAAGCACTGACTGACATCTCCTTCCTAATAAATAAACCCTCTGAGTTCTCTATGTGCCTGAGTCCTTCCTGAATGGCTGGGAGGGACAAAACTGAGGCAGAGGAAGAATCTAAAGGGAAGGTTTTTCAGGTAGGCCCTATTCTGCATCTCATGTTTCCAAGAGAGACTTGTTTCTAATCTCTGGGTCTGATGAGTTGCTGAGGAAGTTGACAGGGGAGAGATGCTGGGGTGGGGAGTACAGTGGATAGCACCTTTTGCTCCTATGGGTAAGGTGGTGCATAAGTTTGAAATCCTTATTAGGGCCGGCCGAGTGGCTCAGTTGGTTAAAAGCTTGCTCAAGAGTTTGCGCTCTGAACAACAGCGGTTCGAGTCCAGCCCGAGCTGAGCAGCCGCTGAGCTGCCAACAGGTAGCAGGATGGCTCAGCTAAAAAAAAAAAAAAAGAAAAAAGAAATCCTTATTAGCTATGTGCCTTGACTTCTTTAAGCCTAGTTTAATTTCCTCCTTTAGTAAAACAGGGATAATAGTTACCTGTTAATTGGGATTGTGAGGGTTACTTGTCACGTCCAGTGTGGCAAGGGCAAACGGGTTTTTCTTGAGGGGCGGCGTAGATTGAATAAAGAGTCAGAGACAGAAGTAAAGTTTAAGAGCGAGACCAAGGGACTCAGTCAGAGAAACTGAGCAAGCCCAAGGGACTCATTCAGAGAATCTGAGTGAGCCCCGAATCGGGTCAGCGCATCGCTTTGAGAATTTTCAAAGAAGTAAGACTGCTGTCAATCAAATTAGCATCAGTTTGAGGCCTGTGCTTCAAAGTCTTTTCCCTTTAACATATCCATTATGTTCCAGCAAATGCTATGCCTTCACAAATCCGCTGCATAGCCCCAGGACACCTGGTAGTGTCCTCCCAGGAGGAGATTAACTGTTTGCATTTCAACAGGTCCCATTCACACCGTGAGACACTCCTCAGAGGGAGCCTTATCGGCCTCGGTCATACCGGGGCACCCCCTCAGAGAGAATTCAGCTTTCCGGTCATACCGGGGCTT
>NW_017731443.1:3977531-4007669 GCF_001890085.2 Hipposideros armiger
GCAGTGTCACTGGCCCTCATATGTGGGATCCGAACCGGGGCCCTCTGGTGTCCCAAGCCAGTTCTTAACCATCGCGCCACTCGGCCGGCCCTTAGGATAATTAAATGAGTTTATGTGTAGAGCCTTTAAAATAGTTCCTGACAAAGAGTAAATGCTACATAAATATTCATTAAGACACAAAGAAGCATGTCAACTTGGGGGACCTAGTCAGCAAAGGAGTTAGGAAGTTCTAAGTTTATTATCAAGGTTCTTCTTCACTCACAGGGCTTTCTTTAATCCAGATGCCTTTGTTGATATCCCTACTGCCTTGCCCAGTGTCACCAGGGAGTGAGTAACAATAAAGCTCTTATCCCACCTCTTCAGATTTTCCCCTCCCCTGGAAGGCCCTAGTATGTCATCCTCCTAATCTCCTAGCATGTCATCCTCCTCTCTTCAGAAGCGATTAAGGAGCCAGACTCCAAAGAAGATTAAAGGGACAGTCAATGGGGTGCACTGGGCAGGGGTTCAGAACTCGAGTTCAACCACCCTGCACTTCTAAGATTCAGCACCCATGGACCTTGTAGCAGGGAACAGTGAGGATGGGCCTCTGCCTAGAGATAGCCCAGGCTCCTTCCGCCATCCAGAAAGTCCTAGGCTGATCAACCCTCTCTGGAAGGATAGAGGAGAAATTGACAAGGTTGAAAGTCACCACGATGTTCAGGTTAGTACTTCCCCACCCTGTGTCCCGCTGCTGGCTCGTCCTCCAATTTGGCCCAAGCCCCGTGCTATCCTCATGCAGGTTGTCTCTCAAAATACACATCTTCCCTCCATTGTGGTAGAAGCCTCTGAGGTAAGTGAAGAAGAGAGTGGAGAGCTCTGGTGGCCACATGAGAAGCTGTTGTTCCTCACTGATGATAAGGAAGAAGAGGTTGAAGTCTTTCAGGACCAAAGTGAAGAGCCAGGTGAGGGAAGTGGCTGGTTCAATAGGGCCCTTGTGACCTGGATGTTCTGGGCAGGACCAAGATGGAGAACTCAGTTGTGGCCCCTCCATTAAGCAGTGCCAGTCACACAGATGTTCAGTAAACATCGTTAAGAAAAATGTTAAAGTGCAAGAAACGTCAAGGTGGTTGGCATAGTTGATGAACTTTAGAAGGCAGTCCTGATGTCAAATGGATCATGGTTTTAGATATGTATTTTTAAAATTTAGTTTATTGTGAGGGGAAAAAAGATAATTAAATTACCATAAATCCGACTACACACAGTTAACATTTGGGATGTCTTCTCTTCTAGATTTTCCCATGTCTGTATACTATTATAGAAACTTTTGGGGCAGGATTTACCAAATGCCAGGGACTGTGCTAAACACTTTTACCTCATGATTTTCAGAACCCACTGAGGAAGATACTTTTCCCCTCAGGAGGGAACTGATGCTGTGAAGTTAGGCTCTTCATTATAATTACTGTATTATTTTTTTATAAGCAAAAATTACAAATTTGTAGTTTTCTGTTTTTTTAGTAAAATGTGATTTATTTGATCTGAAGTGAAAACAGAAGCATCGTAAATTCATTTTATTTTTAAAAAATTCAATATTATCGGGAATATTTTTCACTCTTAATGCGCTCTTTAACTTCCCCACCCACCCACCTTTAACCCAGAACTCAGCTGGGGGCAGGAACAGATAGAGCAAGATGCCTCCCGGATTCTTGAGGACAGTGAATGTCAGGAAGCCCCCAACCCTTGCCCTCTCTGGGATCCAGCAACAGGCTTCTGTCTACTCCCATCTCCTGCTTCCAAGGAGCTTTGAGAGTAAGTATTGTTTGTTCTGTTCTCTTTCCCTTGAATATTTCACCTAGGTTTGTTTATGGAGCCCTCCTACCATCCTTTCACAGATGAGAAAAATGAGGCTTCGAGGTTACGCCACTGGGCCACACAAGTCAGTTAATGCTGGGAATTGGATTAGGAATTCCTATCTGCGGCTTTTAGGATATCTAGTTAGTTGGGGGTGGAGAACGAGCCACTTCTATCTTCTCAATTCAGCACTCATCTTGTGCCTGGCCCTGCTAAATGTTCATCTATCACTGTATGTAATCTCCGTAAGTCCAGATATTATTCCTACCTTGCTGAGTAAACTGGGGCACAGAAACAATACTATGTGCACCCAGCTAGTGAATGTGAAGCCAGGCCTGAAATCCTCCCTTTGCAGCCATTTTGCAAAAACAAAGCTCTCTCCACCTCTCCTCACCCAACAGAAACACTAGAGTCAGGACTAAAAGTCTTTAATGAGAGCCTTGAACCAAGTAAGCAAAGTAGGTGATGCCCCTGAAAGGGCCAAGCTCCTGCACAGTCACAGTCCGGCCTTGGGATCCCTGCTCCAGGCAGGGCAGCCGCACATCAGGGTCCTCATCTGAGAACTGAATTAAGGTCCCCTGAGGACTAAGGACCCTCAGGCATTCTGACAGCAGCTGGTGTGCTCCAGGCAGACCACCCCGGGCAACAGCATCCCAGGTGCCTTTGTCCAGCACTAGCTGGAAGGAGCCTGAAGAAGCCACCGGCTCTAAGTTCTGGGCATCAGCCTGCATGAAGTGCAGGCGGGAGGCAGGGTGCCCAGGGTTCAGGGGTGTTTGGCCTTGGCCACCTTCCAGGAGGCTGTTCATGTGGGCCACAGCCACAGGAGAAAAGTCCAGCCCCAGCACGTCCACAGGGTGAGGGCACTTGGTGTAGATGCCTGTACACAGGCTCGAGGTCCCACAGCCCACGTCCAACACACGCAGTGGACAGGCAGCTCGGCCACCATGCAGCAGCGGCAGGAGTAGCCCCTGGGCTTCCTCGTACCCAAAGAACCAGTCGAAGGTGGGGATGCTGCCCAGACGGGGCTGGGCGTGGAGCTTATCCCAGAGGCAGCGGTCCGCCAGGCAGCTACCGGCCAGGGAGCCTGTGGACACGAGTGGAAGGCATGTGTCACCTGGTGCCCGAGTTCTATCAAAGGGCTGCAAAAATGGCGCAATGTAACCAGGGGTTTTAAGAGCCACGATTTCAGGGACTAGACTCTTGGGTCACTTGGAACCCAGCTTGCCCTCCCACTCTGTCCCTCTTTCCTACCCGCCAAAGCGCGGCGCGTTCCCGCAGCCAAGGTCGCCGAGTGGAGGGTTCCGCGGAGCGAAGCCATCCACAGGTGCCGGCAAGGTCGGCCAGAGAATGTTCTGCGCAGTGTCGCGAGCACTCCGGCAGAGGCCTGAAGTCTAAGGAAAAATTTGCAAAATCCGCTTTGCGAAATAACGAGTTCGTATAGCCTCCCTATGTCTGCAGCCTCGTAAAAAAAGAACGCGGACACACACCTATTACTGTACGAAAGGCCTTTATTGATTGCAACCGGAAGTGGAACAGGAAGGGCTCCGGCCGCTCCGGATCCTGGGGCGGTTTCACAGACCTGAAATCAAAGGAGAAGGCGTGAGCACACCAGGGAGGTGTTCCCTTAGCCTCGCTCGGTTGTGCCCTGCTTCTAGGAGCCTAGTGTCCCGGCGCTTGAGGATAGAACCGGCGGATTGGAAGCCGCCGGCACCGAAGACATGACGCCGAGGGGGCCGGAGCCCCTTCCCTCTGCCTCCATACATTACAGGGATCGAGACCGAACACCCGATCCCCGCCAAGAAGAGGAGGGTCCGCAGGCACAGCCCAGAAACCCCACACCGCCGCGTTGGCCAGCAAACAGAAACCTTACCTACTTCTTTGCAGCCTTCAAGAGGCTTGAAAGCGGGCCCATTTCCTTTATATAGCACCAGGACCCGCCCCCAAGCTGCAATTGGCTCGCGGGGGGCTGAGGGGCGGGGACTATACGGACTACGCGCAGAGCGGAAATACGGAACCAAAGCGTGCTACACCGCTCAGCGATGGGTGCTCCGGGAGGGAAGATCAACCGGCCCCGAACGGTGACCGTGTGGGAGCACCGACTTTATTTCCCGAGTGTCCCGAAGCCCTCTAATCTCGTCCCAGATAGGATCGATAACCCTGAGTCTATGGTGCGGGGGGTACCAGGTCGCGGTGCGCGGCCTCCCTCTGATTAGCGTTTTCCTTCCTCGCAGGAGCTGAAAAAGAAACTGTTCAAGCGACGGCGGGTGTTGAACCGGGAGCGGCGACTGAAGCACCGGGTGGTTGGGGCTGTGATAGACGAAGGGCTGATCACGCGGCATCACCTCAAGAAGCGGGCGTGAGTGCCATGCTCCTCTTCCCCTTGGTCCTCCCTACCGAGTCTCTTTCCCCTTCCCTGCCCAGCTCTGGAGCAGCTAACAGCTCTCTGCTTTCGTTGTGCACTGGCCTTTATGCAAGGAGCGTGCCTGCTGTATTTGTGCCTAAACTCTGCTAGCCTCTCCACTATACCAGTAGCTCACAACCTTTCTTGGGGTGTTGGACCCCATTGAGAATCATAAGGAGAGCCGTCGAATTTCCCATCTCCCCAAGAAAAATTGTGCATTCACAAAGATTTTTGTAAGTAAAAATTAAAGCTGACACAGAAGTCTGCATACAATGGATGAATTTTCACAGAGGCACATATGGGATTTTGCATATAATCTTCAAGGCCCCCTGAATCTTGGGGAAGAGTTCTCATCCCATCCTTTCAATGGCTTCCTTATTATCAACGTAATAAATAATAAAGGTCTTTTTTTCTGCTTCCTGGTACAGAACTCCCTAAAACCCTTGGAGTGATAGTGTCTATTTCATTAGGAGCCCCTTTTGAGCACATCTAGGTTTATGTTAATGAGTGACAGGGTGGGGCCGGTCACCAGTGAAACCTAGTGGTTAGAGGATTGGAAATGTAAGCATCGCCCACTGACTGATCTCTGGGAAGTGGATTGAGGACAGGTGTGGTTGCTGGTGAGTAAGCTCTAAAAACTATTGAACAACAGAGATTTGATGAGCTTCCTGGTTGGTGAGCTGGTAGAGGAGCTGGGAAGGTGGCTCACCTGCAGAGAGCATGTAAACTCTTGGCTCCTTTCCCATACCTTGCCCTATGCATCTCTTCCATCTGGCTGTTCCTGAGTTGTATCTTTTTATAATAAATTAGTAAGGGCTGGCCGAGTGACGCATTGGTTAGGAGTTGGCTTGGGATGCCAGCTCTGAGCAGCAGGGCCCCAGGTTCAGATCCCACATGAGGGCCAGTGATGCTGCGCCCTCTACAGCTAAGATGGTGAACAGTAGCTTGACCTGGAGCTGGGCTGCTGTGATTCGCCTGTGACAGCGTAGGCTGCAGCCCCTGCTGCAGTGGGCTGCTTTTAGCTACCGTGAGTGGCCGGCAGCCAGCATAAGCTGCCATGAGCGGTCATCCAATGGCTGGCGACTGCCTCACCCGGGAAGAGCGCAATAATACCAACATGGGCCGGTGAAGCAACGTCCTCCACAACTAGACTGAAAAACAAAAGGATAGCAACTTGTCTGTTCCTCTTCCCCAATTCCCCAACACTGTTCCCTTCCCCCAATTCCCCAATAAAATCTTTTTAAAAAATAAAATAAATTAGTAAATGCAAGTAAATGTTTCCCTGAGTTCTGTGAACAAAGTATCATATCTGAGAAGGGGATTGTGAGAATTCTGACTTATAGCTGGTGGGTCAGAAGCACAGGTAATAACATACTATCTCCAGGGAGATAGTGTCAGAACTGAGTTAAATATGTAGGACACTCAGTCACTGTCCTCTGAGAATTGGGGAATTGCTTAATGTGGAAAAAAAAACGACCCATATCTGGTGTCAGAAGTATTGAGAATAGAGAAAAATAGTTTTACCTTACAAGTTTCTACAATATACTAAAATTTAACTTTAAATGGTAAGTACTTTATGTACTGAGAGTAAACTCACTACCTTAGAGCCCAGATTTTCAAACAGTTATTTGACGTGGATCCAAAGACCTTTTCAATAGCCAGAACCATTTGTGTGGTTCATGTTAACCTGTGTCTTTGCTTCTACCAACCTTTCAGGTCCAGTGCACGTGCCAACATTACTCTGTCTGGGAAAAAGCGCAGAAAACTGCTCCAGCAGATCCGGCTTGCCCAGAAAGAGAAAGCAGCCATGGAAGGTGAGGCAGGGCACAGAGGTGGGGTGAGGGGGCAGCCTGGATCCCCTTGGGTTCTTTACTGCTGCTTCTTTCTCTTTGCTCAGTGGAAGCCCCGGCAAAGCCAGCCAGAACTACTGAACCACAGCCCAAAGCGCAAAAGAAGACAAAAGTCCCCCAGGATGTAGACATGGAGGACATTGAAGATGAGAGTTAAATCTCTCACCCTTTTTACCAGAAGATTCTCAACTGGAGCCAGGAGGACTCAGTGGTTGTTTCAGAAGACTTTCGAGAAAACATTGCACTTTTTCACTCTCCCCAGATTCCTCTTCCATAATGACCTAGTGACCTGCCATGGAGGGATGTATTGAGAGGAAGAGTGGAGAAGAAAGATAGAAGAGGGGGTTCCTCAGCAGTCAAGTCCATTTGTAATAAAGCCCTAGAGTTCTCACTGAGATGTGTGTGATTAAATGTAGGGATGGGCTTGGGCCATGATTTACCAGTTTTTAACATTTTGCTACACTTGTTTTATCCCTTTTTACATACTTGCAAATATGTATGTGTGAGTATGTATCTTTGTTGTTTTTGCTAACTCATTTAAAAATCAAATGCAGAGGTTTGATCCCAAAGGACATTCTTCTGTATAGCAAAAATACTATTATTACACCTAAGACTTTTAACATTGGTGAAATAGCTAATATTCAGTTTTTCATATTCAAGTTTTCTCAGTTGTTCTGGTAATGTTGGTTTTTGTTTGTTTGTTTTTTAGCTGAGCCATCCTGCCACCTGTTGGTAGCTCAGCAGCAGCTTAGCTTGGGCCAGGAATCGAACCGGCGACCCTGTTGCTCAGATCGCACTCTTTTTTTTTAAAGATTTTTATTGGGGGAAGGGGAACAGACAAGTTGCTCTCCTTTTGTTCTTCAGTCTAGTTGTGGAGGACATTGCTTCACTGGCTCAAGTTGGCACCATCATTGCGCTCTTCCCAGGCAAGGCAGATCAGTCGCCGGCTGCTCACTGCGGCTGCTGGCCGCTCCCGCTGGCTGCTGGCTACACACATGGTAGCCCATGGCAACCCACTGCCTGCAGAGGCTGCAGCCTACGCTGTCGCCGGCGACTCACAGCAGCCCAGCTCCAGGTTGAGCTGTTGTTCAGCATCTTAGCTGTAGAGGGCAGTGTCACTGGCCCTCATATGTGGGATCCGAACCGGGGTCCTCTGGCATCCCAAGCCAGCTCTTAACCAACGCGTCACTCGGCCAGCCCAGAGCTTGCACTCTCGAGCGAGCTATTAACCAACTGAGCCACTTAGCTGGCCCAAATGATGTTATTTTGAAGAGTCCAGCCTAATTTTATTTATTTAATAATACCCCACAACTTGGGTTTGAGTGTTTCCATGTGTTTCTTCATAATTAGGTTTAGGTTAAGCAGTTTTTTGGGGGGAATTTCTACATAGATGATTTTGTTTATATCTCATTGTATTACATCAGGAAGTACAGTGGACCCTTGAACAACAGGGGTTTGAACTGTACAAGTCTACTTACATGCAGATTCTTTTCAATAAATACTGTAAATGTATTTTCCTTATGATTGTCTTTTCTCAAGCTTTATTTTAAGAAAACAGTGTATAATGCATATAACATACAAAATATGCATTAATTTATTGTTTATGCTATCGGTAAGACTTCTGGTCAACAGTGGTCTATTAAGTTTTGGGGGAGTCAAAAGTTATATGAGGATTTTTGACTGTGGCAGCGGGGGTCAACATCCCTAACCCCACTTTCAAGAGTCAACCATGTGTAATATCAGTTTGTCTCATTGGTGATTCTAATGGGTAGAAACTTGGTTAAGTGGGTGTCTGTCATATTTCTCCACTGTTAAGGTACTCTTTCCCTTTGTAGTTAATAAGTAATCTGTGGAGTAATAGTCGAGATTGTAATGAATACCCTATTCCCCAGTGATCTTTCATCCAGTGACTTTAGCATCCATGATGATTTTCACCTGAATTAGTTGCTGCAAAACGATTTTTCTAATTCTGTCATTCACTCATATTATTATTCATTTGACTTTCTGTAAGGAAAACCCCTCCCTTTTTTTAATATCACTAGATTTAATTATTTTTCAACATGTTATAATCCATTTCGATCATTTTTTCATGCTCAAAATCATGCCAAATTTGGCCTGCAGGAGCCTCCTCAAGGTAATCTCTGTCCTTTGACACAACATCAGTATCTGAGCACTTCCTTGCTTTCTAGCACAATGAGATGTTCCAGGCTCACCTACTACCTACCCTGGTCGCAAATTTGGAATCAGCCATTTTTCCAGAGAAACAGTATTATGCCCAGTTTTGAACACAGGAGAAATACTTTGAAACTGAACTGTATTCAAATGCAGTAAGGAGAGGAGAGGAGGAGTTAGGAGGGAGAAGAAAAGACGTTTTCAACACCTTAGTATGGCCATCCTTCATAATTTTGTTCTCCCTGCACCCAAGGCAGGAAGGAACTTGCTATGAAGAGTTTCTCTATCTGGCATTATGCTAAGTCCTTTACATAAATGACCTCAAGTTGTTTTTGCACAAAGTCTGTAAGATATGAGGCATTATGCTCATTTTATAGGTTAATAAAATGGGGGGGGGGACTCCAAATAGATGAGTCACTTGCTCAGGGTTACATTGCTAATAAATAGCAGGCGTGAATCCACATCTGCCCAACTCCAAAATGAGCACCTTTAGATTATGAAATCCTCAAGAGCAAGGACCACACAATAGTCTTATAGCTGGAAAAACTTATGTGGTTCAAAAGCTTCCTTTTACAGATCAAAAGTTGAGGCCCAGAGAATAGAAGTGTCGGATCCAAGTTTGAGGCAGAAATTGCTTCATATTTACTATCTTAAAACAGTTCTTGCTGGTAGGTAGTACATACACTTTGTGAGTGATTGAACTTCTAAAATTTAAGAACAAATGAATAATTAGTCATTTGGCTTTCAAAACACAATCACTTCAAGAGTGTCTTTAGGAGGGCGGCTGGTTAGCTCAGTTGGTTAGAGTGCAGTGCTCATAGCACCAAGATTGCGGGTTTGGTCCCCACATGGGCCACTGGGTTGGGCCCTCCACAACTAGATTGAAATAACTACTTGACTTGGAGCTGATGGGTCCTGGAAAAACACACTGTTCGCCACCCCCCGCCACACACAAAAGTATCTTCAGTTTCAGTTAAAACAGAAATTAGGGCCGGCCGAGTGGTGCGATGGTTAAGAACTGGCTTGGGATGCCAGAGGGCCCCGGTTCGGATCCCACATATGAGGGCCAGTGACTCTGCCTTCCACAGCTAAGATGCTGAACAACAGCTCAACCTGGAGCTGGACTGCTGTGAGTCGCCAGCGACGGCGTAGGCTGCAGCCCCTGTGGCAGTGGGTTGCCATGGGCTACTGTGTGTAGCCAGCAGCCAGTGTGAGCGACCAGCAGCCAGCGTGAGAGGCCAGCAGCCGCAGTGAGCGGCTGTCCAGAAGCCGGCGACTGATCTGCCTAGCCTGGGAAGAGCGCAATGATGGTGCCAACTTGGGCCAGTGAAGCAACGTCCTCCACAACTAGACTGAAGAACAAAAACGACAGCAACTTGTCTGTTCCCCTTCCCCCAATTCCCCAGCACTGTTCCCATCCCCCCAATTCCCTAATTAAAAAACAAAACAAAACAAAACAGAAATTAAATTAAATTCTTCATCAACAAAGACCTGTTTTTATGAAATAAGAAAAAGGAAAAGAAAAAAAGTATCTTTAGGACCTACCATCTGGTGTGATTTTTAACATACTTCCGTTGAGAACAGTAAGCCCTCTGGTTAATATAGGCCTCAGAACCTACTTTCCTTTTCTTCAGCTGGCTACTTATTAAGAACCTACTAAGTGCCAAGCAGACACTCCTTGTTGTAGGTGATGAAGATAGCCTTTAACAAAATAGGCAAAATCCCTGCTTTCAAAGAGCTTATTTTCTGGAGTTTATTTAACAAATATAACAAAAAAAACCCCCTAATGTTTATTAAGTGCTTGCTTACTATTGTAGGTACTAAATGTTATACAATGAACATACTACCCAGTTTCAATTTTCTCAACCCTGTGAGTTAGTTGTACTATTATCATCCTCATTTACAGAAGAAGAAACAGACATTGAGAGGTTAAGTACCCAGTCAATAAATGGAAGAGATGGAATTTAGGTAGACTGGACGGAGTGGGAGCTCTTGATGAGGTGTACTAACTCCTCACATAGTTGCCAAGCTTCCGTTCTGCAGGCATGAGGATGTGAGATACAAAAGCCCCTGCGCTGGGAGGTTGGGGAGACAGCAAAGCCTAAAAAATGGAGACTGATAGAAGGATTGTAGTGCCAACCTAGGTCTGGGAAAACACCTGGACTTTCTCTCCCTCCTCTTCTCTTCACCTCTTACAAATTGTCTCTTTCTTTCCGTCTCTTTTCTGCTCTCCCCTCCCTTCTCTCATTTAACTGCTTTTTACACTGTCACTGATTCTTGATGAAAATGTTTCCTAATGCTTCATTTTTAAAAAAACTTGTGAAGCTGAACATTTTGAATTTTGGGCGTTAGTAGAAATTATTAAAGCCAACTGTGAAGGACAGCAGCTAGCATTAGTCTGTGCATCAATGGTCCTTTGGTGAAGGGGAAGAGGTTGCGTTGAGCGCAGGTTGGCTTCCCGCTGTGATCTTCACAGTCTGGCCAGCTCTGGAACTTTGGCACTGCGCGCACTGTCCGGAACCAATATATGAGAGTCGCGGAACACGCCGGATTGGTTTTCTTGAGAGGCCTGGTCGCTGGTTCCTTTCAGGTTCCCCGTCAACGCGCATGCGCTGCCTGCGCTCCGCCGCTCCCGCCTCGGGCTCGGGCTAAGGGCTCCGGGATGTCCGCGTTGTGCGACCCTCCCGGGGCCCCAGGGCCTCCCGGGCCTGCCCCAGCCACCCACGGTCCCGCGCCGCTCAGGTAGTCAGAGCCCCTGGCATCTTCCCCCACCGCGCGGCCCCGCGCCGATCCCCAGCCTTCTCGGCAGAAACCCAGATCCTACCTCGAGAACTCGCGTTAGGGTTCTCAGAGATTCCTGTTTGGGTCTTCCCAGAACTCAGGGACTGCCTCACCAAAACTCTGGGCTCCAGTGCCCTCACTCCAAAGATCTTGGTACTGCCTCCCCCTAAACTCCAATGCCTAGGTACCCCGGACCCTGGCCTTGCTCTCCAAATATTGGGGATATCAGAATTCTTGGGAACCCTGCCCCTTTTAGACCTGAAGGAACCCAGGGTCTCCTGACTTCGTGGAGACTTTCTGAGCACCCAGGCCTAGAAACCCACAGAATGCTTCTTTTAAGCCTTCCCCTGGTCTTTCAACTGAAACACTCCTCTCACCTTGGGGTGCTATTTATTTGTTTATTTATTTATTTATTTATTTTGAGGAACCAGAGAGGAATGGCACAGTCAGAACTATCAGCCCCTAGAGGATACTGTCTTCTTTGGCAGAAAGGGCAATCAATAAGAGGAAGGGGCTTCTGAACCTCTAAGACTGAACCCATATGTTTTGGGAGGAGAAGGGTTGAAAGGCCCTTGTCTGTGCCCTGGGACACCCTGATTCCTAGGCACATTGAGGGTGCTGGGAAGGTGGCTGTCGTTGATGTGGAATCCAAGTGGTGGGTAGTTAGGATGCTTGCAGAATATGGGGAGAAACAGCTATTAGGAGGGAAAGCCCTTAGTAAGGGACAAGTTTGACCTTAAGATTTTCTTTCCATTAAGAGTAAAATTCAGGGTGCTTGTGTTCTGGTGGGGAGTGCAGTAAAGTTGGAAAGGTGTTTTTAAAGCAGATGTAATATGAATACAAAATATACTTAGTCAATTCAATAGAAATTTATTGAGTACTTCCCATATACCAGGCACATCCATAGAAGGGGATTCAGTGTTAAAGAGCACCAAATGGTTACTACCCTCTTGGAGCTTCTAATTACTTAACTTTGGTTTCCTTATCTGTAAAATGGGATCATAATAGTACTTACCTTATTGGGGTGGATTGAAATAATACATATCAAGTATTTAAAACAGTACCTGACACATTCGAAGAGTTATCTAATATTGATATTATTATTGAAAACAATAGATAGCATTTATTGAGTGATTAGTGTGAAATAGATATGGTGCTTAAGTGCTTTATGAACATTATCTCATAAGGGGAGGTACAGTTAGCCCTATTTTACATAAAAAAGGAACAACTTCATGGAGGGAGGGAATATATATAATTTGCCAAACATCTCCCAACACGCTAAGTCTGCTTCTCTTGTTTCCTTATAGTGCTCAGGAGCTGTCCCAGGAAATCAAGGCTTTTCTGAGTGGTGTCGACCCCATTCTGGGCCACCAACTCTCGGCCCGGGAACATGCTCGCTGTGGTCTTCTCCTGCTCCGCTCTTTGCCACCTGCTCGGGCTGCCGTGCTTGACCACTTGCGAAGCGTTTTTGATGAAAGTGTTCGGGCCCACCTGGCTGCCCTGGATGAAAGCCCTGTGGCTGGCCCACCTCATCTCCGTCCACCCCCACCCTCCCATGTCCCTGCTGGGGGACCTGGTCTAGAGGATGTGGTGCAGGAAGTGCAGCAGGTGCTGTCTGAGTTCATTCGGGCCAACCCAAAGGCTTGGGCCCCAGTGATTAGTGCATGGTCCATTGACCTCATGGGGCAACTCAGCAGCACATACTCAGGCCAGCACCAGCGTGTGCCCCATGCCACTGGCTCTCTCAACGAATTGCTGCAGCTGTGGATGGGCTGTCCGGCCACACGTACATTAATGGACATCTATGTTCAGTGCCTCTCGGCTCTCATTGGAAGTTGCCCAGATGCCTGCGTGGATGCCTTGTTGGATACCTCTGTCCAGCATTCCCCACACTTTGACTGGGTTGTGGCCCATATTGGCTCTTCTTTTCCTGGCACCATCATCTCCCGAGTTCTCTCCTGTGGCCTTAAGGACTTCTGTGTTCACGGTGGGGCTGGAGGTGGAGCTGGTGGCAGTGGTGGCAGCTCTTCTCAAACCCCTTGTACAGACCCCTTCCCTGGATCTCCTGCTATCCCTGGGGAGAAGCGGGTGCCCAAGATTGCCTCAGTTGTTGGCATTCTAGGGCACCTGGCCTCCCGCCACGGAGACAGCATCCGACGGGAGCTCCTGCGAATGTTCCATGATAGCCTGGCAGGGGGCACTGGGGGCCGGAGTGGAGACCCCTCCCTTCAGGCCACAGTTCCCTTTCTCCTGCAGCTGGCAGTCATGTCACCAGCTTTGCTGGGCACAGTCTCTGGAGAGCTGGTGGATTGCCTTAAGCCCCCAGTTGTGCTGAGCCAGCTGCAGCAACACCTGCAGGGATTTCCCCGAGAAGAGCTGGACAACATGCTGAACCTGGCTGTGCACCTGGTGAGCCAGGCCTCTGGGGCAGGTGCCTACCGCCTGTTGCAGTTCCTGGTGGACACAGCCATGCCTGCCTCAGTCATTACCACCCAGGGCCTGGCTGTGCCAGACACCGTGCGTGAGGCCTGTGACCGGCTGATCCAGCTGCTGCTGCTACACCTGCAAAAACTAGTTCATCACCGGGGAGGGTCTCCTGGGGAAGGTGTGCTGGGCCCACCTCCACCCCCCCGCCCTGTGCCCTTTCTAGATGCGCTAAGAAACCATGTTGGAGAGCTGTGTGGAGAGACATTACGATTGGAACGAAAGCGCTTTCTCTGGCAACACCAGCTCCTGGGCCTGCTCTCTGTCTACACCCGGCCTAGCTGTGGACCTGAGGCCTTGGGCCACCTCCTGAGCCGAGCCCGAAGCCCTGAAGAGTTGAGTTTGGCCACTCAATTATATGCAGGACTGGTTGTCAGTCTCTCTGGCCTCCTGCCCCTGGCCTTCCGAAGCTGCCTGGCTCGGGTGCATGCAGGGACTTTGCAGCCTCCCTTCACGGCGCGGTTCCTGCGCAACTTGGCTCTGCTAGTGGGGTGGGAACAGCAGGGTGATGAGGGTTCTGCAGCCCTAGGGGCCCGGTTTGGGGAGTCTGCCTCAGCCCATCTGTCTGACCTGGCTCCTCTCCTGCTACATCCTGAGGAGGAAATAGCTGAAGCTGCTGCCTCCCTCCTGGCCATTTGTCCCTTTCCTCCAGAAGCCCTGTCCCCCTCCCAACTCCTGGGACTTGTGAGAGCTGGAGTGCATCGATTCTTTGCCTCTCTGAGGCTGCATGGTCCCCCAGGTGTGGCTTCGGCCTCCCAGCTTCTTACCCGGCTCTCTCATACCTCCCCTGCTGGGCTTAAGGCTGTCTTGCAGCTGCTAGTTGAGGGAGCCTTACATCGTGGCAACACAGAACTGTTTGGAGGGGAAATGGATGAGGACAATGAGACTCTTTCAGTTGTGTCAGCTTCTTTGGCTTCTGCCTCCCTTTTGGACACAAACCGACGGCACACTGCAGCTGTGCCAGGTCCTGGAGGGATTTGGTCTGTTTTCCACGCTGGAGTCATCGGCCGTGGCCTAAAGCCACCCAAGTTTGTCCAGTCACGAAATCAGCAGGAAGTGATCTATAACACCCAGAGCCTCCTCAGCCTCCTGGTGCACTGTTGTAGTGTCCCTGGGGACACTGAATGTGGGGGTTGCTGGGGGGCTCCGACCCTGAGCCCGGAGGCAGCCAAAGCAGTGGCAGTGACCTTGGTGGAGAGTGTGTGTCCTGATGCAGCTGGTGCTGAGCTAGCCTGGCCCCCTGAAGAACAGGCCAGGGCCACCGTGGAGCGGGATCTCCGCATTGGCCGGCGTTTCCGGGAACAGCCCCTGCTCTTTGAGCTGTTAAAGCTGGTAGCAGCTGCTCCCCCAGCCCTGTGTTACTGCTCCGTGCTGCTGCGCGGGCTGCTGGCTGCCCTCTTGGGCCATTGGGAAGCCTCTCGCCACCCTGATACAGCCCATTCTCCCTGGCACCTGGAGGCATCCTGCACCCTGGTGGCTGTCATGGCTGAGGGAAGCCTCTTGCCACCAGCCCTGGGTAATATGCATGAGGTATTTAGCCAACTGGCACCTTTTGAAGTGCGTCTGCTGCTGCTCAGTGTCTGGGGCTTTCTCCGGGAACATGGGCCCTTGCCTCAGAAGTTCATCTTCCAGTCAGAGCGGGGTCGCTTCATCCGGGACTTCTCCAGGGAGGGTGGGGGTGAGGGTGGACCCCATCTGGCTGTGCTGCACAGTGTCCTCCACCGCAACATTGACCGCCTGGGCCTTTTCTCTGGCCGTTTCCAGGCACCTTCGCCATCCACTCTGCTTCGGCAAGGGACATAGCTTTTTCCATGCTCCAGAAGCTTAGGGACTTTTGAGCAGTGAGACGGGGCCAGGGTGCTGCAGAAAGATGGAAGTTTCTCTTCTAAGACCTTGGCATAAGGAGCGCTGTCACTTTTCTTTCCCCGCCTTTTTTTTTTCTAAATAAAATTTGCCGATTTGAGAAAAACAGAGTCCAGTGCCTCTGTCTGATACTTAGACCTAGTAAAGTGGGACAGTGCCTGGCTCTGGACAATACCGCCCCCTCCCTTCAGCCACGCCCCCTTGCTAGCTTTTAGAGTGCTCGCTCCGCCAGTGGGCCAATGGGACAGCCGCCCGACCGTTCTTGGGCTGGGCCAATCCGAAAGCCGGAAGGGGCGGGCGTTAATATACGTGGCTCAACGCGCGCGGGGGGAAGGGAGGCTCCGGGTCAAGGAGCAAACCCGGCACAAGATGGCGGCGGTAGCGGCAGTGGCGGCGCGTAGGAGGCGGTGAGGAGCCCGGAATCCGGGGGCGCGCCCGGGACGCCCCCAGACTCCCCAAGCCCCATATCTCTTACTCTTGTATGCCCTCCTGAGACTCTGCCATCCCCTGGCCTCGTGAGCACCTTTTGTCTCTCTGGAGGCGGCCTCAAGCGCCCCCAGCCTTATCGCGGTAGATCCGCACGGCGTTGGGGTCCCATGCTTCTGGTGCTCCCCGCCCCGGTGGCTCAAGAAGGCCGCAGCTGTGCGCTCCTGTTGGCCTTGACCGCCCTCAGCCGCTGCCCTCCCCTGGCAGCTCGCGGCCGTTAATGCTGCCGCCTCCTTCCTGCAGTGCGCGGGACCATCAGGGCGGGGGACGAGACACGGCCCGGCCTCCGGGAACGCATCCTGCGGCCCCTCAGCCGGGCTGGAAGCAGCGCGGCCGGCAGTTCCGCCTGCTCTGCCCTTCTTGCCCTCCCCCCAGAGCCCCGTACCCTGCCCTGCCCTTGTCTTCTTCACGTGGACACCAGCCCTGGCTTGTTCGGTGTTCACGCTCACTGGGCACTGCTGGGGCAGGATCCAGTAAATTCACAGTCTGTCTGGATTATGTTGCTCAAACACAACATGTAATGGAACGGTTTGGTCTGCGCTCTCGAGTTTATATTACCGAAAAAACGGTTCGAAACAATCACCAGCGCCACAAAGCGTTTACCAGGACCTAACGGATGTAATAGGGTGGGAGAGGCGTGCAGCAATGTAAAAAGCGTGGGTCGTAAACTCAACTCTCTGGAAGCCTGTGATCTGAAATAATAAACGGGTGCGACTTGCCCTGTGGCTCATTACTGATTTTGGCTTTTGGACCATCTCTTGCTCAGGGGCGTTCAAGCCATCCCTGAGTTCCTAGGGCCTTGCAACAGGTCACATCTGAAAGATCTTTTAGAAATCCTATCCCCATTGGCATCTTTCCAAACCCATTTTATAGATTGCAAATAGGACTCCAGAGGGTATTTAACTCACTATACTTCTGGCAACTGCTGCTTTGGGCAGGTGGACATGGGTTCAATGGGGCAGGGTGCTGCTGCAGTCACTGCTGCAGTCACTCCTCGACCTGGGCCACATGCCTTGTTGAGTTTTCTGGTAGTATTTCTTCTGCTTGTTTTGCTACTGCTTGTTCCTTCTTGGCCTATTAAAGCACAAGGCCTGGTGTTTTCCTCAGCTTTCTGCCGGGTCTGGCTGGCTTCGCACATTCTTCTGGAACCAGAGGGCCTACTGTGTTCTGTGATCTTTCTTGTGATTTTCTTGCCCTTTAGCTTTCAAGCAGGTACTGAAGCTAATGCTGGATACAGTATGTAGAGTAGGCCCTACTCTTTAGTTTCCCCATTAGCAGTTTGCAAACTTTTAATGCTTAGAAGAAGCCTGTGGTTTTGTTTATATTTTTTCCCCCCTATTTGGAAGCTCTTGGACTGCCCGTAACAGCACTGAAAGAGCACGTTTAAAAATGCAGATTCCTGGGCTTCGGAAATCTTCATTTAATAAGCACTGCAGGTGATTCTTAACAGACACTAAAGTTTCAGAACCCCTGTTTAGAATATACTTAGAATGGATGAATATATTCTTCAAACTAGTTTAAACAAGCCTATTAAGTCTCTTGTCTGTCATTTGATACTACATTGGGCAAGTGACAGTTTGTGGTAACCTTGGGGTGGTGGTCCTCAGTGGGCCAGGCTCTGCTGGTGCTTAGTGTGCCGTATTGTGCATCATGAAGTACATGGGCCACAGAGTCAGAGCTGAATTCAACCCCAGTTTCACCCTTTAACTAGCTGTTCAGCCTTGGATGAATTATTGAACCTTTTATGCCTCAATTTTCCCTCTGGGGAAAACCTCAATCCTACATTCACCTAGAAAATAAAAGGGAAAGAGGTGTATAAAGAAGCAATTCTGAACCCTGGTTGCCCATTGGAGTTGTTTAGAGAACTTTTCAAAAATTCGGACACCTATTCAAAAATTCGGACACCTAGGACCCTCTTCAGACCAGTGAGATCAGAATCACGGGAGTCTGATTGTTGATGCTTAAAAACTGCAGGCAGAGTTAAAAACAAGGGATAGAAAGCAGTTAGCTAAGCCCCCGAGGGTACATTAGGATTCTATACAAGTTAGCTATTGTTATTCTTTTCAGGCTTAGGTAGTGATAGTGGTGACTTATTTTGAAGATAATAGGAGTGGAGATGAGAGGAGCAGGATGCTTGGGATGCTGGGGATGTTAGGACGGTAGGAATTGACCAGCAGGCTTGCTGAGGGTACATCTTTAACTTTTTCACTGTAGCTCCACTTGGTCATGGAAATGCCTTGCTTTGTCTCTGTTCCACACACATGGTATAAC
Organism: Hipposideros armiger; assembly: GCF_001890085.2. Taxonomy (NCBI): domain Eukaryota; kingdom Metazoa; phylum Chordata; class Mammalia; order Chiroptera; family Hipposideridae; genus Hipposideros; species Hipposideros armiger. The sequence goes on from NW_017731443.1 coordinate 3,995,667, forward strand.
CACTTCCCCTGGGCCTGGCTGTTATTGCTTCTTTCCTCTGAGATGCTGATGTAACCAGAGTCAATTCCAGGATCTCTGAAGGTCAAAGATCTTTTGTCCACTTCCTCTGCTTTTTTAAAGGAAAGGTGTAAGTGAGCCAATTCCTCAGGCCTGACATTCAAGCCCATGCCCATTCTGCCTTCTTTTCTATTTAATGGGACTCCATTTTTCTTCCCTCTTTTCTGAGCTCTTTTAGGGTTGTGGTGGCCTTTACCTCTGAAGGTGGGGCCCTTTCTGAACCCATGCTGATTGTCCCCTCTTTGTCCTTTTTCTCCTTAGGTCTTGGACAGGTTTGGTACTGGTTTGTTTAGGGGCCTGCCTGGGACTTTCCCTTGCTGTGGATAGAAGCAACTTTAAGACCTGTGAAGAGAGTTCCTTTTGCAAGTATGATATTTCTAGTAGAGTGAGATGGAAAGCAGGTTAATGTGGGCGGTATCTGGCAGACGGGGTAGCCTGGGAACACTGCAGGTGATAGGGGACCTACGGATATTGGGGTGCCCTCCCACATTCTTAACCATTTCACTTGGCAGGCGGCAGCGAAGCATACGGCCAGGCCTTTCTCCATACCGAGCCTTGCTGGACTCTCTGCAGCTTGGTTCGGATGCTCTCAGAGTCCATCTGATCAACGAGGTCACCAAGGTCAGGGGAGAAAAGAGTCTGGTGTGTGTGGGGGGAATGGCTAAGGGGCAATTCAGGAAGGGGAACCTATAGCCAACATCTTGTCCTAGCCTAATCTTGGGACTTGTACTTTGTGAGGAATTCAGATCTCAGGTCTTTTAGGCAAAGTGCTAGAAGGAGGAGACCCTGCAGGAGGGAGTGGGTTTAGAGGGCATGCCATGGTGTAGTCCTCTCCTTTCTCCAGATCCAAACCTCTGCCCTACAGGTGTTGCTGGTGCTGGAGCTCCAAGGTCTTCAAAAGAACATGACTCGGATCAGGATTGATGAACTGGAGCCCCGGAGGCCCCGATATCGTGTGCCAGACGTGTTGGTGGCAGATCCCCCAACAGCTCGGTAAATATTTCCAGAGAAACCTACCCATTTCCATAGCCCTTTTTTCCTTCCTGATGATTTTTTATTTGACAGCTGACTTTCTTTCCTACATTGGGATAATAGCTGATTAGCACCTTGCCACTCTCCTCAACCTTTCTCTATCTCTTCCTCTGTTTCACTTCTTTTCTTTTTTTTCTTTTTTTTTTTTTTTTGCTTCAGCCATCCTGCCACCTGTTGGCAGCTTAGAGGCAGCTCAGCTCGGGCCGGGACTCGAACCGCTGTTGCCCAGAGCTCAAACTGTTGAGTAAGCTCTTAACCAACTGAGCCACTCGGCTGGCCCTGTTTCACTTATTTTCTCTTTCACCTTTTAATCTTCATTCATTCAGCAGACACTGCTTCCTCTGCAGGTCCTGGGCTAGGTGGTGGCAATACAAGAGGAAATAAAGAAGGCACAGATCTTTCCCTCCAAAAATACAGTGTCTCTGTGCTTGGTTCCTTCCTCCCTTTTCTTCTCTTCTCCTTTTCTCATTTCTTTTTCCTCAGATATTCAGGATAAGGTTACTCAAATTCTTAGGCCATGACTCACTGTCATCATTGTTCCATGCATGGCTATTAAGTGTTGAATTTAGAAGTTCAATGGTGCTATCCATTGAGCTATGGAGTTAAGTGTTGAATTTAGAAAATAACATAAATCTTCCACCCTATAAACCCTCTACTTCCCTCTACTTCTCACTGTCCTGTACCCCAGCGATGATCATTTCTCTGAAGTGGATCATTCCCTTGGCCTTTTGTTTTTACAGTTGTATGGTGCGTGTATGTATATAAACACCTGTACATACTTGTATATATGTGCCTAAGCAATAAATTATGTGTTTTTGTTCCTTTTTGAACTTTATAGGGATAGCGTCTTAATGAATGTCTTCTGAGATTTTGTTTCTTCACCTAACTTTAATGAACTCTGTTGCACGTAGCTCCTGTGCATTTTTGCTGCTGTATATGTAATCTTGTATGACTACATCCCAACTTATTTTTCCGTTTCTGTGTTGATGGACATTTGGGTTTCCAGTGTTTTGCTATACAAAGTGTTGGCATGAACGTTCTTGTCCATGTCTCCTGTGTCCCTCTGCAGGAGTTTCTCTCTGGTATATAGCTAGGAGAGGAGCTAGAATATGGAAATGTTCAACTTCCCAAGATAACGCCCAAGTGGCTTACCAGTTTACACTTCCACCTGTGGTATATGACAGGCCCCATCGATCCATACCCTCCCCAACCCTTGGTGCTGTTGGACTTAATTTTTGTCAGTAGAATGGGTATAGAATGATACCATGTGGTGGTCTTGGCTTGGTTGTCTTTCCCAGTTTATTGAGACTGAGCATCTCTTCATGTGTTTATCTGTCATTCTGGCTCACTGGTCTGTGTAATGGTAGTTGTTACCTGTGCTTATTTTCCTTTTATGTTGTTTGTCCTTATTGATTTGTAGAAATTCATTAGTCTTGATACTAATTCTTTATCACTTTTGTTTATTTAAGCTATCTTGCCCAGGTTGTAGTTTATCGTTTTATTTTCTTAAAGGTACTTTGAAAAAAACTTGTCTTTAATTTTAGAGTAGTTTTAGATTTGTAGGAAAGTTGTAAGAATGTTACGAGTTCCTATATATTCTCCACTCCTATTTTCTCCTATTGTTAATATTTACTGTGGTACATTTGTCATATCTAATGAATGATACTGTTATTAACTAACTAAGTCCATATTTTATTCAGATTTCCTGAGCTTTTACCTAATGCCCTTTTTCTGTTCCAGGATCCCATCTAAGATACCGTATTATATTTAGTTGTCCTGTCTCCTTAGGCTCCTCTAGCCTGGGACAGCTTCTCAGACTTTTCTTGTTTTTGATGACCCTAACGGTGTCTTTTTATAAATAGAAGCTTTGAATTTTAGTGTTGTCAGATGTATCAGTCTTTTATCTTCTGGTGTCAGCATTTTCTAAATTGTGTTTAAATAATCCTAATCTACCTGCAGTCATAATCTGTCTGGAGTTGATACTTGTATCTGGTATGAGGTAGGAATGTGATAACATTATTTCCTATCCAGGAAATCTGTTTTTCATCTCCATTATTAAGTAGTCCCCGTTAGTCCTCCTGACCTCACTGAGTTACTGTGCCACCAAAGTTCTAAGTATTCTTGGGTCTGTTTCCAGACTCTTTATTTGGTTCCTTTGGTCAGTTTGTCTGTCTCTGCACTGTTACCACACTGCCTATAGCTCTTTGTAAGTCTCCCCTTCTTCTGAAGTCTCACAGCTGCACTCTTGGTCCTTTGCACTTCCTTATATCCTTTATGATCTCTTTCCCAGGCTTTCTGTCTCTGGCCATGATGACAACAGTGTGGAACTAACCGTGGCTGAAGGACCCTATAAAATCATCTTGACAGCACAGCCATTCCGCCTTGACCTACTCGAGGACCGCAGCCTTCTGCTCAGTGTCAATGCCCGAGGACTCTTAGATTTTGAGCACCAGAGGGCACCCAGGGTCTCGTGAGTACAAGGGTCGGGACTGAAAGCAACTAGTGTGAAAGAGCCTTAGGTGTGTTGTGGGGTCTGGCACTGGGTTCCTGGGAGAAGACAGGGTGGCAGGACAGCCAGGTAGGGGTTGAGGGCTGGGAGAAACTGTCAGGGAGGGTAGGAAGCAGGCTGGGTTGCAGTCGTCTTCATTTCCTCTGCAGACCAGGAGGCAGTCACTTTTGTCCCTGAGCTGTACCCTGGGTGCCTCCTCCGAGAGGCCTGCCTGGGTCTGCCTTTCCCTCTTCCCCTTCTCATGCCATCACATTTCCCAGATTTATTTTCTTCCTCCCCACCCCTGCCCCATCTCTGGAAGTTTGTCGACTGAAACTCACTTTTATGTTTCTGTTTTTGTGTTGGTTTTGTGCCTCCTTTTCCCCTTCCCTACCCATCTCCTCCTGCCCTAGTTTCTCGGATAAAGTTAGTCTCACGCTCGGTAGCATTTGGGATAAGATCAAGAGCCTTTTCTCTAGGTAAATCCATGGCCACTGGTACTGTATGCGTTCCTCTGCCCTTACCCACCCTTCACTCTGGCCCCCAGGGGAAGGTGCCCCAGACCCTTTCATGCCCTGCCCTTCATCACCTCTCTTTCTCCAGCTATGTGGTATCTGGTCCCTGTTACCTATACTCCTGACTGGGAGTCCCCTGGGAGAAGGAAGATGACATGTTGGAAGTACTTAAGGAATGTAGGGAGCCGGCTTTGCCAAGGGGTAGAAAGATGAGTGGAGAGATGCTGCTTGTTGCTGGGGTTCCTGGCTCTTAGCTGGGGTGCACTGAGGCTCTGGGCAGAGCTGCTTGCCAGCTGCCCTTGAAAGCATTCTTTGGCACAACGTCTATTTGAGTCCCTGCGTATATCTGTAGAGGCTTGTTCATGGTATGACCCACTTGCCTTTGCAAAACCCTTGTGTCTGGCCAAGAGGCTGAAGCCCAGTGAGGGCAGATGGGGCCAGAGTCTTTCCATGGAGGCAGCAGAGCCAGGACTGGCATTCTGAACCCAGGCCCTTGAACCTGCCTGTCTCTTTTGGAATGCGGGCAGAGACTGATGATTTGGGCCTGTGTGTGGAAGGCATCTCCTGGTGGCATTTACTCCTCATTTCCCTTTCTCATTACTCTCCTCGTCCTTTGCACACTTATCTGTTTCCTGGGGGTCCCTCTCCAAGCTTTAACATTCAGTCCCTTCCTCCAATGCCTTCGTTCCTTTGGACCCTTGGCTCTCTATTCCCTCACCCCTCCTTCCACCAGCCCCTCGTCCCTGCCCCCTCTGGATTGGAGCAGACAGCTCTCCTACCTTCCAGGCAAGGATCAAAAGACCCAGCTGAGGGCGATGGGGCCCACCCCGAGGAAACTCCTGGGGATGGTGACAAGGCAAGTCGGTGGGGGTGGGTGGTTGGAGCACAGGGCTGGCTGGGAGGTTGGAGGGGAAAGGCCCACAAGAAACTTGAGCGGAGCTTAGTCTTGTAATCAGGGATGGGATTTAGAAAATGGGTGGGGGAAGAGAGAGAAACGGTGTGTGATTGGGTAGTGGTCTGCTTTCCTCCTCACAGCCAGAGGAGACCCAGGGGAAGGCAGAGAAAGATGAGCCAGGAGCCTGGGAGGAGACGTTCAAAACTCACTCTGACAGCAAGCCCTATGGTAAGGGACTGGGAGAGGCTTGGGCAGGGGTGCAGGTAGTCCTCACCAGGCAGAAGCTCAGGAACTCACCTTTTGCTTTCCTTCCAGGCCCCACGTCTGTGGGTTTGGACTTCTCTCTGCCAGGCATGGAGCATGTGTATGGGATCCCTGAGCATGCAGACAACCTGAGACTGAAGGTCACCGAGTGAGTTCCACGGTTACCTTGGTATAGGGGGAGAGAGGGGTCGGAAGTCAGGGCTGTGGGGAGATGTGCATGCAGTTTGGATCCACGCTTGCATGGATCACTTCCTGTGCCCAGATCACCTTTGGCAATTGGAAAATTGTTTTTTTCTGGAAAATTCTTCCTTGAGAAAGGGCAGGAGGGCCAGTTCTTATCCCTCACCCATGTCTGTGGGATGGGGGTTGTGTGTGTCAGGGCTTGGGGCCAGTCGGTCTGTCTGCCTGCAGGGGTGGAGAGCCGTATCGCCTCTACAATTTGGATGTGTTCCAGTACGAGCTGTACAATCCCATGGCCCTGTATGGGTCTGTGCCTGTGCTCCTGGCACATAGTCCTCATCGGGACCTGGGCATCTTCTGGCTCAACGCTGCAGAGACTTGGGTTGACATATCGTCCAACACAGCGGGGAAGGTGAGAGCACAGGCACGGAGAGCAATAAGAGAGGGAGTCCTCAGGCCTGGAGACGTGGGTGTGCTTTGCCATGAGCTTTGAAGATAGCCTTTTTGGGCTTAGGTGAGGGAAGGGGCCCTAGGCCTTGTGAGCAGCCTTTGTGTTCCCCAGTCATTTCCAGAAGATACACACTCCTGGGGACGGTATTCCCCGTTTTGCATTTATTGTCAGTACATTTGTTATTGAGTTTGCATCATGTGCTAGATACTTTCCTGGGTGCTGGGGGTATAGTGCTCATTGAGGAAAGGGCCTCACTCTCAGGGAGAAAGATAGCCGTTAAACAGATGGCAAAGACAGCAAGATAAGTTCAGTGGTGGTAAATGCTGAGAAAAAAATGCCGCAGTCACATGGTGCAGAGGGGGGCAGTGCTGCTAGGTGGCGGGGCCCAGGAAAGCCTCACTCAGGAAGTGTCTTAACCTCAGTCCAGAAGGACTCATTAGGAGCCAGCCTTGTGAGGATTTTGAGGAGAACCTTGCTGCTTTGTCCTGGGGTTGGGGCATGAGAGGGCGTGTCCTGGACTTCTCTCTGACCCTCTCTACAGACACTGTTTGGGAAGATGCTAGACTACCTGCAGGGCTCTGGGGAGACCCCTCAGACAGATGTCCGCTGGATGTCGGAGAGTGGCATCATCGATGTCTTTCTGCTGCTTGGGCCCTCCATCTCTGATGTCTTCCGGCAGTATGCCAGTCTCACAGGTACGTGGCATCCCTGCTCTGTCGGCCAACAGCCTCCTTTTCCAGCCCTTATCTTCTTGAGAGGGTGACTGCATTTTCAGAAATCCTGTGCCCTTCAGCCTCCCTCTCGTTTACAAGCCTCCCTCAATTTCTGGGTGTCCCCACTGGCCCCAGGTTGGCCTGATTCCACTGTGACCCCCGTCCCTCACTGAACCTGCAGGGACCCAGGCATTGCCCCCGCTCTTCTCCCTCGGCTACCACCAGAGCCGCTGGAACTACCGGGATGAGGCCGATGTGCAGGAAGTCAATCAGGGCTTCGATGATCACAACCTGCCCTGCGATGTCATCTGGCTGGACATTGAGCATGCTGATGGCAAGCGGTACTTCACCTGGGACCCCAGCCGTTTCCCCCAGCCACTCACCATGCTTGAGCATTTGGCCTCCAAGAGGCGGAAGGTAAGAGGACTGCAACCACGGTCGGTCTCTGACATAGTAGCCCTGGGGAGCTCTGACCACCTGTGTTCCTCGCTCCCAGCTGGTTGCCATTGTGGACCCCCACATCAAGGTGGACTCTGGCTACCGCGTACATGAAGAGTTGCAGAACCAGGGTCTGTATGTTAAAACCCGCGATGGCTCTGACTACGAGGGCTGGTGCTGGCCAGGTAAGTGGTGCAGGCCCAGAATTGAGGCAGAAACTATTGGAAGACCAGGGAGGTAGAATGGTGGCCATCTTGCCCCTTGGGGGTTGACAGCCACCCTTATCTTCTCCTAGGCGCAGCTGGTTACCCTGACTTTACCAATCCTGCGATGAGGGCCTGGTGGGCTAACATGTTCAGCTTTGAGAATTATGAGGTATAACAGGCCTCTCCCAACTTGCACCTGTCTTTCCCACCCTGCCTCCTTGAATCTTCTGCTTGTTAACCCGGCTATGGTTGGTTGCCTGTAATGTATCAGGGGGCCTTGTATGATCCCTGAGAAATGCATTTTTCTGGATTCCTAGGAGCTCTTTGCTCTGACACTGTCTTTCTCCCCTCTGTCCTTCTGTCCCCATTTTGTGCCTTGTGTTCTCAGGGCTCAGCTTCCAACCTCTATGTCTGGAATGACATGAATGAACCATCTGTTTTCAATGGTCCTGAGGTCACCATGCTCAAGGATGCCCAGCATTATGGGGGCTGGGAGCACCGAGACGTGCATAACATTTATGGCTTCTATGTGGTAAGGGGCTGAGAGAGGAGGGACTAAAGGCAGGGGAACTTGCAACAGATGACAGCTGGCTTTTGCTCCTCACTACCCCTCCTCTCTCCTGTCTCCACTCAGCACATGGCGACTGCTGATGGGCTGGTGCTGCGCTCTGGGGGCGTAGAACGCCCCTTTGTCCTGAGCAGGGCTTTCTTCGCTGGGTCCCAGCGCTTTGGTAAGATTTAGAGAATAGAGCCATGGGAGGGGGTGTGAGGGCCAGATGGGAGGAGCCATGGGCCTAGGCCTGGTTCTCCGAGAAATGTGCCCATGCAGCCATCCAGTGAGAGCTGCACACTACGTCTCCCCAGCTCTGCACTTTAAGGGGATCCAGGGAGTGAGAGGTCCATTCAAGTGCTCTTGTGAACTCTGCCGTCTTCATCGGGAACCTGGGGGCTCCAGAGCAAATATGGCAGGTCAGGGAGGTCTCTATGTAAAAGGCTGAGCGCTGTCACTGCTTGCAAGCTCGCTCCCTCTTGTTTTCCTCAGGAGCTGTGTGGACAGGGGACAACACTGCCGAATGGGACCATCTGAAGATCTCTATCCCTATGTGTCTCAGCTTGGGGCTGGTGGGACTTTCCTTCTGTGGGGGTGAGAGGGGGAAGAATTTAGGGTCCTCGGTTTGGTGGGAAAGGGGCAAGGTAGAGGGCACAGAACATGGGCGTGAATAGAGAGCTGAGAGGCCAGCGTGGGGCTTTGGGGAGCTCCTAGGCAGCAGCCCTCTTTCACCCTCTTTTCCAACCTGCTTCCTTCCTTCCCTCTCCCAGCGGACGTGGGTGGCTTCTTCAAGAACCCAGAGCCAGAGCTGCTTGTGCGCTGGTACCAAATGGGTGCCTACCAGCCATTCTTCCGGGCACATGCCCACTTGGACACTGGGCGGCGAGAGCCATGGCTGTTACCGTCTCAGTACCATGACATAATCCGAGATGCCTTGGGCCAGCGATATTCCTTGCTGCCTTTCTGGTACACCCTCTTCTATCAGGCCCATCGTGAAGGGATTCCTGTCATGAGGTGAGCCATTCAGCTGGGTCTGTAGAGTGGGCTGAGGTGTCTGGGGGACAGGAGGGACTGGGCTCTGTTTCTGGGCCTCTCTCTTCCCTCACCAGGGCCTTGTAAGGAGGAAAATCTGATTTCAAGGTCAAGAGAAAGCAGAGACTATAAGAAGGATAAATAGCAATAGACATTATTGAGTGCTCTGATATGCCAGGCATTGTTCATCACTATCCCCAGAGCCTGAAACCAGGCAGACAAGTGTCCTACCATTGTGGAGTGTACATTCTTGGAAGGAGGACAGACAGACAGACATGTAAACAAATATATAAATTAGAAAATTGCCAACAATGATAAGCTCTTTGAGGAAATAGGAGAGGGTAATGGAATTAGGTTCCACAAACGGCCTTTTTGAGAAGAAGGCCATGTGAGATGAGGCCTAACTGATGAGTAAGATTTTTATGATCTAGAGGAAGAATATTCCAAACAGAGGAGACTCCAAGTGGAAAAATTCTAAAGTGGAAATGAGTTTGGTGTGTTCCAGGAGTAGAAAAAACCAGTGTGTCTCGGGTAAGGAAGCAGAGGGAGAGGTAGATGAGCTGGGAAAGGAAAATCCGACCTGACCCTGGAGGGCCTTTCAGGGCAGGATAACAAAGTGGGCACTGGAAAGCTGCTGTGCAGAACAGTTTCAAGAGGGCACAGTGCAGAAGGAGGCAGGGAGATGGATTAGGAAGTTAGATGCCTAGCGAGGTGAGGCTGCAGAGCTGAGGGCTGAAGGCCGCCCAGAATGCCTGGATGTAAGTGCCTGGGTCTTACCCCTGTGCTGTTCTCATCACCGGTTCTTAAGGGAGTGTCTTTGACATCTGCCAAAACAGCAAGTGTCTTCCTTTCTTGTCTTGCTTCCTTCCTAGGCCCCTGTGGGTGCAATATCCTCAGGATGTGACCACCTTCAGTATAGATGATCAGTTCCTGCTTGGTGAGAAATGGGGAGGACATTTGGTGGTGGGCGGGCTTAGGGCTGAGAAGTAAGCACTGTGGGAGACCTGTCTGGATGCACAGGGAGGGAGGAGGGAGTGAGGCTGGTGGTGCATTTGGCCGTCTGGGAACTGATCGCCTCAGTTTAGAGTTGATTCTGGTGTGTTTTAGGGGATGCGTTGCTGGTTCACCCTGTATCAGACTCTGGGGCTCATGGTGTGCAGGTCTATCTGCCTGGCCAAGGGGAGGTGAGTTAAGGAAGGGTGTGGTGGGGAATGATGGTGGAGGCCAAAGGGGATACATGGGATGGGGGCCCTGTGCGGTGAGTGACCGAGTGTATCTCCTGCCGTCCACAGGTGTGGTATGACATTCAGAGTTACCAGAAGCATCATGGTCCCCAGACCCTGTACCTGCCTGTAACTCTAAGCAGTGTGAGTATGCCCGGCCCAGCTGCCAGCTCTTTCTGCCTGTAGGTTTCCAGAAGGGGAGAGAGTGTGTGCTTTGAGGTCTAGTACTACAAACGGGCAAGAGCAAAGGATGCTGCAGGGCCAAGGTTGGACAACAGGGCAACTTCATGCCAGCTCTGCTCTTGCCCTAGATCCCTGTGTTCCAGCGTGGAGGGACAATCGTACCTCGATGGATGCGAGTGCGGCGTTCTTCAGACTGTATGAAGGATGATCCCATCACTCTTTTCGTTGCACTCAGCCCCCAGGTGAGAGCCATAGGCAGGGAGCCTCTTCAACCATCTGCCTGCCTTCCTAGGATTCACTTCCTCTTGGGCTCAGGCTCTCACCTGTTCCACTTCCTTCCCAGGGTACAGCCCAAGGAGAGCTCTTTCTAGATGATGGGCACACATTCAACTATGAGACTCGCCATGAGTTCCTACTGCGGCGATTCTCATTCTCCGGCAATACCCTTGTCTCCAGGTAATGAGGTGCCCATTCTGCCTTGGCAGCCTCAGGAGGTGGCTGGGCCTTGGGGGTGCTCACAGCTCTCTGCCTCATGACTTTGCCCTGGGTCTACTCCGTCCTTCTGCTCTGACCTCTTTTTCTCTGATGGGCATCGATTTTTGCTCTCTGCAGCTCAGCAGACCCCAAAGGCCACTTTGAGACACCAATCTGGATTGAGCGGGTGGTGATAATAGGGGCTGGAAAGCCAGCAGCCGTGGTACTCCAGACAAAAGGTGAGAGTGATCTGGCCCTTTAGGGTGAGGAAAGAGGGGAAGCGGGCAGGGTTGGGACACCTTGCCTGTGAGAAAGTAGTTACTGCTATGACTATGGCACTCTTTCTTCCTCCACCAGGATCTCCTGAAAGTCGCCTGTCCTTCCAGCATGACCCTGAGACCTCTGTGTTGATCCTGCGCAAGCCTGGCGTCAACGTGGGATCCGATTGGAGTATTCACCTGCGATAACCCAAGAGACGTGGGGATGGGTGGGAGGGGTGCGGTGGTGATGAGAGTTACTCTTTTTTCTGCCTTGAAATTTGACCATGTCCCCTAAGACCCAGATTCTGCCAACATCTGGGCAGGATGAGAGGGCTGTCCCTGGGCTCTGAATTCCCCTTGTGATCTGACCTCTCCCACTCGTTGACACCAAGTCTCCCTTCATCCCTCAACACTCTGTTGCTCTATCTGGAGCACATTCACCTGTGAAGACCTGGGGACCACAGGACCCTTGCTTTCCCTTCTCTTCCCTTTTGTGGGTCCTGAATCCTCCAGACCCTATCCATTCATGCCTCTCGTCTGTTGATCCATTTCTTGGAAGAAGGTAAGGCCAGTGAGCTTTAGGGCTCCTTTTCTCCTTCCCCTTCCCTCCTCACCAAACTGCTTTCCTTCTTTTATTTCTTCCTCTTGGCTCTTCTCTGTCAGCCCTCCCATCTTAATGCCCCACTGATAGACTGGGACCACCTCTTACCTGATAAGGGATGAATGGATCAAAGGAGTGAGGTTACCGGAGAACTTCCTCTTCCCTCTCTCCCCCTTTCCTCTCCCTGATTCCTTCTAGAGCTGCTGCAGTTATGACAGGGGCAGTTCTACTTCCCCTGTCCCTTAGGGGAAAGAAGTTTCCACTCCTTAAGAGGGGGTGGGCATTAAATTTCTTTTGCCCCCTTTTTGTCCCCTTGAGGGGCATTTAAAATGGAGAAATCAGTTGTGGTTTCACTGAATCACGGTCACCTGTATTTATTGCTGGGAGAAGGCTGAGGGTGGGGGGAGATGATCATGTGTGCCCAGGGTTGGCCCGAAGCCC
>NW_017731443.1:4008104-4010217 GCF_001890085.2 Hipposideros armiger
GCTGTTGCTCAGAGCTCAAACTCTTGAGCGAGCTCTTAACCAACTGAGCCACTCGGCCGGCCCCCCAGATGCCAGTATTTTTATAGAGGAGCCCCACAAAATCATCAGATTGTGAACAAAGGGGCTATGCAATAAACTTGGCGAGTTCAGGGACCATATGGCAGGCCTGACAAGCTCAGTGACCAAAAGTAACCATACAGGATGGTCTGATCACAAATTCCTAACTGGGCAGGTCGTAGCGGATAGTCACATCCCAGGCCTCTAATTTCCTTAGCAGAGGTCAATCTTTAAGCGAGCTCTGTCCATCGTTCTTATGCATCTAAGATAACATACCTTTGAAATGTCATTTTCTCTTCCCCTAGAAGGCACAACCGCAGGCGCCAGAGCACAAGTCCACCAGAGCATGAAACCACAGAACCCCTTATTGTTATCTTGTTGCCTGCATACCATGTCTGCTGAAAGCCTTAATTATCCTGTACCCACCATTGTTAAGGAAGCAATGTGTCTCTCCATTTTTGCCTTTTGTCCAATCCTAGAGATTTCCCCACTATGCTTTTCTCCTGTCTCTTTAATCCACCACCAGTGGATTTCATGCACCTTCCTTACGTCTTCTCTTTTGATTCTAATGGGCTGCAAAACTGCCGTTGTCTGGAGCATTTGAGGTCTTGCTCCTTAGCGTACCCAAATGTCCTCAGTTTGGCTCACTCTGAAATTCTCTACAGGTTTGGTCGTTTCTTACGTTGACAAGATTTTAGTAGACCTAGTTAATAGAGCTGATAGGGTCCCTCTTGAATAGAAATATTGGGTTGTCAGAAAAGTCATGACGCATTTTTGCAACGAAAAACAGAAAAATACGTCATGACTTTTCTGACAACCATATAGAAATAGCTATGTGTTCAGATGTTCTTACACTAAAGGCTGCTTCTTTTTAGCAGTCTTTTTAAAAAGTTTTCTGACTGTTTTAGTGACAGGAAATAGTTTTCTCCATTTTGTAGACTGACTACAAATCTTAGAGGTTATTTTACAAAAAACTAGGTTTTTTGAGAGGTTTTAGAGGACTGCCCAGGATGACTTGTACCTAATGAGAAGTGTGGAGGATGAAAAATAATTGTCCTTTTACCCTTCCTAAGTTGTTCTGGCTGGTCTAACAATCAAATTGACATGAGATTACTAGGAGAAAATAACCAAATTTATTACGTATGTACATAAGGGGTTCCCTTAAGAATGTGGGACCTGAGGACAAATCAGGCAGTTAGGGTTTATACCCCATTCTGGACTAAGGAGAGGGTGGCAGGGATCTGAGACTTAAAAGGAAAAGTAGGAAATTCACTGATAGAGGGGAAAACAAACATTTGGTAAATTCTTACCTGGCCACCCAGAAACAAGAACACAGAGGAGGGTCTTGGTTAGATTTCTCCCTGTCTGCCACACTTGGTTCTTGTGATGCTAAGGCAACCATTCCCTTCCTTTAAGTAGGTTTTTCTATCTGAATTCGTTTAGGCAGGTAAAGGGGAGGTAAAAGCCTCTTGAGTCATTCCTTAATCAGCTTAAAATAATATCCAAAAAGGGCATATTTTTGGATGACACAACTGCTTCCCCTCAGGAGTTAGGGGATGTGTTCATGGGATGTGTTCATGGGATGTTCATGGGAATTCCTCAGCTTAGGAAGTATTTTCAATGGGAGATAGCCCAATGACTTGGCATCCCACCCCACACCAGCCCCCATTGTTATCTGAGACATTCAGGTCAGAGGAAACAGTACAGACCCTGGAATCAGTTATCTAGAAGGGATGTAGAAAATTGCACAATGGCAATTACGTAACTGTCAACCTTATCTATAAAACGGGGACAATACTATCTCAGGGTTATGGTAAGGATTTTAAGAGACAGACCTGGAGCACAGGCCTGCGCGTGCTAGGCCCTAGATTTCATTCATTCATTAAATATTTATTGAGCTACTGTTGCTGGGTGCTGTGACGAATGGATGAATGAATGAATATAAAGAACTCTGGGGGCCGGCCGAATGGCTCAGTTGGTTAAGAGCTCGCTCAAGAGTTTGAGCTCTGAGCAACAGCGGTTCGAGTCCAGCCCGAGCTGAGCAGCCGCTAAGCTG
>NW_017731443.1:4010567-4051351 GCF_001890085.2 Hipposideros armiger
CCAGCCGGACCCCGCCTGCCCCGACGCCGGCGGCGGCGCGGCCATGAAGCTGAAGCTGAAGAACGTGTTTCTCGTCTACTTCCTGGTGTCGATCGCCGGCCTCCTCTACGCGCTGGTGCAGCTCGGTGAGCGGGGCGGGGCGGGGGTCCGGCGGGCCAGTCCTCGGGCGCCCGCCGCCGTGCGTCCCGCCCTAGGGATGAACCCCCGCGCAGATACCATTCATCTGGCTCGGCCCTCTGACAGCCCTCTGCGGCCGCCGGGCACCCTCCCTTGCTAGGACGCACCGCGGCTTCCCGCCGCACCTCGGATGAAATCCAGACTCCCCGGAGCATGCAGGGCCCCGCATGATCATGCCGCCGGCTGCCTCTCCAACCCCATTTCCTAACCCGTTAGCTCGCTCTGCTCCGGCCACACGAGCTTCAAGACAGTGTCTCAGAAACCGCACGTTCATTGCTCTCTCAAGCTCTTAACCTGTTCCCTCTGCCTGCGGTGCCTTTCTCCCAGCTCTTTCGGCTGCCTTTCTCATCCTTCAGGTCTCAGCTCAGATGTCATCGCCTCAGAGAGGCCTTCCCTGACCACCTTAGCTACAGTAACTCTTCTTTTTCTGGATTCTCTTTTATTCTCTGACCTATTTGCTGCCTTCATGGCCCTTATCACAATGCGTAATGTTTCTTTGCTTTCTTTGCGTAGTGTCTGCCTCCTCCGTAAAGTGAAAGCTCCACGAGAGCGTGGACCATATCTGCTTTGTTCTCTGATGCATCCCCAGCACCTAAGGCAGTGCTTCCCACGAGGAGCATTCAATAAATATTTATCCAATAATGGAACTGATTAATTTAATGAGTCTTTGGTCACACAACCAAGAAGACAGATTGAACCCTGCCTCTTAGGCAGGGATTTCCAGACAGGGTCACTGCGTGATCCTCAGGTGTTTGAAGGACTGTCCTGTTTTAGGAGCTCGCCTTGTCCTTTATGGCTCCAAAAGGCAAAATTAGGACCAGCAGGTAGAAAGCATAGAGGCAGATAATCAGCTCAATATCCAAATGAAAATTGTAACAGATGGAATTTCTTAAAGTTGGAGAGAGGCTGCTAATTGAGGTGGTGAGTTCCCCACCACCAGAGGTGTGGAAAAGGCTGTTAAGAGGTGTTGTAGGGAGAAGATTATGGCCCTTTGGGACACTCAACTGTGCTGTGGTTCTCTGTCCCATCCCTGCTTCCTGGGACCAGGCCAGCCATGTGACTGCCTCCCTCCCCTGCGGGCAGCAGCAGAGCAGCTCCGGCAGAAGGATCTGAGGATTTCCCAGCTCCAAGCTGATCTCCGTCGCCCACCCCCTGCCCCTGCCCAGCCCCCTGAACCTGAGGCCCTGCCTACTATCTATGTTGTTACCCCCACCTATGCCAGGTATGGGCTCTGGTGCACCCAAGAGGCCTGCATGGACCAAGAGGTTGGGGTTGATAAGGACTTTGGGGAGTCACTGGGCCAGGGGATGCCTCTCAAACTAGGGCATGCCAAATGACAGGATAAATGAACCACGTCGTTACTCAAAGATTTATGGGAAAATGGTTATTTTCTTGTGAAATAGAAGGGTGTACTATGAAGTAGAAGACGACATTCCTGAGAAATTTTCAGATAGAATAAAGTTTCAAAGAAATTTGGAGCTTGCCAATGAGTTCACTCTCTCTCCTTAGGGATCCTTTGGTGAGAAAGTTTGGGAACCCCTGACTAAATTGAAGTAAGAAAGGGCTTGGCCCTGTAGTCATCCCAGGGTCTAGAAATAGTTACACTAGCTATAATTTACAGTGTGTTTTTACTCTTACCAGGCACTGTGCTTTACTTAAAAAAAAAAAATTTAAATGTAGCCTTATTATTGATACAAACTAACTGGGGAAGGTGGTTTTGGAAATGTGGCCAAAGGGGCCTGCTAACAGCTCCCTGAAATCCGATGACTGAGCCATCCAAGAAGAGGCAGCTCTAGACCCTGTCCCCCTCCACACGCACACCACCAAGCCTGTGCAGGCAGGCCGAGCTGAAGGGTGAGGAAGCCTAGAAGAGACTGGTCCACCCCTTCCTAGTCCTTTGTCTAAACTCAGGTAGGTTAATCTTCCTCCCCTGAGAGGAATGAGTCAAGGGGCTCCTCTAAATTCCCCTACCTGGAAACCCAAGCACAGGAGGAAGAGAGCCTGGTCCTTTGGTGTGTTTTAGAAAGTCATTATCTTACCTGATCTTTAAAACAACATTGCTGTATACTGTTATTCCCCTTTTACAGCCAAGGAAACTGAGGCTTGGGGAGAGTGAGCCATTTCCCCCAGATGCCTTACCTAATGTTATAAACATGGCATTCAAACCCAGATTTGTCTGATTCCAAAGTCTGTGCTTCACTTTTAGTCTCCCACAACCCTGGGGTTGAGACCGGTGATAGATACGGATTACAAGAACACAGGGCAGGTGTGTGTCAGTGTGACGTTGACAGGCGAGAAGGGGAGTTGGGGAAAGGCCGTGGGAGATGCTAGAAGTGGCCCAGGAGAAGCTGTGCCTACCGGCTGGAGAATAGGCAGATGGTGCCTACCCCTCTGGCTCCTGCTGCATCTTACCTCCACAGGCTGGTGCAGAAGGCGGAACTGGTGCGGCTGTCCCAGACCCTGAGCCTGGTGCCCCGGCTGCATTGGCTGCTGGTGGAGGATGCTGAGGGCCCCACCTCCTTGGTCTCGGGGCTGCTGGCTGCCTCTGGCCTCCTCTTCACACACCTGGCGGTCCTCACCCCTAAGGCTCAGCGGCTTCGGGAGGGTGAGCCAGGCTGGGCTCGGCCCCGCGGAGTAGAGCAGCGGAACAGGGCCCTGGACTGGCTCCGGAGTGGAGGGGGTGCCCTGGGGGGACAGAAGGACCCACCCCCACCAGGGACCAAGGGAGTTGTGTACTTTGCTGATGACGACAACACCTACAGCCGGGAACTCTTTGAGGAGGTGAGCACTGTGATGGGTCTGAGAAAGAGACCGAGTGGGGGCAGCTTCCTCTGTTGTCTTGGTTACCAGTGTTGCTCTAGGCTGTTTGTTGGTTGAGGAGGGAGGAGCAGTGGGGTAGAGTGACCCAAGGGGTCCTTCCTGCTTCTCCCTTTCCCCTGGGCCACCCCCTGTCTGTTTCTTGTCTCCTGACCTCTGTTAGATGCGCTGGACCCGTGGTGTCTCAGTGTGGCCCGTGGGGCTGGTGGGCGGCCTACGATTCGAGGGCCCTCGGGTACAGGATGGCCGGGTTGTAGGCTTCCACACGGCGTGGGATCCCAACCGGCCCTTCCCCGTGGATATGGCGGGATTTGCAGTCGCCCTGCCCTTGCTGTTGGCTAAGCCCAATGCACAGTTTGATGCAACTGCTCCCCGGGGCCACCTGGAGAGCAGTCTCTTGAGCCACCTCGTGGATCCCAAGGACCTGGAGCCACGGGCTGCCAACTGCACTCGGGTAAGGGGATAGAGGTGGGTCACATAGGTCTGGGGTGGACAGGTGTTGGAGAAGTGGAGTGAGGCCCTGGGGAGGAGGATCAAAGGATGGGTGTTTGAACCAGGAGGGACGCTGCAGAACTCATATACATCCTTGCTTACTCTGCTGAAGGGGAAGCTGGGAGCCAGGGAAGAAAAGCAGTCTCCTGCCGCGCCACTCTGTCTCCCAGAGTCCTAGGCACACGTGTGGCACAGAGAGGGTAAGGGATGAAGGCCGCATTTTAGAGTCACTGAGGCCTCCCCCGACCCTGCCCTTCACACTTTGCAGCCAACACTCTGTGTATAGAGGGAGTTGGAGAATCCGGTCTACACAGAGAGTTCCAGAGGCCTGGCTACAGCTGGGTCCGACTCTAATGGTAGCCCTCCCGGGACAGGTTCTGGTGTGGCATACGCGGACAGAGAAGCCCAAGATGAAGCAGGAGGAGCAGCTACAGCGGCAGGGCCGAGGCTCAGACCCAGCCGTGGAGGTGTGACGGATGCCCCACCCCGACTACCACCTCATCGGGCGCAGACCTGTGGGACTGGGCCTCTGGCCTTCCCAGGATGCGGTTTTCCAAGTCCTGACTCCTCAGAGCCGGGGGCAGCCCCTCTGCCCCTTCAGCCCCAGGGCGTGGCCCAGCTGCTTTTCCCCTCCCCCAGCCTGCCATGTGGCACTCCCATAGGCTGGGGACAAGCGGCCCTTGTATTGAGCCAGGTCGGCCCTGTCTGGGGCGGAGCAGGACAGACAGACTCAGGAGAGAGGGCGGCTAACTAACTGGGTAACTTATTGGGGTTGGGCATGCACTGGGGGGCTGGAGGAGCTGGGCTGGACCCTCCCCACCTGAGCATGCTGACCCCCCTCCTACCTCCAGAATAAAATATTTCAACCTGGAGTGACTGATTTCCTTCATTTCCAAGTCTGGTTCTTGCATTCTGATCCTTACCAGGGCTCAAACCTTGGAGTCCTGGCTTCTCTCTCAGACAGAAATCAGTTCTCTCAGGGCCCCCACCCCCTTGAAGAGACAAATCAGTGGCATCAGTCCAAAAGCTTTATTGAGTCTGCACCAGAGCAGTCTCCAGTCCTTCCCATGTCACTTTCTCATCATCATGTTTTTTTCTGTTCCTGGGTGGTTCTGGCCACAGGGGCTAGACCAAGGATCCCTGTTTTTTTCTACCCAGTCCAGCTCAATGACTATCCTTAACCCCTCTAATCCCAGGGACCCCCCCCCTTCCCTACCACCTGGGGCCTTGGTAAAGAGTTGTGAGGTTTCCAGTCTTGTCGACTCCTCATGCCCCCCACCCTAAGCTCCAGGCCACTAGGCCTCAGGTAGACCCTCCTTAGGAGGTGCCTCTTCTGGAGGGGCCTCCTCAGGTGCTGGCCTGTGGGCACCCCCTCCCTGCAGCCATGCTGTCTTCAGCATGTCTCTCAGCCCACCAGGAAAGAGATAGCCCTGGGTCTCTCCTTCCCCATCAATGACTCCTTCAAGCTCCTCCAGTGCTGTTTGCAGGTACCGCAGGCCCAGGAGCACCACAGTCTGTGGGGAAGTCAAGGGGAAAGAGGTCAGTGAGGTTCCAGGGGCCCCAGGGTTGGAGGCAGTAAGGAGGCCCAGATGGAGGGAGGCCTCACTTTGCTGACTCACCTGCAGCAGGAAGGTGACAGCCAGCACGCTGCCCAGTGTGCTTGCCAACCCCTGCAGGTGTCCCAGCAGCACCCCGTGGCATCCTTGGGCCCAGAGGTTTAGGTTGGGCTGCCGGGGATCGAAGAGGGGGTGGGCATGAGGGTCTGAGAGCCGGCTTTGCAGGCAAGGCCTGGGTGAGTGGGGGTTGCAACAGGAGAAAGGGACCCCATCAATCAGATATAGGCCTTCCACATTGCTCTGGATCCGGCTGCAAAGGGAGGGGCAGGGGTATTAGGGTGTCTGGCGATAGAGGCCTGGGGTAGAAGCTGTGGGGCATAGGAGTTGAGAAGGGAAAAATGAGAGTAAGACATTTACTGATTGGTTTACTGTGTGCCCAGTGTGTATAATTCATTTGTCTTCACAGCAACTCTGTAAGATAAGTGCTATTATTATCTCCATTCTACAGATAAGGAAATGGGCCCAGAGCAGTTTGGTAACAGGCCCTGGGTCACATAGGTAATAAATGGCAGAGCTGTTAACTCATTCTCTCAATCACTATGCTCTATTTATTGCCTGTCTGGGTGAGGTGGGGTTTCAAGGGAGAAGGAAGAGGATGAGGATGAGGATGAAGATGGAGAAAGGGAGGAGGAGGAGGAGGAGATAAGCAAGTCACTCACTCAACCATGTCCTAGTCATTAGGATCCAGGTAACGGCTGCTGACCCACTGGACCCCAAACCAGTCCTTGTACCCATGGCGTCCGCAGCAGTGGTGTCTCAGCTGCAGCTCATCCAACAGCCGTTTGGCATGACAGTGTCCGGGCACCTCTGTGTCCTTGTAGTGAGCCATGGCAGCCCCCAGGCCCTCTTCCAGCCCAGTGTCCAGACTCCCAGGTAAAGCTAGTGCTAGCCCCAGGGCCAGGACCAGGAGCCCCCCACCTCCAGCAGTGCCAGCCACCAGCAGTGGGCCCAGGATCCTTCTCCAGGGAGGGTATTGAACTGCATCTAGACTGGCCCTGCTGGCTCCTGCACCCACCAGACCTGTGCTCAGAGCCACTGCTCCTGCTGCCAGGGCAACCTGGGGCAGGGCAGTGAACTGGCAGGAGGGAGCCAAGAAGGAGCCAAGGTGCCACAGCTGGACCAGGAGGTGCCCGCTACAGAGGAGGATGAGGCCACTGGCCAGCGCCAGTAGCCAGGAGAGGAGCCAGAGCCCCTGAGCCAGACGGATGCGGGGCTGGAGGGGCAGCACCAGGGGCAGCACAAGCGCCATCTCCCATCTCTGCCCATGGGAGAGCAGAGCTGTCAGGGAAGGGGTTGGCAGGGGCAGGACGCTGAGTCAGCCCAGCCAGGCTTGAGCTGGGCTAATGCCACCCTGACCCCAATACCCTGGGAATCCTCCCACCCTCAGTCTTAATAACCTGCCACCCGGTCCCCTACCCGTCCCAATTCGGGATGCCTTGGCCTTGTCCCTTAGGAAAAGCCCCGCCCCCGGGCCCCTCCCGGAAGAGGGGAGGGGCTGGTCGGCTCTGCCCCGGGGGTCTAGGGGCTGGAGGGCGGAGACCTCAGGGCCCCCGCTCCCTCCGGTGTCCCCTGGGAGTCCGGGGGCGGGGATCCGAGAAGGGCCCCGAGGGCGGAGGCCCAGCGGGGGCCAAAGGGGGGGGTGTCATCGGGTTGGCCCCGCCCCGTACTGAGCGTTGAGGCCCGGACAGGGAGGGGTTACCAGGCTGCCCGGCCCCCCCCTCGTCCCGCCCCCCCTCCCGCGCTTCCTGGCGGCTCCGCGTCCGGCGCCTGTTTGTGCTGCGGCGCTGGGGCCCCGGACGGTCCCGCCACCCCACCCCCGGGAGCCAAGAGCGGCCCCTGGAGAACCAGAGGCTCCGGCGGGCCCCGGAGCCTGCGTCCCCCGCCCCACAGCGCCCCCTCCAGGCCCCTTCCCCGAGCCCGACAGCGCCCCCGGGGGGCGGCACGGCACCCTTGCGCTCGCGCCCCGGGGTGCTTCCCCTTCCCCTCTCCCTGGCCATGGCTCCCACGGCTTAGACGCCTCCTCCGTCGCTGCCGCTCGGAGCAAGCCGGGGGGCCGGATGGACGGGGCCGGGGGGCCCGGTGAGTACGGGGCGGGGCGGGCGGCGTGCCCCTTCCCGGAGAGCTTGGCCCGTCGCTCAGGCGCTGCCAATGCCCGACGGCCGTGTGTTGGCGTCCCCGCGTGCTCCTCGGCCCCGGGGGCTCTGAGCATCCTCCACTGTTCCTCAGGTCGCTCCTACTGTCCTCCTACTGTCATTTCGGACTTCCCCAACATCATCCTACCTCCGATGTTACTCCGGGCCCCTCGATGTTTCCCTGCTCCCTACGTTACTCTGGGCCTCTTCTGCTGGTATTTCGGGTCTTTTTACTTCTGACCCCCAGTGTTACCCTGAGACATTCACTATGACTGCCTCCACTGATACCCTTTCCTGTCATTCTAGATTTCTTCTCCTGATTCTCTGAGTCCTCAGAATGACTGTATTCTTGTGTCCCCCTTCTCTGCTGGTGCCACCTTCTCAGTTTCTCTGCCTTCCCTGGAGACCTGAGCTTGCTCTGGGGTGGGCCCTGTGGGCCCTCACAGTACTGCGCCTCCCTCTGTGGTTCCCACGTTCCTGGGCAGTACTCCATATTTTCCCCCTGGTACTCCATGGTACACCCTGTCTTTGCGGAGGCTGGGATGGCAGCAGGAAGGGAGCTTTGCCAGCTTCCTCGCCTGCCCTGCCAGAAGGAGGCCCTTGATCCCCCACCACCCTTCTCCTCCCCTCTGGGCCAGCCTCCAAGCCTGGGGCTGCTTGCAGGGGGCAGTCTTATTGGCAAATGCGAAGTTGGGGGGCGACAGAACCCCCTGAACCCTTTCCCCAGGTGGTGGTACATTCTGAGTGTTTCTTGCCCCTTTCCCAGGCGAGGGCCCTGCTCAGGAGGCCCTGCAGTCGCTGAGCCAGCGGCTTCAGGTGCAGGAGAAAGAGATGGAGCTGGTAAAGGCGGCCCTGGCAGAAGCCCTTCGCCTGCTGCGGTTGCAGGCACCCCCCACCTCCCTGCAGGACTCTGGCATGCCAACTCCTACAAGGGACAGGTATGCATGTTGTCACGCCCTCTTCATCATCCTCCCTGGGGCTTCTAGGGGCATCAGGTTGATTCACTGTCTCCTCAACAGTCCTGCAGCCCCCCCAGGACTGCCACCCACATGCAGCCCCTCCTTGGTGAGCCGAGGCACCCAGACGGAGACAGAGGTGGAGATGGAGCCATCCCCTGGACCCCCCGGCCTTAGCAATGGGCCCCCAGCCCCTCAGGGGGGCAGTGAAGAGCCTAGTGGGACCCAGTCTGAAGGAGGGGGCAGCAGCAGCAGTGGCACTGGCTCCCCTGGGGGCACTGGCTCCCCAGGGATCCTCAGGCTTGTGCATCTCCCACAGCACACTGACACGTGAGTGTCCTGTGGCAGAGGCTGGGAGGGGTGGGAGGACTTGGGAGCATGATTAGAGGGAATGACCTTCACATACTCACTATGCTCCTATCAGGGCACGGAGAAATTCTTCCTCCTCATCCCCCTCAGAGCGGCCTCGACAGAAACTCTCCCGGAAGGCAGCTTCCTCGGCCAACCTGTTATTGCGGTCAGGGAGCACAGAGAGGTGGGCGAGGCTCCCCCAACCTGCCCCACCCCAGGCTCAGGCTCTTGACTTTCCTCATCCCTCACTCGCTTCCCTGGGCGGGGTGGGGGGACCTCATCGCCCAACAGGAAGAAAGGAACAAGCACTCCTGGGGCGCCTGCTGTGTACCCGGCACTGTGCTAAACCCTCGACCTCCTCCATCTCATTCAGTCCCCACGACATCCTTGGGGGGTAGGTGGTCTCATGCTGTTCACTGTCCAGGTGAGGAAGCAGGCTCAGAGAGGGTAAGTCATTTTCCTGGGGTCACACAGCTAGAGTCAGGATTTGAACCCAACTCTTCCTGACTCCAGTTCCCCTATTCTTTCCACCATATCACAACATACCGCCCAAGATTCCAAGAGACTGTTCCAAAAGCTCTCATGATTTTCACGGGTGACTGTCCTCAGAGTGTCAGCTCCCCACTTCTCCGCCCACTACCAATCTACCAGGCTTTATTTCTCGAGAGCAAAGGGAAATCCTAGGGGCTGAGCATAGTTGTGTCAGTGTGCTCGGGTCCCAGGACACCTGAGTGTTCATTCTAGCCCTAGGTCTCTCTTTTATTCTCTGAAGAGATATTATCACATTATTATCTAATGACAGCGATCTCTGGAATTCTTCTGTCACTTTCCTCTTGAGAGAGAAGGATTTTCTTTCCAGATCCCTGAAAGTCAGGGTTGGTGTACATTCCAGATTCACTTTGGTCCCATTTTGTAGGAATGGGGAAATTAAAAAGTCCATAGCCAGGAACCTGGTGGTCTGGAGGAAACGGCTTCTCCCTGTCATCCTGCACTGCCTTTTACAAACTTTATGGCCTTGTGCCGTGTGCCCAGCCCCTTTAGCCTCAATCTTCTTATTTCTTACATGGAGCTAAATGCCTAGAATGCAAACTAAAGCCTGCAGAGGGACCGTAGTCTCTGGAGTAACTTCCTTTCTTGTGTCCTGCCCCTCCCCATTTATATCTTGGGACCTGACCCCAATCCCTATGCTTTTTTCTCTTCCTAACAGCCGTTGGGGGAAAGACCCTCTCTCTAGCCCCGGGGGTCCTGGATCTCGGAGGAGCAATTACAATTTGGGTAAGTACAGAAGCATCTGGAAGAATTTGGATGACAGAGTTAGGGTTTGGGCCGCAGCCCCAGGAGTTACTTTGGGGTACCTGTGAGGTGTGGTGGGTAGAGTTCTGCTCTGACTTTCCCGGAGGGAGGCTTCAGGGTGGTGGTTGACCCCCCCCCCTTTTTCTCTGTAGAAGGCATCTCAGTGAAGATGTTCCTTCGTGGCCGCCCAATTACCATGTACATCCCATCTGGCATCCGCAGCCTTGAGGAGCTGCCCAGCGGCCCACCCCCGGAGACCCTCAGCCTTGATTGGGTGTATCCTGCCCCCTCCAGGCCCATGGGAACCATCTTTCCCATCTTGGACTCCCCCCTCCCCCCCTTATGGTTTGCTCCTGGGTCTGCGGGAACAGGGAGACCTGAATCTTCCCCTACCATCCTCTGCCAATGGCACTGCCAGCCAAAAGCTCTGCCTTCCTCCCCTCTTCCTGATCCTGCCCTTGAGCTGACCCTTTCCTTGACCGTGATCCCCACTCCAGTTATGGGTACAGGGGTCGGGACTCCCGCTCTAATCTGTTTGTGCTGCGTTCTGGGGAGGTAGTCTACTTTATTGCCTGTGTGGTGGTGCTGTACCGGCCTGGGGGAGGCCCAGGGGGTCCTGGAGGTGGCGGCCAGAGACATTACCGGGGGCACACAGACTGCGTTCGATGGTGAGGGGCCTGGGGCCTGGGAGTGGGCAGCTCTAGGCAGGGGAATGGGCGGCTTGGCAGGAAGAGGGCCTGGGCGGGTGTGGAGGAATAGAGAAAGGAGCTGCCTTGCTGCTCTGCAGGCGTAGAGAAGGTGTCCTGGGTGGTCTTGAGAGACTGACCCCCTTCCCTAGAGTGTGTTCTCCTCCACTTAGCCTGGCTGTTCACCCTGATGGTGTTCGTGTGGCCTCAGGACAGACGGCTGGAGTGGATAAGGATGGAAAGGTAAGGCCAAAATCAAACCCAGGCAGACAGGATGCAATTCCAGCCCAGCTGCCCTTTGCACCCCTGACCCCTTCTCCCGCTTCAGCCTCTGCAGCCTGTGGTTCACGTCTGGGACTCAGAGACCCTGCTGAAGCTGCAGGAGATTGGACTGGGAGCCTTCGAGCGGGGTGTGGGGGCCCTGGCCTTTTCAGTTGCGGTGAGCTGGCCCCAAAGGTTCTAGACCCCCATCTTCCTTGTCTGAGAACCCCCTTCTTGCACTTCATCAGAAAGCTTCAGAAGTTCTGGCCTTCCTGATCCCTGCCCAGCCAGTTTTGTGAGCAAGACACATGTGTCCACTTCTCCTGCCCTCCCAACCTATGATGGCGCCCCTTGCCTAATGATCATGAATCCCTGGACCTCTAGGCCATACTCAGCCCCTGTGCTATGTGTCCCTATCCTTAGGATCAGGGTGCTTTTCTTTGTGTGGTGGATGATTCAAATGAACACATGCTGTCTGTGTGGGACTGCAGCCGGGGCTCCAAGCTGGCTGAGATCAAGGTGAGGAGTCCAGGAGGCCTGCAGGGTGCCAAGGGTGGGGGAGGTGGGAGTACTGGGGTGCAGAGAGTGCAGTCTTAGCCATACATTTACTTTCTTTCTGGCTGGGTCACCTGGGGCCAGCCTCCCAGCCTCTCCGAGGCTGTGAAATGGGGACGACAGAAGTTCTGACCTCACAGGAGGTAATGTGTTAGGCACCGGGGTGAGTAATCAGGAGTGATTGTGAGTAGTGCTCTTAGGGGACGAGGGTCTGGAAGGAAGGGGTTTCTGGACTTCTGTAGACCAGCTGTCAGGATGCAAATGAAGAGAGTCAAGTAGAGTGAGGGTGCTCAGGGCTTGGGGTGGCTGAATCGAGTATCTTCCCTTCAGAGCACAAATGACTCCGTCCTGGCTGTTGGCTTCAGCCCTCGTGACAGCAGCTGCATTGTCACCAGTGGGAAATCCCATGTCCATTTCTGGAACTGGAGTGGTGGAGCAGGGGTTCCTGGGAACGGGACCCTCACCCGAAAACAGGGTGTCTTTGGGGTGAGGTGTGGATGTGTGCAGGGTGGTGGGGGAGGGCAGAGTGGAGATGGAAGTATTGGTCTAGGACTGTAGACCTTAATGCTACCCAACTCCCAACTGTCCCGTGACTTTTGGTCTTTGCTCTTCCCTCTGCTCTCTGCTTGCCTCTCACCTAGAAATACAAGAAACCCAAGTTTATCCCTTGCTTTGTGTTCCTCCCTGATGGAGACATTCTCACTGGGGACTCAGAGGGAAACATTCTCACCTGGGGGCGGAGCCTCTCGGATGGCAAAACCCCAGGCAGGGGTGGGGCCAAAGGTATGTGGCTGGGGGTGGCATCTGGGAAGTCGAATACCCCAGAGGGTCTATGGGAACATAAGGTTGCCCATTTTTTTTATTTTTTATTGTAAGAGTTGATAGTTCTCTGTGGGCCCCAGTGGGGCCCTCTGGGGGGCTAGTCAAGAAGGGTAGGGAGCAGCATGGCAAGGGGGTAAAGGGCTGGGGTTTTGGAGTCAGCCAGATCCCAGTGTTGCCACTAGTTGACTGGCCTTTAGGAAGTTATCTCACTTCTTTGAGTCTCAGTTGTCCAATCTGTAAATTAGGGAGAATAATAGCCAGGGCTCAGAGATGGTATTCAAGTAGGCACTCAGATGGTGGCAGTTATTACTTTATTGTGACAGACTAGACTGCTCCTGTTCCCCACTTCCCCGCACCCCAAGAGCCTAACCCACCTAGGACTTTGCCAACAGAGACCTACGGGATTGTGGCCCAGGCCCATGCTCACGAAGGTTCCATTTTCGCCCTGTGTCTCCGGCGGGATGGGACCGTGCTGAGTGGTGGCGGGCGGGACCGCCGGCTGGTACAGTGGGGGCCCGGGTTGGTGGCCCTCCAGGAGGCTGAGGTGAGGGCTTGACTGGATTGAGGGAGAGAGGGGGACGAGGAAGGGCCAGTGGGCCCCTGACTTTCTGCCCCCACTCTGTAGATTCCTGAACACTTTGGGGCTGTACGGGCCATTGCTGAGGGGCTGGGCTCTGAGCTGCTGGTGGGAACCACGAAGAATGCGTTGCTGAGGGGAGATCTGGCCCAGGGCTTCTCCCCTGTGATCCAGGTTGGGGGCCAAGTGCTCAGGGAGGAGGGGGGGAGAGCTGTTGGGGAAAGGCTGTGGTGACAGTACATGCTCTGCTACAGGGCCACACGGACGAGCTCTGGGGACTGTGCACACATCCCTTCCAGAACCGCTTCCTCACCTGCGGCCATGACCGGCAGCTCTGCCTGTGGGATGGGGAGGGCCACGCGCTGGCCTGGAGCATTGACCTCAAGGTAGAACCCTGTGTCCCTGGACCCCCAGTGCCACA
The DNA here is from genome assembly GCF_001890085.2 of Hipposideros armiger. NCBI lineage: Eukaryota > Metazoa > Chordata > Mammalia > Chiroptera > Hipposideridae > Hipposideros > Hipposideros armiger. The sequence goes on from NW_017731443.1 coordinate 4,023,724, forward strand.
TCCACCATGACTCCTGTGGCCACCACTCTTCCCTCAGTATTCCCTTTCCTTCTGTTCCCCATGGGCAGCCAGTGTATACTGGTATGGCTGTACGCTACGAAAATGTTCATTCTGTGCTGATGCCGCCGGTGCCTCCCAAGGCCCCAGACCTCCCCTTGATCCAGCAGCTGATGGTTAACCTCTGGCCTAGTTGGGGGCCTCAGTTCTGGCTGTTAAATATTTGAGTATCGCCTGCTGTTTAGGCTCCAGTGACACCCTGCCTCCACCCCAGGTCTTCTGTCCCTCTCCTCCCTTGTCTCTTCCTTGGGAGGAGGAGGCTTGGACCTTATCAAGATGACAAGGTGTCTGTCTTGGTTCCCTCACTAGAAAGGCATCTTCTTGAATTCATCTTCTCTCCTCTCCCAGGAGACTGGTCTCTGTGCTGACTTCCACCCCAGTGGGGCAGTTGTGGCCGTAGGACTGAACACTGGGAGGTGAGAGAGACTCAGAACTCCTGGGAGGGGAAAGCCAGAGGTATGGGAAGGGTTACTGGTAATGGGAGGGGGTGTGAAGGAGCGTGATCACCACCTGCTCCGGAGCCCCAACTTGCACTTCCTGTTCCTCAGTGCTTCTCCCTGCAACCTGGGCCCCCTTGCTCTCCTATATCAACTGTCATCACACCCTCCCCCAACCGCTGTCCCCTCCAAGCCTGGGAGTAGAGGAGGTGGCAGCTCAGGATAGAGAAGCAGCAGGGATGGGAGGGGCCCGGGTAGACTAACACAGGGAAGTGACAGGCTGACAGACTCCATAAGGCCCTTGTAGTCCAGCCCTGTTTTCCTTTCTCAGAAGCCCCTCAGCTTTTATCTTCCCTGAGCCTCTTCTCATGTCCCAGCATATCAGTGCAGTGGCTACCTTTGTCTACCTCATAGCCTTTCTGGGGGTGTCCCTGAGTCTCTCCAACTTGCCAGCCCCCATGCGGCCCAGGACACCTGCTTCCCGCCCCTCTCCCTTCCAGGTGGTTGGTTTTGGACACAGAGACCAGAGAGATCGTGTCTGACTTCACCGATGGCAATGAACAGCTCTCAGTGGTCCGGTACAGCCCAGGTGGGAGCCATCCCCACCCTGGACCCAGATCGCTCCCTGGCCCTTTCCCTTCTGAGTGACTGTCTTTGTAGATGGGTTGTACCTGGCCATCGGTTCCCATGACAACATGATCTACATCTATAGCGTTTCCAGTGATGGTGCCAAGTCCAGTCGCTTTGGCCGCTGTGTGGTGAGGAAACTGGGGTGGAGGGTGGGACATTGCCATAGCAGGTAAACTCCTCAAAGGGTCCAGTGCACTCAGGGAGGTTCGGGGATGGGAAAAATGTCAGTGCCATCTGAGCCGTCAGGCCACACACCTAGCACAGTGGCTGGCCTCAGCCCGGCCTCCTCCCCGCCTCCATTTTTAGTCTCCTAACCTTTGCTCTCAGGGTCACTCCAGCTTTATCACTCACCTTGACTGGTCCAAGGATGGGAACTTCATCATGTCCAATTCTGGGGACTATGAGATCCTTTACTGTGAGTGGCAATAGAGTGGGCATGGGGAGAGGGTAATTAGGGTGGGTTCTATCTGTGTGTGTGTGTGGGGGGGGTGTCCTCCTGGTTGGGAGGGGATGAAGGAGAATATGTAGGGAGCTCCAGGCAGAGGGGCTTTTAGATGGGAAGAGATGGGGTTGGAGTCAGAATTTTACACATAGGAAAAATTTTGTGATTTGAAAAAAACCCCCCACACACTATTTTATACCATGTCTTTCTTGTTCCCACAAGGATTTGAGGGAGTTGAAAAATGCACTGAGAAAAGACTGTTTTGGAAAAGTTTCTCAGGGCAAGTGTGGAGGGATTGCCTTATCTAGGGAGGAGGAACTGGTGAGAAGCTGTTAGGAGAACTTCAGCAAGAACTCAGGAAGCAAACAGAACTGGGTTTTGCCTAGGGCTACTATGGTGGCTAGATCACATGTCACTGCCTCAAGCCAGTCTTTCCAATGTGGCCTTCATGGCCTGGCATTTTCGCCACTGAGGGCAGGGTGAGGGCTAAGCTAGTTGGGCTCCATCTCTCCAGGGGATGTGGCTGGAGGCTGCAAGCTGCTGAGGAATCGCTATGAGAGCCGAGACCGGGAGTGGGCCACCTACACCTGCGTGCTAGGCTTCCATGTTTATGGTGAGCAGGGACGCAGGGCTGTGGAACCCTGCGGGAGGGATGGGGGTACAAGGTGGAGCCCGCCCCGGGCTCAGAATGCTGGGTGTGTGTCGAGGGGTGGGCATCAAAATACTGGCAGATCCAGTCCAGAGGGCCCCTGCGGCCCTTCCTCGGGAAGGATTGCCAGGAACGCGGCGGGTGGGTGGCCGCTGCTGCCCGAGCGCCAGAAACGGTACAGCTCTGGGCTGTGGGTGGAGGCGGGGAGGAGGCCCGGCTGAGGCCAGACACTGTGCTAGGCGTGTGGCCTGATGGCTCGGATGGCACCGACATCAACTCCCTATGCCGCTCCCACAACGAGCGCGTGGTGGCTGTGGCAGACGACTTCTGCAAAGTGCACCTCTTCCAGTACCCATGCGCGCGCGCCAAGGTGAGGAGGCCTCCCGGGGCCTCCGGGGCCGGGCGGGAGAGCGGGACCTGGGGCTGCGCAGCTCCAGCAATTCGACCTTTCCCCCAACCCAGGCGCCAAGCCTCGTGTACGGCGGCCACGGCAGCCATGTGACCAGTGTCCGGTTCACTCACAACGACTCGCATCTCATCTCGCTGGGTGGCAAGGACGCCAGCATCTTTCAGTGGCGAGTGCTGGGCGCCGGGGGCGCGGGGCCGGCGCTCGCTACGCCCTCTCGAACCCCCTCCCTGTCTCCCGCCTCCTCTCTGGACGTCTGATCGCTGCCAGACGGGACTCACCAGTCCTGCGGTGTGGCCCCGCCCCACCCGACACCCCCGGACCAGGAGCCGACCCTTTCCTCGACTTGGGGACACTCCCGAAAGCGCATTTCCCTGGAGGGGGCGAACGGCACCCCTGCACACACTGTATAGACCCGCTGGCTGAGCCGGGCTGCTCCAGCCTGGACCCTGACTCCCGCAGCCTGCTGAGGGGCAATAAACCAAAAGCAAAGTCGCCTCCCAGTCCTTTTGTGGGGCGCGGCTGGGCGCCTCCGGGGTCCTGTGGGGGTGGGGAATTAAGGAACAGAGAAGCGCGGAAAGGGTGAGGGAGCGTAGACCATTCATGCAAATGACAGGCAAAGCCACTTGCAAATAACCCCGCGAAGCGCACAGGCATGCGACTCTTTTGCGGCCGCAGGCGGAGCGGAAGGGCTCCCGCGAGGAGAGAGTTAAGCGCAACTCTTTTCGGCGTCGGAGGAGGGGCCGAGCTGCAACGGAAATAACCGAGCGCGGGGCCGCGGTTGGCCGGAGGGAGCCGAACTGCTTCCGGAAGTGGCCGATCTCTGGGGTCTCGCTCTCCGACCTGAGTCGAGCGCCGGGCCTTGTTCTCCGGATCGACCGAAAGTGTTCCGGAAGGAGGCGAACCCCGAGGCGGGCAGGGCCAGTCTTCCCCGCGGCCGGCAGAGCCCAAAGTCTGGTGGGGCTCTGCAAGGGCGGGAGACTTCGGAGCCTGGCTCTGGGTCGGCGGGAGCCGAGCTCGTTCCGGAAGAAGCCGAGCGGACCGGCGTCGGCCTCGGCGTCCCGGGCGTGAGACAGTAGCAGCGGTGGCGACAGCGCGGACCGCGATGAACCGCGACGGCTGAGGCGGCGGAGGTGCCGGCTGCGCGGGCCCGACTGAGACTTCCGCGAAGCGCCAGCCCCGCGCTCCGGGCTTCGTCTCGAACCGAGCCCTGCCCCCCCGAGCCTCCCGGACCCCTTTGTGCGGCCGGAGGCGGCGGCGGGAACGGCCATGGCGGCCAACATGTACCGGGTGGGAGGTGAGTACTGGGCGCGGGGGCTGCGGGGCCCGGGGCGAGAGAGGTTGAGGGCCGGGACGAGAGAGTCTCGGCCCCCAGCGGCGTGGTTCCTAGAGCGGACCGGAACCGGAACCGGGAGCACGGGGAGCGAGGGTGCTGGCACGGCGACGCGACCCGGCGCCGAGGTTCGCGGAGAGGCTGGGGGCAGCCCCGACGGCTGCACTCTCAGGGTTGCGTCTGCGGTCCCCCGGGTCGGGGAGCGGGGCTTGGAAAAGTGGTTCCGAAGGAGCTGACAGGCAGGCAGGGGGCGCGAGGGGGCCGGGGCGACCGCTTTGCCACTTGCGGGGGGAGCCACCGGGAGGTTGCCTCTCCCCGGGCGTTATTGTGCGCTTCGGTTCACAAAGGTGGGGGCCTTGCGCTAGAGTGAACAATTGCTCCCTTCGCTGAGCCTGGGGTGCAACCCCATCGCTGAGTTGGGACTGCAGGGGAACCCCTCGCTTCTCGTTTCTTTCTTAAGGCTCACTTTTGAATGAAGGATCTGATTTTAGAACTAGGTGGTCAAGGGTGGGGGCATCCCTTATTTTCCCATAGTCTCTCCACTTTCACATTTCACCGTCCTCTCTACCTGGACCCTTAACCTACTTTCGGCCCTCCCAGCTCTACTTTGTCTCCTCCTACCCTAGTACTTTGGCTCTCCCATCTCCTCCTCTGAATTTTTCGGTTCTTCCCCACCCCCTCCTACAGATTACGTCTATTTTGAGAACTCCTCCAGCAATCCTTACCTAGTTAGACGGATTGAGGAGCTCAACAAGGTGAGTGGAAGAGGATCTACCATGCAGCCTCCTTCCCCAAAAGTGATCTCTGTTTGCTTAGGTCTCTAACTTCAGGTGGAAGCCCGGTAGGACTGGGAGTGGGGGACACGGACCTATCCTAAGCACCCATTCATTCATTCATTCATTCAGTGTATTCAGGAAAGGCTATTAGAGCTTAGTGGGAACATTAGTGTTCTATGTTTTGTGGGCTAACGAAAGAGATTTGGAAGTCTGTCCTTAAATGTAAGTCTCATTCCTAATTTCTGGGCATTTTCGACATCCCTTAGAAACTTGTTAGTCTCCTTTTTTGTGCATTTTTATTTTCAAATGACCAGTTTTCACTGCCATTTTTTCTCCCTTTTAGACTGCAAATGGAAATGTGGAGGCAAAGGTTGTGTGCCTTTTCCGGCGAAGGGACATTTCTGGTAGCCTCAACAGCCTGGCTGATAGTAATGCTAGTGAGTGTCTTTGTACCCCCACCCTACCCTTGGCTCCCCTTCCTGCCCCTCTCTGTGATCTGAGGCCTGGGCATGTCCCTGCAGGTGTTTCTCCTGGTTGCATGCCCAAGGTAGGGGGGTAAGTTTGGGGATGGGAAATGCCTGGTCTGCAGAAGGAGGCCTGTTTTTATCCATTGGATGGAAATGGTGAAGAGACCATGATAAGGAGAGCCAGAATATGGCTTGCGTGGGAGTGTGTATAGGGGAATGGTGTGGGTAAAAAGATGATAGTATTTAAGTGGGGATGAGGAGGAACTTTAGAGAAGCAGGACCCTTGGGGGACAGTTTTGGGTATATTGCGACAATGGTGGGTCATGGCTGAAGGTCAAGGTGAAGAGGAAGAGATTGTACTTAGAAGCCTGCGTAACAGGGAAGCAGGCAAGCAGGCTTATTTTGTGATCACCAGGTGGTGAGAATACACTGAAGGGATAGAATAGGAAGTGAGGAAAGTTTTCTTGCGCTTTTTCCTCTTTCTTGCCTCTCCTGTTTTCCCCTCTACTCCGTTTTATATTTTTCTCTTTTCCTGTTGTCCCATCTTCTTTCTTTTTATGCCTTCATCTTCTTGCAAAAAATATATCTCCTTCAGTTTTCTTTAGTGTCCTTTTCCTTTTCTGCTTTGACTTTCTTTCCCCTTCTTGTTCCTCCTTAAATTGTTTTCCTTCTTCCAGGCTCTTTTGGGCATGAAGGGGTTAAGGAGGAGCCAGCCAGGCCTACCGAGTTCTCTGGCCCTCTGGGGTTTCCAGCCCCATCTGGCAGGGGCTGACCTTGGCCTTGTCCAATCAGAAGGGGTGTGGGGGGTGTGGTCCCCCTCGCCTTAGCACAGGGTTTCCGGAGCACACAGGAGAGGGGTGGAGCTTGCTGTCCCCCCCCCCCCCCCCAGATTGGGAACAATGCACCAATGAGCCTGGGCCTGTGGCTCTTTTGCCCCCTCCCACTTTGGTTGGTGCCCAGCCAGGTTAACCCTTTCCACCAAGGTTTCAGGGCAAGTTGCAGTTCCTTGGGGAGGAAGGTATTGGCACTGACTTAGGTGCTGTCCTTGAAAGCCCCACAAACTATTATTAGCCAAGTAGAAAGTGAGGGATAGTTAGGGTTGCTTGTGATGATTAAGAGCAGAGAATCTCCTGAACTCTGAAAAGAGGAACTGGTAAATGCAACCTTGTGTGATGCTTTTTCATCTTACTGAGTTTCTGGATCTCAGGCTGGTTTAGCAAGAAAAGAGACGAGTGTGATATTCTTGCTGGGCCTGGTGTGGGCAGATTTGTGCTTTATGAATGATGTCTGAGCATTGGCACCTGGATTTGGGATGGATTTCTGTGGCATTCTTCATACTTTCAGCAGCTCTTCCTAAGAGTATTAGTGCTGGAGAATTGGGAGCATCTCTGATGGGGCAGAGGGCCAAGCATGAAAGCTGATGGGGTGAGGGTATGGAAGGCAGATGCCTGTGAAGTCTGGGGAAAACAGCTGAGACAGGAAGTATTCTCCTTGGACTAGAGTGCCTGAGGTGGCTTCTTTCTGGATTAGTTTCTGACTTGGTTTCTTCCTCCTGAACCTCTCAGGGGAGTTTGAGGAGGAATCAAAGCAGCCAGGGGTGTCGGAGCAGCAGCGACATCAGCTGAAGCACCGGGAGCTTTTTCTTTCTCGGCAGTTTGAGTCGTTACCAGCCACCCACATACGGTATGGGACAATCAGGGCCACTGGCCAACAGGCCCTTATTTAGAAGATGGAGAGGGGGGTAGTGTATTGGGGGTGCTGTGGAGAGGGCACGAGGAGCTCACCCAGGGTCTTCTGATCCCTCTTCTGTAGGGGAAAATGCAGTGTGACCCTCTTGAATGAGACAGATATCTTGAGCCAGTACCTGGAAAAGGAGGTGAGGAAGAGGTGTTGGGAGAAAAGGGAAGGGAGTGGGTATTGCCCCCAAAGTCAAGAGGAAAGTAAGACTGCGATGAGGTACAGGTTGACAGACTGCCTGTCTTGGGAACTCGGGGTACACCCCACTGCCTCATGCCTGTGAGGACTGCTGACCTCCTTACCTTCTTTCTTCCCATCTCCAGGACTGTTTTTTTTACTCACTGGTGTTTGACCCTGTACAGAAGACGCTTCTAGCTGATCAGGGGGAAATCCGAGTTGGTTGTAAATACCAAGCTGAAATCCCAGATCGCCTGGCAGACGGTAAGCAATAAGACAGGCTGTATGGCTACTGGGTTACCTAACATTATAGCCTCTGTGAGTTGTGTGCCCTGGCATTGTGCAGTGCAGTCTGTGTGGCTCTATGCTGTGACCCTGACAAAATGAGACCTCAGGAATCTGGAAGGGGCAAGTGGGAACAGTTGGGAAGAGAAGCCCGAGAATCAAGGTGGCTGATAGAATCCATTCAGGAGATGAGGAACAAGGTGCTGTTGTGAACGTCAAGACACCTATTATTCTCCCTTCCCTCTCCCCGATGATGCCATCACCCCAGGAGAATCTGATAACCGGAACCAACAGAAGATGGAGATGAAAGTCTGGGATCCAGACAACCCTCTCACAGACCGGCAGATTGATCAGTTTCTCGTGGTGGCCCGGTGAGGGGTGGGTGGTTGGGAAAGATGGGCTGGGGGAGGTGTGGACATAGTTCTGAGGCCTGTTCTTAGAGATGGGCATTATTTTTTTGTTGTTGGCATGGGTGTTTTCCTTTTTTCTCATCTGGCTTATTCCCTCAGCCCACTTGCGCTTTCTTCTTGCCCTCCTGACTTCTCAACCTTTCTCCTAGAGCGGTGGGGACCTTCGCGAGAGCCCTAGATTGTAGCAGCTCCATTCGGCAGCCAAGCCTGCACATGAGTGCAGCCGCTGCCTCCCGAGATATCACCCTGGTGAGCAGAAGTTGGTGGGTAGTTGGTCAGGCTGGACTTTGTGGGAACTTGTAGAGCCTGGGGACAGGAGAGGAGGGGGTGATTCTGAGCAAGTGGATGCATTTAGAGAATAGCAGGGGAGCGTGCTGAGGTTTCAGGTCATCAGCAGTTTCCCACCTTCCCTGTAGTTTCATGCAATGGATACATTACAAAGGAATGGCTATGACCTGGCAAAGGCCATGTCAACGCTGGTGCCCCAGGGGGGCCCAGTGCTGTGTCGGGATGAGATGGAGGAATGGTCTGCCTCGGAGGCCATGCTGTTTGAGGAAGCCCTGGAGAAGTACGGGAAGGATTTCAATGATATTCGCCAGGACTTTGTAAGTGGATGGGGCTAGGAGGAGAGGTGGAAGAGATGACAGGTCGGGGGGACCCAGGACCTGGGGCCAGGTGCTAGCTCATCCTTCTACCTTCTGCCCTCCTTAGCTACCCTGGAAGTCACTTGCCAGCATAGTCCAGTTTTATTACATGTGGAAAACCACAGACCGCTATATTCAGCAGGTATGGTTTGGGCTGGGGAGGCTGGGCCAGAGGCCGCCTACTCACTTCTGCCTTTGAAGTTGATGACATCCTCCTGCTAAGATGCTCTGATCCTTCTCTTTCTTTTCTGCAGAAGAGATTGAAAGCTGCTGAAGCAGACAGCAAACTGAAACAGGTCTACATTCCCACCTAGTAAGTGTGATGGGTAGGGGAGCCTGGCATGTTTTCCTTTTCTTCTCCCAGTCTGTGCTTTTCCCTCAGTGATTAGGGATAGGCAAGAGACAGGGTCAAATTATTATGGAGAGGAGGTGGAAATGAATTATTTTTCCTGAATTCTTTCCTTTTCTCCTCCCTCCTGTCCCTCTTAGCACCAAACCAAATCCTAACCAGATCATCTCTGTTGGCTCAAAACCTGGCATGAATGGGGCTGGGTTCCAGAAGGGCCTGACTTGCGAGAGCTGCCACAGTGAGTTCCAGGGAGGGACAGGGATGTTGGGGGTGGGTGAGAAGTCTGAAGTCTGCTCTGGCCCATGAACCTGAGGGCTCAAGTGATACATTTTCCCCTAACCTCACATTCCTCTTTGTGCTCTTGTAGCCACACAGTCTGCCCAGTGGTACGCCTGGGGCCCACCCAACATGCAGTGCCGCCTCTGTGCTTCCTGTTGGATCTACTGGAAGAAGTACGGGGGACTGAAGACCCCAACCCAGCTTGAGGGGGCTGCTCGGGGCACAACCGTAAGGACTGATGGGGGCAGGAAGGGGAGAGAAGTATTGACCATATTGACTGTGAGTTTTAGGTAAACGCTGAAACACCCAACTGCATGTATGGTGATGGTTTGATGTGTGTGGGGAAGTGGGTTTGATTGTGGTTTGGGAGTCAGGTAAGTAGGGATGGCAGTACAGAGATCAGTCCAGAAAATTGCTCTCTGCAGAGAATAGAAGAAAGAAGGGAGCCTCAGTGTCCACCTGTGTTTCCCTCTTTTCCCATGTCCTTCCAGGAGCCACACTCAAGGGGTCATTTGTCCAGACCTGAAGCCCAAAGTCTCTCCCCCTATACAACCAGCGCCAACCGGGCCAAGCTGCTGGCTAAGAACAGGCAAACATTCCTGCTCCAGACCACGAAGCTGACCCGCCTTGCCAGACGGATGTGCAGGGACCTGTTACAGCCGAGGAGGGCTGCCCGACGACCCTATGCCCCTATCAATGCCAATGCCATCAAGGCAGAGTGTAAGCGCAGGAGTGCTGGGGCTAGTGGCTGGGTTGGGTTGGCCTGGCAAGAGACCAGCGTTCCTCTGGATGTTTAATGACAGTCAGGATAGTAGACCATGGGGGTCTGTTAAGAAATTAGACATGACCCCTGGCCACAGAAGAGGCCTGAACAGTGAAGCCCCTTGAAGAGCTTTCATCTTTGTTCTCCAGGCTCCATTCGACTTCCTAAGGCTGCCAAGACTCCACTGAAGATTCACCCTCTTGTGCGGCTGCCCCTGGCAACTATCGTCAAAGATCTGGGTATGGGATGGGGGACCAGATGGTGGGTACAGGGTGGGTATCGTATGGGGAACCAGTTAGGGTGTTGTCAGGCTCTTGAGTCCTTTTAGGATCAAAAGCTCTTCCTTGCTTTTTTCTTTTCCATTTAGTCCTAAGAAATTTAGTCTAACAATTTGTATTTTTGTAGGTTAATAATGTTTTTTTCAGATGCTATCCAGTATGATAATACTAATTTGACAAGATCACACTCCTGTGTGGTTTTTGAAATACTGGTTAAGTTTTTGTGGATTCAAAAGCTATCCTTGGATTTTCGACTGTGTGCTGTGTGTGTGGGGGGGGGTCAGTGCCCCCACCCCCCTGCATTGTTCAAGTGTCAACTGCATTGGTAGTGGCTTGTCATTCCTCTCCCCCATCACGACTTTTGGGGATGCCCAGGAAAACTGCATAGAGAAAACAAAAGGTGAAAGTTCTCTTAAGTTTTCCTTTTTTCCTGGCAGTGGCCCAGGCACCTCTGAAACCAAAAACACCTCGGGGTACCAAGACACCAATCAACAGAAACCAGCTGACCCAGAACCGGGGACTAGGGGGCATTATGGTGAAACGGGCCTATGAGACTGTGAGTTGACAGACTGGAGTGGGCCAAGCGGAGTTGGGTGGGCTTTCATTTCTGATAGGAGTCTGAGAGAGTGCCCTCATGTTGCCCCACCCTTTTCCAGATGGCAGGGGCAGGGGTCCCCTTTTCTGCCAATGGAAGGCCTCTGGCCTCAGGGATTCGCTCAAGCTCACAGCCTGCAGCTAAGCGACAGAAACTAAACCCAGCCGATGCCCCCAATCCGGTGGTGTTTGTGGCCACAAAAGATACCAGGTAGGGAGCCCACCATGGGAGGGGCTGAGGTTGACAGCCCAGATCGTTGGGTATGGGAAACAGGAGTATTTGATCAGGACCAGATCCAGGAAGACTGGGTGCAGGGTGGGGTGCCAGAAAAGACTGGGCCAGAAGGATTGCTGTATGGGATGTGGGGTTTCACCTTGAGGACCTTAGCCTTCTTGATTTCCTTCTTCTCTTCCTGGCCAGGGCCCTGCGGAAAGCTCTGACCCATCTGGAAATGCGCCGGGCTGCCCGCAGGCCCAACTTGCCCCTGAAGGTGAAGCCACCGCTGATTGCAGTGCGGCCCCCAGTCCCTCTGCCTGCACCCTCACATCCTGCCAGCACCAACGAGCCCATTGTCCTGGAGGATTGAGCATCTGTGGGGGAGGGAGGTGGGCTGAAAACTAGAGGATGGGTGCCCAGGGCACCCAAGTTCCCTTCCCTCTAGTATCAGAGCGACTGAGGAGTCAGGGAGGGAACAAGTGTTTGTCTTTGGAGGGGTTGTGCGCCCTCTGGTGTTACCACTTCAAGGCTTGTCCCCTTCCCATGCTTCTCCATGCCTGGTGATGGAAGTCCGACTGCAGGAACTTAGCCCATTGTGGGAACCTAGCCTCTTTTGGGGGGTAGGACCCACAGTTGTCTTGGACAGTTTTAGGGGGAGGGTTTTTTAATTTTTTAAAAATTTTGCCTCCCTTTGTGAAAGGGAATGTGGGGGAGGGGAAGAGTAAACATCAGATGGTGGTACCTGGTTGGGGGAGGGGGGTGTGCACTGCCATGACTGCTATGTCTCTCTTTTTTTTTCCCCCCCAATTGGGGGTTTCTCTTCCTGGGTGTCCTTAGGAAACTAAGGAGTTTGAAGCCCCTAAGCTGACATCAACCCCAGCCTATGCTCGCTCTTTCCTTCCCTCCCCTTTTCCCGTCCGCCTTTTGTAAGCCAATTCTCAGAAATAAAGATCTTTTGTCCGTTTTTTTAACCTCGGATTCTGTAATTGGTTCTTATAGTAACAAATAAAAAGCTGTTTTCTTCAGCGCCTCCTGGTTTGGCTGTTTTCTGCCATGGGTGTGTGTGGGGTGTCTTCGATTGGGAAAGTAAAAGGACAAAGGACAATAAAGTACAGATGGGGCTTGCCCTGGGAACAGCATTATGAGATACGCAGTCTGGACAGGCGACCCGCTCCAGCAAGCTTTCTTGTGGGACCCAAACGAGCTGCTCCCCAGCTCCCTGTGGTGCTGAGCACCATCTTGGCCCAGATTCATTAAAAGCAGTTGGGATGAGCTGGTTCTCTGGATGGCACGCCTCCATAGCAGGTGTGTGTGTGTGTGTGTGTAGATGCTTCTCTTTCCCAACTCAATCCCCTCTTTTTTTTTTTTTTAAGCTGAGCCATCCTGCCACCTGTTGGCAGCCTAACTTTGGTGTATTTGCACAGAGTGTGCTCCTTCATGGATCCCCAAGGCCAGCCTCAGCAACTGTTTTAATACCTGGGGCCCACTCTAGTGCTGTTCCCGCCTTTAGGTTTGGGAGACACATTAGACACCTGAGCTGGGCCAGATAGAAACAACTTAGGAGACAGAAAAAGTTAAGTCTATTATGTGCTCCTTGGCCACTTCTTTAGAGATGGGGAGCAGCCTCAGCAGTTGTGACTTGCTCAAGGTTACAGACCTTGAGAAATCTGCCTCAGATCCACTGCTCTTTACAGAGTCCATGGCTGTGAACTGATAACCACAGCAAGAGCTGCTTAGTCCATCTGACAGTCCTCTCTGTCTCATGGTCCATGTCCCTAGGGCGTCCCCAGCTCGCTTACTCTCCCCATCCTGAGCTTACACCTGCAGTGTCCCAATGAACTGACCACTATACCAGTCTGGGGGAGAGCAGCACTTTCCCCTCCAGTGTCTTTACTCATTTGCCACCACAGTAGGTTCCGTCGCATTTCTTGAAGTGGCCCTGGCACCTCATGAGAGCACTCCATGCAACCCACTACTGCAGAAGGAAAGCATGGCTCACCTGGACCGCAGCGACCTGGCTGTGTCCCCTTGGAAGGTGACTGGTGGGGACAGAGCTCCCCAACCAGGGTTGGGAAGCCGTCGCAGAACACCTATTTGGGGGGAGGACGGAGGGCAGAAGGAGGTTGGGAGTCCAGGGACAGCTCTGGGCTTCACGGAGGCTGGTCATCCTCCTTTATACGCCAGGTAAACATGGGGTTGAGGATACAGCCGCGCGGGTCTCTACCGCCCCTTGAAGCAGGGAACAACCTGCCCAAGACCCCCAGCGACGAAACAGCCGGCTGTCCACCCGGCGCCGGCCTTTGTGGCTGCTCTTATGAATATTCACTATTCTTTGAGCCAATGAGCGTCTGCACATCTCAGCACACCAATTGGCTTACCGCATGCAGATAAGCATCACAGATGGGCGGCTTTTCCTAGAGCACACAGAGCATTAACACGGGTTGGAAACGGAACTGAGTCGAAGGAACCTGGTTTCCGGAGGAGTGTGCCCTCACTCAGCAGATGCGACGTCATTTCCTATTGGGCTGGCGGAAGTTGCTTCCGAGCGCGTTGCGATTTGGAAGAGTTCCGGTAGTGGCAGAAGTGGTTGCATTGGGTCGGAACCCGGGAGTTGCGATGGCGGCGATGGATTCGGATGTCGAATCGCTGCCGCGTGGGGCTTTCCGCTGTTGCCTCTGTCACATCACTACAGCCAACCGTAAGCGGTGGCTAGTGAGGGGGTGGGTGGTTATGGGCTTTCGTCTTTTGGTCCTAGCGAAAGTTAAGGTTACAGGTCATCGTTTTTGTCAGGTGGGTTGCTTGAGTAGCGCTCACCTTCGTTTTCACTCTGCCAGTCCCAAGGGATTAGAGGGTGGGGAAAGTCCTAACACCTTACACCTCTCTTTCCCAGTATCCGAAATCTCCACAACGAAAGTTTCGTTATTTTAGTCCCCCTTTAACTGTCATCTATTGGACATCCCCTTTGTGCCTGGTACTGTGCTAGGCTCGAGGGTGGGGAGGGGGGATTCAGAGACGAAAGGAGTTCACCATCTAGAGATGGAGAGACAATTTCAATGCTCTAAATATGTTTGGGGAGCTGTGGGATTACAGAGAAGGAAGTAATTAAGTCAGGAAGCCCTACAGAGGACCTACCCAAAGGCAGGGGTGGATGGGTGAAGTAGCATGGCGTGCATTGACTGAAAGGTGGGCTTAGAAAAGTTGACAAGGTCCTTGGATCACAGTGCAAGGGGTTCAATGAAACCTTAAATTACACTTTTGAAGTCTGGACTCATCTAAACAGGCTCTTTCATTCTTTTTCTGTGTGAATGGCGCTGCTGCAATTTGTTCAGTAGGATCAGCCAGAAACCCAGGATAGTCTTCCCCCACCCCACATGTACATTGATGACATCAAGCAGCTGACTCAAAATGTAATAAAAATAACAATGACAGCTAAACTTTTTCCACATTCACCATGTACTAGACTCTGCCAAGTGCTATGTATGAATAATACCTATTTGTTATGTATGATTATTATCTTGATTTTATGTCTGAAGAAATTGATGTACAGAGAGGTTAAGTAAATTGCCCAAGATCTCACACAGCTTGACAGAGCTGGTATTTGAACTTGGGCAGTGTGGCTTCAGATCTTGCACTTGCAATCTTTATACCATACTCAGAGATGATCCATGGGAAATAGTCTAGGGTCCTGATATATTTAGTTCTGTACTCGTATATGACTTGGGTAAGTTACCTGGTAATTTTGTTAAAATTTGTAGGTGTTCTTTTACCTAGCACTTACAGATGTTTTTTTTGTTTTTCTTTTCCTCCCTGTGCATCTGTGTCCAATTTTATTTATAGTACTTGATTTTTTTTAAAATTAAAGTTAATTGGGGTGACAATTGTTAGTAAAGTTACATAGGTTTCAGATGTACAATTCTGTAATACATCATCTGTATATCACATTGTGTGTTCACCACCCAGAGTCAGTTCTTCTATCGCCATGTATTTGATACAGATGGTTTAAGAAATATGTGTAGTATAGTCAGTCCTCCTGGGAACCACTTAGAATGCACTGTACATATAGACAGTGGACAAGAGAGGAAGGTGAAAGGAGCATGACTTTGTTTGTTTAAAGGTCACACTTTCTATGGCTTGGAAGGATCAGTAGGATTTAGGTATACAGAGTCAGGGGACAGGTATACTGAAGAGTGACCTGGATGTTTTTGTTTCACTTTTGTTTTTGCAGGACCCAGCCTAGATGCCCACCTGGGAGGCCGGAAACACCGGCACCTGGTACAGCTACGAGCTGCGCGAAAGGCCCAGGGACTTCGAAGTGTGTTTGTCAGTGGCTTTCCCCGGAATGTGGATTCTACTCAGCTCTCTGAGTATTTCCAGACATTTGGACCTGTGGCCAGTGTTGTCATGGATAAGGACAAGGTACAGTGAATGGCTCTGCAGATAAAGAATGAGTCAGGTGTGCCACACACCAAAAGAAATGAGAAAGGGAGAAACCAGGGGTCTCTTTTGACTGGTTCCTAATGTTGCTTGTCTATGGTGGACATTACATTATTTGGACTAGTCCAGCTTTGTGAGCACTGCCCCAGCTTGAATTTTCTCAGTTAGTCGTTGGGGGACTTGTTGGTCATTCATTTGTTCATTCAATCTTTTATTTGCCAAATACTTGTTAACTGCTAACTTTGTACTAGGCACTGTATTTAGGGTTGCATTCTGAATAGTGAATAGGATAGATGTGGTCCCTGCTCACACAAAACTTACAGTCTAGACAATTAAATGAGTAATTACAGTGAAGTGGGTGCTTTAAAACCACACGATTGGGAGACCCATCCTAACCCCACAAGAGACTGGCTCGTAAACCAGCTAGCAGTTTATTAGCTTATACTGAGAAGTACTGAAGTTGCCTGGTCAGAATACCCTGTCCTCCGGACAGTGCTGGGCAAACAGGCTTGTTCTTTGTGGACCTTTTTGTCTTGTTTCCATGCAGACCTTTTGTCAGTGTCCCTTGAAAAAAGTTCACTGTTGTAGTGTTTCGTTCTGTGATCATATTGCTGTTCTGAGGCTGCACTCTGGTGGTGTAGGCGTGGCTTAGGTGATCCCAAATCTCCTTAGCATTCCAAGTCTTTTTTTAGAATGGGGAGGGGTCTGTTTTTCTTAGGGATTGCATTAACCCACCATGGCTTAAACAAAAGTGGTTCAATTGTTCTCTTATAACTAGAAGTCCAGACCTGGGCAGTCTCGGGTTTTGCTGTTTTCCTGCTCTGTCATTATTGGCATGTGGCTGTTACTTCATAGATGTGATAATGCTGCTTTCATATCTTCAGCCAAGAAGAAGGGGCAGGTTGAAGGGCAGAGTGTGAAAGGCTAGTGCCAGCTGAGTCTGATCATCACCTTACCCCCGTTTTCTTTATTTCCCAGGACAGTAACCTTTTCCAGAGGACTCTGCAGTAGATTTCTCATTGGCCAGAACTCTATTACATGATTACAATGTGTAATTACAGACAAGCCTGGGAAATGAATTTATTTTAGCTGGGCACTTTGCCCTTCTGAACAAAAATCGGGATTCTGTCAGTAAGGAAGAAAGGGACAATGTTTATGGAGTGGGCAGCTGGCAGTGTCTGCCCCAGGTTACTTCTTCAGAAAGTTCATGTTTTTTTCAATTATAAAGCATGATCTTTTCCTGAATTTAAACCTCAAGTTTCTGAGGCTTCTAATTATTATAACAATAATGACTAAAAATTTTATTGAGCAGTTATTATGTACAGTTATGTGCTAAGTATTTTATATGCAATATTTCATTTATTCTCCAAAACATTTCCTTGAGGGAGATCATCACTGGGAAGTTGGAGATTTGGGGGTTTAAGCCCCAGCTTGGGAGGCAATTACAAAGTACTTCTATGAGTTTTAGTTTCTTAATTTGTAAAACGGGAATAATAATACATGTCTTGTAGGAGTCTTCTGAGACTTAGCAATTGTTTATATGTGAACTGCTAGGTGTAAAATAAGCCCTCAGGAAGTGGAAGCCATAGCTGGGGATGCTGGTATTGAGAGGAGAAAGATGGCCAAGACACAGGCTTCTGAATCTGCCAATTCTGCCATCCCTGTCGCCTTCTATGGGGTTCTAGAGGGAGCTATGTGCACAAAGACTAGGGCAGGCTAAGAGACACCTGGTTTCTAGCTGGGGCTTTGGTCGCAAACTTTGAACCACAGTGTGGTGAGCTGTGTGACTTCTCAGTTAGAAGATTAGTCTGGGCAGGTCTAAGTGGCTGCTTTTTGCCTTGGTTTCACTTTGGTTCTTTGCTGTCTTTGGCATAAGGGTAGAAGTGAAGGTAGGAAGGGCAACCCCCCTTTTATTTTCATTTGAGTTATGACTTACACAGCATAAAATTCACCCATTTTTAAAAATGATTTTATGGGGGAATTAGAAGAGGGAACAACATTGGGGAATCAGGGAAGGGGAACAAACAAGTTGCTGTCCTTTTGTTCTTCAGTCTAGTTGTGGAGGACGTCGCTTCACTGGTCCATGTTGGTATTATCATTATGCTCCTCCCGGGTGAGGCAGATCGGTCACCGGCCATTCGATGGCGGTTCCTGGCTGCTCACGGCAGCTCACACTGCCGGCCGCTCGCTGGCTGCTGGCCACTCACGGCAGCCCACTGCAGCCCCACTGCAGCCTACGCTGTCACCGGCGACTCACAGCAGCCTAGCTTCAGGTCGAGCTGTTGTTCACCATCTTAGCTGTAGCAGCATCACTGGCCCTCATGTGGAATCCGAACCGGTGGCCCTGCTGCTCAGAGCTTGCGCTCCCAAGCCAACTCTTAACCAGTGAGCTACTTGGCCGGTCCCCCCTAAAATTCACCCTTTTAAAGTATACAGTTCAGTGTTTGTTCATGTACAGTAGTCTCTCCTTATCTGCGGGGCAAACATTCCAAGGCCCCCAGTGGATGCTTGAAACCGCAAATAGTATCGAACCCTATATATACAGTTGACCCTTGAACAACATGGGTTTGAACTGCGAGGGTCATTTGTACTGCACAGGTCAACTGAAAAATATCTGTGTTTAAGTGGACCTGCTTAGCTGAAACTCATATTGCTCAAGGGTCAACTGTACTATGTCTTTCCTATGTATACATATGTGTGATAAAGTGTAATTTACAAATTAGGCATAGTAAGAGATTAACAACAGTAATTAATAATAAAATAGAACAGTTATAATACAGAGAGTGCCCCCAAAATGCATACCTATATTAAGAAAGGAAAAAACTGTATTAAAATTGTAATAACCTATACCGATAACAAAAGATGAATACAAGTCACGTTCGACTTCTGCAATTACGAGAGGTGCTCAAAGTGGTTACCATCAGCATAACTTTAATACAGTTTTTTCTTTTCTTAAAATGTGTATACATTTTTTGGGCACCCTCTGTGTACTGTAATAAAAGTTACGTAAATGTGGCATCATTAAGTAAAATAGGGGTTACTTGAACTCAAGCACTGATAACCATGACAGTTAGTCGGTAACTTGAGATGGCTACTAAGTGACTAGGAGGAAGGTAGCATATACAGTGTGGAGATGCTGGACAAAGCACCTGGGTGGGACAGGGTGGGCAGAGTGGCACGGAATGAGATTTCATCACGCTACTCAGAATGGCACGAAATTTAAAACTTCTAAATTGTTTATTTATTGAATTTCCCATTTAATATTTTCAGACCATTTTCAGTTGACCACAGGTAACTGAAACCACGAAAAGTGAAATCTTGGATAAGGGGGAATTATTGTATTTACAAGGCTCTGCAACAGTCTCTAATGTCTAATTCCAGAGTGTTTTCATCGCCCCACAAAGAAACTGCATATCCATTATCAGTCATTCCCCATCCGTGATTCAGGCCTGTGTGCTGGTGAGGCTGTCCCCGTGGTTAATTTTTGTATATGGTATGAGGTAGGGGTCCACCATCAGTGTTTTGCATGTGTCTATCCACTTGTCCCACACCATGTGTTGAGAAGACTATTCTTTCATCATTAAATGGTCTTGGCACCTTTGTTGAAAATCAGTTGACCATAGACGCACGGGCTTATTTCTGGAGTCTCAATTACATTTCCTTCATCAGCATGTCTGTCTTTATGCCAGTACCACACTGTCTTGATTACTGTGGAGGGCACCTTTTTATGAGCAGGAGGAGGCTCTAGCTTTGCCACTGAAGAGAATACAAAAGAATGTAGGTTTTGGCCCTAAAACAGTCATATTTTTCCTGTTCCTGCTAACAGTTTAGCTTTAGAAAATATATACTATATGGCCCATTGAATATTGTTGAACTCAGCCATATCTTAGCAGCATGGCTATCATTTTGCTGTTGTTCCTAGGTGGTAAGTTTGTTGAGGTAAGGTGTATGTGTTTATATTTACATCTAGCACAGTGTTCATTACATGGATGCTTAATGTTAAAAGTGTCTAATTAAAGCAGGAAAAGTTAGGGGATGGGTCAGAGTATAACCAGTAAAGTCACGTCATTGGGAAGAGTAGGGGACAACGAAATTGGTAAAATGTGATTTTCAGAGCACAGCCTGGGGTGAGAATAAAGTGTGTGGGATACAAGTGAGGAAGAGAATTGCTTTTCTAAGTATGTTTCCGGCTGTTACAGAAACAGCAAGCAAATATTCCCGATTGATAGGATAGTCCCCCTTTCAGAATTCTCGTCCACTCTCAGACCATGTGTTTGGGTTCCTGGTTGCAAAACCATCATCCCTACCTGTTGTGGTTTGCCAGGGAGTGTTTGCCATCGTGGAGATGGCAGACGTGGGTGCCCAGGAAGCTGTCCTGTCACAGCCGCAGCATAGCCTGGGAGGACATCGCCTGCGCGTCCGGCCACGGGAGCAGAAAGAGTTCCAGAGCCCAGCCTCCAAATCCCCTAAAGGAGCGGCCCTCGACAGTCTCCAGCTGGCCGCAGCACTAGCCGAGGCCCCAGATGTGGGAGCACAAATGGTGAAGCTGGTGGGGCTGAGGGAGCTGTCTGAGGCTGAGCGGCAGCTTCGGAGCCTTGTGGTGGCCCTGATGCAGGAGGTCTTCACAGAGTTCTTCCCCGGTGAGCCACCTTCCTCACTGTGACTGAGCCCACCCTGCCCCTCCCTGCCCCGTCTGCATCCCCAGTCCTCCCTCAGCTAGAGGTGTTTATTTGGTTGCTCTTTCATCTTTGTGCCCTGTTATGTTCTTCCACCCCTTAGCCCCCCAATGTCTCCTGACCTTTATTCTCTGCTCGGCACCCAGGCTGTGTGGTCCATCCTTTTGGCTCTTCCATAAATAGCTTTGACGTCCATGGCTGTGATCTTGACCTCTTCCTGGATCTGGGTGACTTGGAAGAGCCCCAGGTGAGTGAGCAGGGAGCAGCTTGGAACAGTCAGTAGGATTGGTTATGTGACTTTGGGCAAGCATGTTACCTCTCATCTGTTAAATGGGGATAATGGGACCTGCCTGAAAGGGTTTTGTAATTGGAGAGATGTGAATGCAGATGTGCATAAGGTAGGACGAAAATGAATTGACATGAGATAGATGGCATTTGTAACAGGAAAAAAACCAGATTTCAAAATGGCATAGATAATATCTTATTTTGGAAAAAGAAATATAAAAAAATGTATACCAAGACATACAATAAGGTAATTTTTGGGTTATGTTTTTGCTTATCTGTATTTTCTAACATCAAATGTATAGATCCTGCTTTTGGAATACAAAAGGGTTATTTAAAAAAAAAAAGACTTTATTTTTTACAGTTTTAGGTTCATAGCAAAATTGAGCAGAAAGTATAAAGTTCCCATAAACCTCCTGCCCCACAAAAAGGTTTACTTTTAAAATAAAATTTCTTTTATCCTCTTTTTTTCTCTACACACACACACACACACACACACACACACACACACACACACACNACACACACACACACACACACACACACACACACACACACACACACTTGTTCTGAATCATTTGAGAGTAGGTTGCATACATCACATCTTTACCCCTTAATGCTCCAGTGTGTATTACCTAAGAATCAAGGTAATATTCTAGTGTATTACCACAGTACCATTATCAAGTTGAGGAAATGTTATACTGGTAGAAGTGTAAAACATTATAAGACTTTAATCCACAGTCCGTACTCCAGTTTTGTCAGCTGCCCTGTTGTGTTGTCTCTTCAGTTTTCTTTCATCTAAAATAGCTCCTCCACCTTTTTTAGTCTTTCATGACAATGACATTTTTATAGAATACAGAACATTTATTTTATGGCTTTAAAAGGGTATTTTTAGTTAAAAAAAAAAGTATTGTGAGGATTAAACGAGTTCATATGTATAAAGCCCTTAGCATAGGGCCTGGCACATAATAAGTAGGAAGTCATAGGTATATCTTGGGGACGGGAATGTTCCCATGAGGGGACAGCAGGAGAGGCATTCACTTGGCTCCTTTCCATTCACAGCCAGCCCCAAAGGCTCCAGAGTCCCCATCCTTGGACTCGGCCCTTGCATCCCCACTGGACCCTCAAGCCTGCACCCCAGCCTCTCCTCCAGACTCACAGCCTCCGGCTTCTCCCCAAAACTCGGAAGCCCTGGACTTTGAAATTCCTTCCTCCTCCCTGGCACCCCACACTCCGGACTCAGCTTTGGCCTCTGAGACCCTTGCCTCTCCCCACTCCCTGCCTCCAGCCTCACCACTGCAGGAGGACCGGGGAGAGGGGGACCTGGGGAAGGCTCTGGAACTAGCAGAGGCCCCGAAGGGGGAGGAAACAGAGCAGGGAGCCATGCTGGAGCTGGTGGGATCCATTCTTCGCGGCTGTGTCCCTGGAGTGTACCGAGTCCAAACGGTGCCCTCTGCCCGACGCCCTGTGGTCAAGTTCTGCCACCGGCCTTCAGGTCTCCATGGTGACATCTCCCTCAGTAACCGGTACCTTTGTTTAGGGGGGTGGCTGGGGAAGGCCAGCTAAGCATTCCGGGGTGGCTGAGGAGAGAGCCCTGGTGGGGGGGCTCCTGCACCCGCCAAGCCTCAAGGTGTCCTTGTTTGGACCCACCCCTCTTTCTGCCACTCATCTCCTGCCTGGCTTCCATGTCAGTGGAAAGTGCCTTTTTTGGGATACTATGTTTAAGGGATTTAGGAAAGAGTTCCATGTTTGGGTAAGTTGGGAAATACTAAGTTAAACACAAATAAGTTTCTCCCATCCCTCCTTCTCCACCACTTCTTTCTCTCTTCCTCTTTCCCTCTCTTTCTCTTTTCCTTCCTTTCTCCCTCCCTTCCTGTCTTTGTTTCTTTGCATAGTAAAGGCTCTGAGCAGGTTTATAACAACATGCTCCGAAGGTCCGAGACGGGCATATAGGATGTCGTGTTCTTTGTACACCCTCTCACGAGACCACTGTGTCAGCAAACACTTTGGAAACCCTCTCTGGTCCCCATTACACAGTCTGGAATGGGAGCTGGGGGTGATAGGTTCAGAGGGTTACAGAACCCTAACATCCTGGTCTCCTCTTTGTCCCAGGCTGGCCCTGCATAACTCCCGCTTCCTGAGTCTTTGCTCCGAGCTGGATGAACGAGTACGGCCCCTCGTGTACACCCTCCGCTGCTGGGCTCAGGGTCGAGGACTAGCAGGTGAGAGTCAGGACAGAGCTGGGGCTGAGTTGGTGTCAGGCAAAGAAGGGAGGCAGCTACAGGAACCAGGATTGAGAAAAACTGCCAAGGGGGGGATCGGAAGCACCTCTAATCTAACTGGAATTATTGATTATTTACCCAGGGAGTGGCCCCCTTCTCAATAACTACGCCCTGACCTTGCTCGTGATCTATTTCCTTCAGACCAGGGACCCTCCTGTGTTGCCCACTGTGTCCCAACTCACCCAGAAAACAGGTACAGCAGCCCAGCCTCCACCCTCTCTATATCATTAGCTTCATCTCTCTCCTTCATCTCACTCGGACACACTAAGTTACCCTGGGGGTGAGATCTCTGCTATCACCCACCTTTCCCCCTGATCATCCTGCTTCCAGGCTGACCCTCACCTTTTCACTTTCACAGGTGAGGGCGAACAGGTGGAGGTTGATGGCTGGGACTGTAGTTTCCCCAGGGATGCCTCGAGACTGGAGCCCAGCACCAATCAGGAGCCCCTGAGTGAGTTTGGGGAGCCCACAGAGGACTATTAAATAATGTTGATCAGAACAGTAGGTAACGTACATCCCACAGTTACTGTGTGCCAGGCATGGTTCTCACAGTAGCCTTGGGAGTCGGCTAGTGTTGTTACTGCCATTTCACAGATGGATGAAGAAACCATGCCTTAGAGTAATGAAGTGGCTTGCCCAAGGTTACACTGCTAGCAAAGGGAAGGAGTAGTATCTGGGAAGTGACGTTTCTGGGGGCACAGGGAGAGAGCTTAGCCTTGTGTTTATAGGGATCAGAGGAGCCTGGCTTCTGGTGCTGTTCTGAGCCACTTAGAAGGGAGAAAGAAAGTCCTACTAAGGGAATGGCTCCGGTTCAGGGCCTGTCTCAGTTCTGGCCCTCAGTAACCCCTTTTCCTGGTCTTCCTGCTCTTCCAGGTTCCCTGCTAGCCCAGTTCTTCTCCAGCGTCTCTTGTTGGGATCTTCGTGGCTCACTGCTCTCCCTGCGGGAGGGTCGAGCACTGCCTGTGGCAGGGGGCCTGCCCTCTAATCTCTGGGAGGGTCTGCGCCTTGGCCCCATGAATCTTCAGGACCCCTTTGACCTGAGTCACAACGTGGCAGCCAATGTAACCAGCCGTGTAGCCGGGAGGCTACAGAACTGCTGCCGAGCGGCAGCCAATTACTGCCGAAGCCTTCAGTACCAGCAGCGTTCCTCCCGGGGTCGGGACTGGGGGCTGCTCCCCCTTCTGCAGCCAAGCTCCCCTAGCTCCCTGCTGTCTGCAACACCCATCCCCTTATCCCCTGCTCCCTTTACCCAGCTCACTGCTGCCCTGGTCCAGGTGTTCAGAGAAGCATTGGGGTGCCATATAGAACAGGGAACCAAGAGACTGCGGTCAGAGGGAGGTAGAAATGGAGATTCTCCCCAGGGAGGGTCAAGCAAAAGATTGAAATTAGATGGACAGAAAACAAGCTGTGAGGAGGGGAAGGAGGAGCAACAAGGATGTGCGGGGGACCACGGTGAAGATGGGGTGGAAGAAATGGTTATAGAGATTGGAGAGACAGTGGAGGACTGGGCCATGCAGAGCCCTGGGCAGCCCGGGGAGCCTCCCCTGATGGCTGGAAAGCACCGAGCCACTGGAGGAACGGAGCAGGAGCAGTCAGGCCATGCAGCGCTGGCAGAGCAGGGGCCCAAAGGACCTGAGGCAGCCCGAGAAGGGTCCCAGGGTGAGACAGTGAAGGGGGCATCACTCTCCTCAGTGAGCTGGCGCTGTGCCTTGTGGCACCGAGTGTGGCAGGGGCGGCGGCGTGCCCGGAGACGCTTGCAGCAGCGAACTAAGGAAGGAGGCAGAGGCGGTGCTGGCGCAGGAGTAGAGTGGCTGGCGACGGAGGCTCGGGTAACCCAGGAACTGAGAGGACCGAGCGGTGCTGAACAGAGGCCTGAGACTGAGCCGCTCCTGACCTTTGTGGCGTCGGCCTCCCAGGCTGACCAGACTCTCACCGTGACCCCACTTCAGGATTCCCAAGGCCTGTTTCCTGATCTCCATCATTTCTTACAGGTTTTCCTCCCTCAAGCACTTCGAAATCTCCTCAAGTGAAGACTGACCCTAAAGGGCAATAAAGCTGCTAGTTTAATAAACACTACAGTGTCCTCGAATTTCCGCCTGGTAACAATGCTCCTTCCACCGAGCACTTCTCCTTCCCAGACCTTAAGGCAGCCTTCTCAGAAGTGCCTTCTCCAGCCACCTCAAAATAGGTCTCAGCCTGTTTTCTTCTTACCATTTATCACGGCTCTTGGGGAGTGCCTAGGACTGTATGTCTGGCCCCTGGAGCCCACTCGGGAGAGGAGAGTTCTGGAGTGATGGCGTGCTGCGTGGGGGTATTGAGCAGTACCTGAGAGAAGAACCAAGTTTGCCTCCTTTACCTTGCCGAGGTTTACGAATGGTGACAGCCTGAAATTTGGGTTCCGGGTTCTTCACGCATTCTTCACACACTTAACAGAATTCATCCTGTTCTAAAATTGGGTAAAAGATTTTCAGACCTGAACATAGGTAAATGGAAACCCGTATCAGTTTGTCTTAAATTGTCAACCCCTCCAGAGTGACAGGAGGTGGGATATGGCTGTTGTCCCTTAGCCCCTCCCCTGTTGCAGGCCCATGAACTAGTGCCCTTCTGGAAATAACAGCATCCCGGAGATGCAAGGTGGTTTAATGAGAGAAAAACCAAATGTAACAGAGGGTTTCAGACTTGGGCACCGATTAATGCATTCATCTCTAGAAAACCAGTGTTTTCAGCTCCACTCAGTGGAGTGTCACAAGTCATGATGTTAGGGGCTTGGCGGGACCTCCCATCAGCTCTCATCTCCGGGCCTCACTTATACTGCGGCCTGGAGGGGGAGGCCTGCGATACCCGGCGCGGCGCAGGCCTGGCAGCTGTGCCACGTAGCTAGCTGCCTAGGGGCAGCTGTCCAGCTAGTTCTCAGTTTCTCCTCCCTTCGCGCCCGCGCCCTCTTTACACATTGGGACTCGGATTGGCCATACCTGAGGGGCGGGCGAGTCAAGTGAGCCACTACGCAGGCGCGAGCATTTTCCGCGCCAGTCAGCAGGCCCCACCCCCTCTTTCCAATTCAGCAGCCGTGGTCTACAGAACTGTCGTGCGTATGCCTTCTATGCCGTCCTCGCTTTCCGGCGGCTGTTTCTCTACGGCTCTCCTCTTCCCCCCTCCCTTCTTCCCCTGACGGCTTACTTTGCGGCAGCACTGAGAGCCCCACCCCCTTTCTCTGCGGAATCACCATGGCGGCTGGGGTAAGTTTGCCGGCTCTGGCCACACAGGTCACTATATCCGACGCCATCCTCTCTCCGAGTAGGACCAGCCGACGTCAGAGGAGTTCTGGAGCTGAGTGGGGAACTGACTCGGGGTCTAGAGACCTTACTGTTGGAGAGCAGAGCTTCCAGGCCCCGGAGGGGAACTGAGGCTGGGGCTGTCGGAGGCCAAAGAGATGGAAGGGTCTGGGTTATAGGAGAAAAGAGATGCCGGATCCTGGCCGTCTGGGGCCTGAGAAAGGGGTTCGGGTTCATTGCTACCTCGAGACGTGGGATCCGGGCAGGTTGACAGAACTTTTGCGACCGTTTTTGTGGGGCAACAGCAGAGACGGTGAAGAGCAGGGTCTTTGTGGGCAGGTACGGCTGGCCACGGTCTAAGGGTCGTCCATCAGGGAGGCTTGGGAGCGAGAGGTCTCTCCGGACTGTGGAGTCAGACCAGTAGGACCCCACTGGCCAGGTAGGCAGCACCAGGGAACTCACTGCGGGACAGGACCGGAGGAATGGAATGCGTGACAAGGGAAGAAAGGGTTTTTTTAGGGAGAGAAGATGCCATTCGGTATCCCTGTCCCTGTGGCTCTTCGGAGGGGAACTTGGAAATGTCTTGGGGCGGGGGGTGTGTGTGTCTTAGAGACAAGGACGATGCTTGTGAAGCGGTGAGAGCCGCTCAGCAGTAGACAGGCACTCGGTAACCATCAATGAATGAAACAAGGGAAGACAGGGGTGTATGTTTGTCGCAGATGGAGTCTGAGGGAGCTGGAAGTTGGGGATTTCTTGGAGATATATTTGAGGGGAAGAGAATGCTTCTAGAGATGTCCTTAGGGAAGGTCAAGTCTGTCAACAAGCTTTATTTAGCAGTTGGTGTGTAGTTCTGTGCTCGGTATTTCAGAGGACTCTGATTACACATGACAGATTCTGAAGAGCTTGGTTCACCAGCAGTAGTAAAAGAATGAGTTGAATAGATTGGAATTGTTCAGGGAAGTCATCCCAGAGGTGACATTTAGGACTTGGGACCCTTCTACTCACTAACATTTTTCCCCCTCTTTCTTGCACAGACGCTGTACACATACCCTGAAAACTGGAGGGCTTTCAAGGCCCTCATTGCCGCTCAGTACAGCGGGGCTCAGGTCCGCGTGCTCTCCGCACCACCCCACTTCCACTTTGGTCAAACCAACCGCACCCCTGAATTTCTCCGTAAATTTCCAGCCGGCAAGGTGAGTAGGGGAGTGGGAGGAGGGGGTCTTTGGTTCTGAGAACCCAAGTGGCCATAAGATTCTATCACTTTGAAGATCGCCTTCATCTTTAAAAGGGAGCTTCCCATTTTTTTTCCACGTTACAGTGATTATTTTAAAAACACTCATATTATGAGACAATTGCAGATTTCCATGTAGTTAAAATAATAAAGAACTATTCAATGACATTTGAAAAAATTTACAGGCTGGCTTTGTGTTTGTGGGAGAGAAAATGAGTTTTGACTGTTTTCAGTACAAATATGTCAAGTATTTACTATGAGCAGAATTCTTGCCCCCGGGGTCTTACAGAAATAGATAGATAACCATGCTAGGAGTAGAAGATCAAGTGCAGTGTGGGGAGCAGCATAATATTTTGAATATTATAGATGTAGATATAAGACTTGGCTTCTGACCTTTTGCTTGTTTGGTTGAGGTTTTTTTGTTTGTTTTTTAAAGATTTTTATTGGGGAATTGGGGGGATAGGAACAGTGCTGGGGAATTGGGGGAAGGGGAACAGACAAGTTGCTGTCCTTTTGTTCTT